>NC_048579.1:60046329-60405079 GCF_013265735.2 Oncorhynchus mykiss | reverse complement strand
TAATGTAGGGTATGTAAACAAAGTGGCATAGTTTAAAGTGGCTAGTGATACATGTATTACATAAAGATGCAGTAGATGATATAGAGTACAGTATACACATATGAGATGAGTAATGTAGGGTATGTAAACATTATATTAAGTAGCATTGTTTAAAGTGGCTAGTGATATATTTTACATCATTTCCCATCAATTCCCATTATTAAAGTGGCTGGAGTTGAGTCAGTGTGTTGGCAGCAGCCACATAATGTTAGTGGTGGCTGTTTAACAGTCTGATGGCCTTGAGATAGAAGCTGTTTTTCAGTCTCTCGGTCCCTGCTTTGATGCACCTGTACTGACCTCGCCTTCTGGATGATAGCGGGGTGAACAGGCAGTGGCTCGGGTGGTTGTTGTCCTTGATGATCTTTATGGCCTTTCTGTGACATCGGGTGGTGTAGGTGTCCTGGAGGGCAGGTAGTTTGCCCCCGGTGATGCGTTGTGCAGACCTCACTACCCTCTGGAGAGCCTTACGGTTGTGGGCGGAGCAGTTGCCGTACCAGGCGGTGATACAGCCCGACAGGATGCTCTCGATTGTGTCACGACTTCTACCGAGGGTAACTTCTCTCCCTGTTCGGGCGGCGCTCGGCGCTCGGCGTCGCCGGTCTACTAGCCACTACCGATCCCTTTTTCTTTTTCTGGTTGTTTTGTCTGTGTTCCTTTTCACACCTGGTTTTCAATTGCTTTGATTTCTGTGGGTATATAGGGCAGCTGTTACCTGCCGTAATTCGTGCAGGATTAGACTTGTGTGTATTGCGTTCGATGGTATTTGATGTTTGTTGTTTTTTTCGCATTTACGCACGTGTATGTAAAGTGTCGGAACTGTGTTAGTTCCTCCGTGTGTTTGCACGATTATTCGAGAGCGTAGTTTTGGGATTTTTGTTCTGTGCCATTTGCACTGCTGGACTATTATTAAACACGCTCCTCAGACATCCCTGCTCTCCTGCGCCTGACTCCTACACCTCTCACCAAGACGCATGTTATCACAGATTGTGCATCTGTAGAAGTTTGTGAGTGCTTTTTGTGACAAGCCACATTTCTTCAGCCTCCTGAGGTTGAAGAGGCGCTGCTGCGCCTTCTTCACGATGCTGTCTGTGTGGGTGGACCAATTCAGTTTGTCCGTGATGTGTATGCAGAAGAAATTAAAACTTCCCACCTTCTCCACTACTGTCCCATCGATGTGGATAGGGGGGTGCTCCCTCTGCTGTTTCCTGAAGTCCACAATCATCTCCTTTGTTTTGTTGACGTTGAGTGTGAGGTTATTTTCCTGACACCACACACCGAGGGCCCTCACCTCCTCCCTGTAGGCCGTCTCGTCGTTGTTGGTAATCAAGCCTACCACTGTAGTGTCGTCCGCAAACTTGATGATTGAGTTGGAGGCGTGCATGGCCACTCAGTCGTGGGTGAACAGGGAGTACAGGAGAAGGCTCAGAACGCACCCTTGTGGGGCCCCAGTGTTGACGATCAGCAGAGTGGAGATGTTGTTACCTACCCTCACCACCTGGGGTCGGCCCATCAGGAAGTCCAGTACCCAGTTGCACAGGGTGGGGTCGAGACCCATGGTCTTGAGCTTAATGACGAGTTTGGAGGGTACTATGGTGTTAAATGCTGAGCTGTAGTTGATGAACAGCATTCTTACATAGGTATTCCTCTTGTCCAGATGGGTAAGGGCAGTGTGCAGTGTGGTTGCGATTGCGTCTGTGGACCTATTTGGGCGGTAAGCAAATTGGAGTGGGTCTAGGGTGTCAGGTAGGGTGGAGGTGATATGATCCTTGACTAGTCTCTCAAAGCACTTCATGATGACGGAAGTGACTGCTATGGGGCGGTAGTCGTTTAGCTCAGTTACCTTAGCTTTCTTGGGAACAGGAACAATGGTGGCCCTCTTGCAGCATGTGGGAACAGCAGACTGGGATAAGGATTGATTGAATATGTCCGTAAACACACCAGCCAGCTGGTCTGCGCATGCTCTGAGGACGCGGCTGGGGATGCCGTCTGGGCCTGCAGCCTTTAACACATTTAAATGTTTTATTCACGTCGGCTCCTCTATTTACAGTAGACTGTGTTAACTGATAGAGGTCCTCTATATAGACTGTGTTAACTGATAGAGGTCCTCTATATAGACTGTGTTAACTGATAGAGGTCCTCTATATAGACTGTGTTAACTGATAGAGGTCCTCTATATAGACTGTGTTAACTGATAGAGGTCCTCTATATAGACTGTGTTAACTGATAGAGGTCCTCTATATAGACTGTGTTAACTGATAGAGGTCCTCTATATAGACTGTGTTAACTGATAGAGGTCCTCTATATAGACTGTGTTAACTGATAGAGGTCCTCTATATAGACTGTGTTAACTTATAGAGGTCCTCTTTATTCACTGTTCCTCTATGTAGACTGTGTTAACTGATAGAGGTCCTCTTTATTCACTGTTCCTCTATGTAGACTGTGTTAACTGATAGAGGTCCTCTATATAGACTGTGTTAACTGATAGAGGTCCTCTATATAGACTGTGTTAACTGATAGAGGTCCTCTTTATTCACTGTTCCTCTATGTAGACTGTGTTAACTGATAGAGGTCCTCTTGAAGCCCACTCAGGCCTCACCTCCCTCACCTGTCTCCTCATGAATGGAAGAGGATGCTCCTTGTGATAACAACCTAGGTTCATGAATGAAACCGTGGCATAGAAACCGTGGCTCCTTGTGAGCTAGGGGGTCTGTGTGTGAAGGACGCACCCGGAGAGGGCAACGTAGTGGAGTAGACATAGAGTAGACATACCTGTATGTATCTGACCCACTGTTCACTGACCTGCATCGACCAGAATGATATCACTCACTCAGAATCCTCTTTGAACTTCAAATAAAATGGCATTGTAAACTAGATTGAGTTGATTTTTCAATGTAAACATCTTTCGTTGTGAATTTGATGAAGTTGCTGTAATACTAAGGAATTCCTAATGATGGGTGTTTGAGAGTCTCAATTCTGTCTGCTTACGCTTGCCTGGTTTGGAGATCATTCTCTTTTCTATCACAAGCTGTGTGTGTGTGGTGTGTCCGTGGCATCGTGTCCGTGAATGCCTGTGTGTGTGTGTGGTGTGTCTGTGTCCGTGGCATCGTGTCCGTGAATGCCTGTGCGTGTGGGTTTCCATATGAGAGGAACGGCGTGCTCTGAACCACGGTGGGGCAGCGTCCACATTTTAAAGCCACTGACTTATCGGGGTCACAAGGTTTAATTGGATCCTTCTTTACGGAGAGGCGGCGACCCGTTCACAACGTAAACAAATCGCAGGAGCTATCAGACGACCATTTCCAAACGGATCCAATCAGAGTCCCATTACCTGTTCTATAGCCCTGCGCCTGGCTAGAGAGGAAGCAGGGAGCCATATCATAGACATCGAAGAGGGGCCTTTGTTGTATTAGAGGGTCATCAGGTTAGACATTCCCTGACTATACAACACAACACTCTTCTGTTTATCGCACACATTGAAGCTGACACAATACGATACTCCAGGCCTGTGTTATTAGGCCCCGCTTTCTTTTGCTCTGGAGTAATGGCATTGTATCAATATGAGCTACTGTTCTACTGACCAAGGGTGTCATTCTGTAAGGCAAGGTGATACTAGAGCCGTATTTACTGATATCGTAGGTCTAGAATTACATTCGCTGTTTATGGGCACCGATTCCCATATATCTAATGAGATGTCACATCCAATATGGCCGCCGTCTCCTCTATACACACCAGACTGGTAAACAATGAATGTGCCCTATCTATTTAGCCTACACAAGGCTTTCTGCTGCAGTGAGGCACAGAGACAACTCTAAACACTCTGAGATGGAACATTCTCTTCCTTTCCCTTCCTGTGTGAATGCCTCTCTGTGTTTAAGTGCCTCACTGAAGAATACGACTCCTGGTCTCACACCGTCGTTTCTTTACTGCATCCTGACACTTGCATGTACAGAGGTGTTGAGCAAAGACGAGAAGTGTGTGTGCATGTGTGTGAAAGCGATAAATTCATGGAATAATTTTCAAGGACCTGAGCTGAAATGGAGGTGTCCCTACCCTTCTCTCTTTCGCTTTTTCTCTCTCTCTTTCCCTCTCTCTTTGCCAGCGAGCAGAAAGTAGGGCAGTGAGGAGTAAACAGGCTACAGCGGCCAGGCAGGGATGTGATGTGTGTCAAGTAGCTGCAGAGTGCCGCGGCACACAGTGCACTGCTCCCCGCCGCTAATGAGGTCGAACCGATAGATAGAGGCCTTTTAAACACATCTGTCCAATACATTCCTGCTCCGAATCACAAGAGGACTGTCTCCAGGCTTGGAGAGATTGGAGAGCATCCCTGTTTGAAATACAGTTGGAGAAAGTAATATATACTCTTATCCATGGCATTATGGTTAAGAATCATAGGATATCATAGGCTGCTGTTTAGCTGCAGTTTGTGCACAGGAAGTGCCACAGGAAGTCTTTGGAATGTAAACTATGCAACTGGAACAGACATAGACGTTTGGCTGCTATGACAGATGTGAAACTTCATCTCAGCTTTAGAAATCATCCAGGCAGATATTGTTCCCTCGTTCCTATTCAGTAACACAGCAATTGAGCATTTACATTTACATGACAACAGTAACACAGTCGGAGCCTGCAGCAAAGTTGCGTGACGCATTAATGATATTGGAGGTTAATCATCAGGTGCTTTGTGCCAAGGAACACAAGCAAATGCCCCAGAGCAAGTCTCATCTCCCTCTTGGAAATGAAATGGCAATCTGCCTGCATTATAGATCCTGTTTCACATGAGCTTTCATACCACATGTTAATTAATATTGGAAGTCATATACCCACGGACTGTAAATTGGGCTGAACTAACTTTTGCCATGTCCAGGCTTTTAACTTGTCTGGAATCAGCTGAACCTCGGAGGGATGTGTGTGGCCTATATCTGAAATTAGATCAAGCCCAGTGGGTGGGCCACAGTTGAGACGTGAGACAGAACCTCCGAGACGTGAGTGTCTGACGTCAGGAAGGCACCCAGCATAAGAGGGGAGCGAACTGGCCCGTCTCAATCTCTATCGGCCTCGTCTAAGGCCGTCTCAGGACCCATGAGTGATGGACAGAGAGTTGGAGCCTCGCGCTGCCTTGGCCTGGGCTAACAGAAATATGAAGGAAGGGCGAGTGGGAACAATCCTGACTGATTATGCGGAGCGTCGCCTGGTATGACGGATCTCCTTGGCTCCAGCGATGCCGGGCCCGTCTAGACCGGACTCTGGAAGATAGATAAACCATTCTGCCTTCTAGTCCCTGGGTTGTAGCCGATTCATCAGACTGGCCCACAGCGGAGGAGTTATGTGCCATAAACTGATGAAATACCCAGCTGGGATGAGCTGTGGGAAATGACAAGGGAGGGCTGCACCTTATTTATCGCTTTTTTTATTGATTTACTTCTATATTATGGAATGGCAAGCTGGTCGGCTGGGGACTTTTCTCTGTGCTTCAATACTGCTCAGTCACCGCCTTCACTGTGACTCTTCTATATTATGGAATGGCAAGCTGGTCGGCTGGGGACTTTTCTCTGTGCTTCAATACTGCTCAGTCACCGCCTTCACTGTGACTCTTCTATATTATGGAATGGCAAGCTGGTCGGCTGGGGACTTTTCTCTGTGCTTCAATACTGCTCAGTCACCGCCTTCACTGTGACTCTTCTATATTATGGAATGGCAAGCTGGTCGGCTGGGGACTTTTCTCTGTGCTTCAATACTGCTCAGTCACCGCCTTCACTGTGACTCTTCTATATTATGGAATGGCAAGCTGGTCGGCTGGGGACTTTTCTCTGTGCTTCAATACTGCTCAGTCACCGCCTTCACTGTGACTCTTCTATATTATGGAATGGCAAGCTGGTCGGCTGGGGACTTTTCTCTGTGCTTCAATACTGCTCAGTCACCGCCTTCACTGTGACTCTTCTATATTATGGAATGGCAAGCTGGTCGGCTGGGGACTTTTCTCTGTGCTTCAATACTGCTCAGTCACCGCCTTCACTGTGACTCTTCTATATTATGGAATGGCAAGCTGGTCGGCTGGGGACTTTTCTCTGTGCTTCAATACTGCTCAGTCACCGCCTTCACTGTGACGCTTCTATATTATGGAATGGCAAGCTGGTCGGCTGGGGACTTTTCTCTGTGCTTCAATACTGCTCAGTCACCGCCTTCACTGTGACTCTTCTATATTATGGAATGGCAAGCTGGTCGGCTGGGGACTTTTCTCTGTGCTTCAATACTGCTCAGTCACCGCCTTCACTGTGACTCTTCTATATTATGGAATGGCAAGCTGGTCGGCTGGGGACTTTTCTCTCTGTGCTTCAATACTGCTCAGTCACCGCCTTCACTGTGACTCTTCTATATTATGGAATGGCAAGCTGGTCGGCTGGGGACTTTTCTCTGTGCTTCAATACTGCTCAGTCACCGCCTTCACTGTGACTCTTCTATATTATGGAATGGCAAGCTGGTCGGCTGGGGACTTTTCTCTCTGTGCTTCAATACTGCTCAGTCACCGCCTTCACTGTGACTCTTCTATATTATGGAATGGCAAGCTGGTCGGCTGGGGACTTTTCTCTGTGCTTCAATACTGCTCAGTCACCGCCTTCACTGTGACTCTTCTATATTATGGAATGGCAAGCTGGTCGGCTGGGGACTTTTCTCTGTGCTTCAATACTGCTCAGTCACCGCCTTCACTGTGACTCTTCTATATTATGGAATGGCAAGCTGGTCGGCTGGGGACTTTTCTCTCTGTGCTTCAATACTGCTCAGTCACCGCCTTCACTGTGACTCTTCTATATTATGGAATGGCAAGCTGGTCGGCTGGGGACTTTTCTCTGTGCTTCAATACTGCTCAGTCACCGCCTTCACTGTGACTCTTCTATATTATGGAATGGCAAGCTGGTCGGCTGGGGACTTTTCTCTCTGTGCTTCAATACTGCTCAGTCACCGCCTTCACTGTGACTCTTCTATATTATGGAATGGCAAGCTGGTCGGCTGGGGACTTTTCTCTGTGCTTCAATACTGCTCAGTCACCGCCTTCACTGTGACTCTTCTATATTATGGAATGGCAAGCTGGTCGGCTGGGGACTTTTCTCTCTGTGCTTCAATACTGCTCAGTCACCGCCTTCACTGTGACTCTTCTATATTATGGAATGGCAAGCTGGTCGGCTGGGGACTTTTCTCTCTGTGCTTCAATACTGCTCAGTCACCGCCTTCACTGTGACTCTTCTATATTATGGAATGGCAAGCTGGTCGGCTGGGGACTTTTCTCTGTGCTTCAATACTGCTCAGTCACCTCGCCTTCACTGTGTCTCACATAGACTTTGCTCCCCATCTCCTCAGTCTGAGTCAACCAATGGAGATTGTCTTTTCGGATTATCCACCAGGAAAACAGTGTGGACCGAAGCGTTAGTTTTGGCGGTGTTGATGTGTTATTTGGTAGCTAAGCTCATAAGCCATCCCCTTCCTTATCTTTGTTTTCTTATTGGCTTAAAGCAATTACAATCTCAGGAGAGGGCGCTTGGTTTCTGGGGGCTTGTCGGGGAGCGCTCTCTCTGGGGAGAATAGTGAAGGACTGCCAGCCTGCTATATGAACAGGGATTAATAACTCTCCCAGTTAATAAGGACAAGTTGCACAGAGACAGGGACGAAAGTTTGTGGTTTTGCATTGATTAAGTTATGACATACTTTCCCTCTGTCAGTGGAAAGGCACTGTGGAACTCTAGTGGAAGCTGGCGGTACTGCTGGAGGAGAGTCATTTTCCCCTGACCTTTTATTAGAAGTGTGAATAATTGTTGTGGATTGTTGTGGATTTGTGAGATGTGATAAAGGTAAACCAGCTGGATGGAAGTGCTATTATATTAATATGGTTGTTTGCAAACCCAGGAAACTGTTCCAAGTAGACTCACTTTCCAACGTTTTTTGTGTGTGTGCCCACGCACAAGTGTCGTTGTCGTGTATGTGTGTCTGTGTGTGTGTGTGTCCCAGTTTTCTCTGTTGGAGCTGAAGTAGGTGTTGGAATTCAATCAGATATTGCTGTACTCAGCAGATTGGATTTTGTCAAAGCAGTGCTTCCCATATTCCATCAATCGAGAGGTAGAGAGACAGAGACAGAGAGGGAGAGGTAGAGAGACAGAGAGAGAGAGAGAGAGAGAGAGACCGTCACCCTAGTTAATAGTAGAGTGAGACATCTCTGAGGTCTAACTAGGAGACAAAATAAGCTCTGAATGTTCTAGAAATGGAGCTGTTGTCAGTCTGAACTGTGCAGCTCTGTAACCTTTTGTCTGGCTTGGTACTGCTGTGTTCCTGAGCCAGTGTAGCTGTGAATGCAGGGAGTGTCAGATGAAGAGAGGCTGTGTGTAAGCATGGATGCGCGTGTGTGGAGCGTCTGTTTTCTGTCTGTCACTGAGAGAGGCAGCCTGCTTGCCAATGACACTCAGCACATGCTTCATAATGACACTACACACTCTACCTCCACAGAGTTCAGACCTCCACAGAGTTCAGACCTCCACAGAGCTCAGACCTCCACAGAGCTCAGACCTCCACAGAGCTCAGACCTCCACAGAGCTCAGACCTCCACAGAGCTCAGACCACTGTTACTGTATTAGCACTCCCTCTCTGGGGGAGATCTGATCTTTCTCCCTGTTATCTACATCTCTGCCTAGCTCTCTCTCACTCTATCTATCTCTCTGTTTTCATCTCTCAATTCAACTCAATTCAAGGTGCATTATTGGCATGGGAAACATGTTAACATTGCCAAAGCAAGTGGAGTAGATAATATACAAAAGTGGCATAAATAATACAAAATAAACATTACACTCACAAAAGTTCCAAAATATATAGATACAGTGCCTTGCGAAAGTATTCGGCCTCCTTGAACTTTGCGAACTTTTGCCACATTTCAGGCTTCAAACATAAAGATATAAAACTGTATTTTTTTGTGAAGAATCAACAACAAGTGGGACACAATCATGAAGTGGAATGACATTTATTGGATATTTCAAACTTTTTTAACAAATCAAAAACTGAATAATTGGGCGTGCAAAATGATTCAGCCCCCTTAAGTTAATACTTTGTAGTGCCACCTTTTGCTGCGATTACAGCTGTAAGTCGCTTGGGGTATGTCTCTATCAGTTTTGCACATCGAGAGACTGACATTTTTTCCCATTCCTCCTTGCAAGCCTTGCGAGCTCGAGCTCAGTGAGGTTGGATGGAGAGCATTTGTGAACAGCAGTTTTCAGTTCTTTCCACAGATTCTCGATTGGATTCAGGTCTGGACATTGACTTGGCCATTCTAACACCTGGATATGTTTATTTTTTAACCATTCCATTGTAGATTTTGCTTTATGTTTTGGATCATTGTCTTGTTGGAAGACAAATCTCCGTCCCAGTCTCAGGTCTTTTGCAGACTCCATCAGGTTTTCTTCCAGAATGGTCCTGTATTTGGCTCCATCCATCTTCCCATCAATTTTAACCATCTTCCCTGTCCCTGCTGAAGAAAAGCAGGCCCAAACCATGATGCTGCCACCACCATGTTTTTCACGTTGGGGATGGTGTGTTCAGGGTGATGAGCTGTGTTGCTTTTACGCAAAACATAACGTTTTGCATTGTTGCCAAAAAGTTCAATTTTGGTTTCATCTGACCAGAGCACCTTCTTCCACATGTTTGGTGTGTCTCCCAGGTGGCTTGTGGCAAACTTTAAACAACACTTTTTATGGATATCTTTAAGAAATGGCTTTCTTCTTGCCACTCTTCCATAAAGGCCAGATTTGTGCAATATACGACTGATTGTTGTCCTATGGACAGAGTCTCCCACCTCAGCTGTAGATCTCTGCAGTTCATCCAGAGTGATCATGGGCCTATTGGCTGCATCTCTGATCAGTCTTCTCCTTGTATGAGCTGAAAGTTTAGAGGGACGGCCAGGTCTTGGTAGATTTGCAGTGGTCTGATACTCCTTCCATTTCAATATTATCGCTTGCACAGTGCTCCTTGGGATGTTTAAAGCTTGGGAAATCCTTTTGTATCCAAATCCGGCTTTAAACTTCTTCACAACAGTATCTCGGACCTGCCTGGTGTGTTCCTTGTTCTTCATGATGCTCTCTGCGCATTTGACGGACCTCTGAGACTATCACAGTGCAGGTGCATTTATACGGAGACTTGATTACACACAGGTGGATTGTATTTATCATCATTAGTCATTTAGGTCAACATTGGATCATTCAGAGATCCTCACTGAACTTCTGGAGAGAGTTTGCTGCACTGAAAGTAAAGTGTTACAGTGTTGTAACAATGTACAAATTGTTAAAGTACAAAAGGGAAAATAAATATGGTTTGTATTTACAATTGTGTTTGTTCTTCACTGGTTGACCTTTTCTTGTGACAACAGGTCACAAATCTTGCTGCTGTGATGGCACACTGTGGTATTTCACCTAGTAGATATGGGAGTTTATCAAAATCGGGTTTGTTTTCAAATTCTTTGTGGATCTGTGTAATCTGAGGGAAATGTGTGTCTCTAATATGGTGATACATTGGGCAGGAGGTTAGGAAGTGCAGCTCAGTTTCCACCTCATTTTGTGGGCAGTCTGCACATAGCCTGTCTTCTCTTGAGAGCCAGGTCTGCCTACGGTGGCCTTTCTCAATAGCAAGGCTATGCTCACTGAGTCTGTACATAGTCAACGTTTTCCATACGTTTGGGTCAGTCACAGTGGTCAGGTATTCTGCCACTGTGTACTCTCTGTTTAGGGCCAAATAACATTCTAGTTTGCTCTGTTTTTTTGTTAATTCTTTTCAATGTGTCAAGTAATTATCTTTTTGTTTTCTCATGATTTGGTTGGGTCTAATTGTGTTGCTGTCCTGAGGCTCTGTGGGGTGTGTTTGTGTTTGTGTTTGTGAACAGAGCCCCAGGACCAGCTTGCTTAGGGGACTCTTCTCCAGGTTCATCTCTCTGTAGGTGAGGGCTTTGTTATTGAAGGTTTGGGAATCGCTTCCTTTTAGGTGGTTGTAGAATTTAACGTCTCTTTTCTGGATTTTGATCATTAGCGGGTATCGGCCTAATTCTGCTCTGCATGCATTATTTGGTGTTTTACATTATACACAGAGGATATTTTTGCAGAATTATGCATGCAGAGTCTCAATTTGGTGTTTTTCCCATTTTGTGAATTCTTGGTTGTTGAGCAGACCGCAGACCTCACAACCATAAAAGGGCAATGGGTTCTATAACTGATTCAAGTATTTTTTTCCAGATCATAATTGGTATGTTGAATTTTTTTGATGGCATAGAATGCCCTTCTTGCCTTGTCTCTCAGATTGTTCACATCTTTGTGGAAGTTACCTGTGGCGCTGATGTTTAGACCAAGGAATGTATAGTTTTTTGTGTGTTCTAGGGCAACGGTGTCTAGATGGAATTTGTATTTGTGGTCCTGGCGACGACCTTTTTTGGAACACCATTGTTTTGGTCTTACTGAGATTTACTGTCAGGGCCCAGGTCTGGCAGAATCGGTGCAGAAGATCTAGTTGCTGCTGTAGGCCCTCCTTGGTTGGTGACAGAAGCACCAGATCATCAGCAAACAGTAGCCATTTGACTTCATATTCTAGTAGGGTGAGGCCGAGTGCTGCAGACTTTTCTAGTGCCCCACGGCCCTGTGGGAAGAAATGTGTGTTTTCTGCCTATTTTAACCGCACACTTGTTGTTTGTGTACATGGATTTTATAACGTCGTATGTTTTCCCCCCAACACCACTTTCCATCAATTTGTATAGCAGACCCTCATGCCATATTGAGTCGAAGGCTTTTTTGAAATAAACAAAGCATGAGAAGACTTTGCCTTTGTTTTGGTTTGTTCATTTGTCAATTAGGGTGTGCAGGGTGAATACGTGGTCTGTCATACGAAAGTTTAGTAAAAAGCCAATTTGACATTTGCTCAGTACATTGTTTTCACTGAGGAAATGTACGAGTCTGCTGTTAATGATAATGCAGAGGATTTTCCCAAGGTTGCTGTTGACGCATATCCCACGGTAGTTATTGAGGTAAAATTTGTCTCCACTTTTGTGGATTGGGTGATCAGTCCTTAGTTCCAAATATTGGGGAATATGCCAGAGCTAAGGATGATGTTAAAGAGTTTTAGTATAGCCAATTGGAATTTGTTGTCTGTATATTTGATCATTTCATTGAGGATACCATCAACACCACATGCCTTTTTGGGTTGGAAGGTTTTTATCTTGTCCTGTAGTTCTTTCAAGGTAATTGGAGAATCCAGTGGGTTCTGGTAGTCTTTAATAGTTGATTCTAAGACTTGTATTTGAACATGTATATGTTTTTGCTGTTTGTTCTTTGTTATAGAGCCAAAAGGATTAGAGAAGTGGTTTACCCATATATCTCCATTTTGCATAGTAATTCTTCGTGTTGTTGTTTTAGTGTTTTCAAATTTTCCCAGAAGTTGTTAGTCTATGGATTCTTCAATTACATTGATTTCTGACGTGCTGTTCCTTCTTTTTCCGTAGTGTATTTCTGTATTGTTATAGTGATTCACCATAGTGAAGGCGTAGACTCAGGTTTTCCGGGTCTCTATGTTTTTGGTTGGACAGGTTTTTCAATTTCTTTCTTAGATTTGTGCATTCTTCATCAAACGATTTGTCATTGTTGTTATTTTTCTTCGGTTTTCTATTTAAGATTTTTAGGTTTGATAGGGAAGCTGAGAGATCAAATATACTGTTAAGATTAGAGGTCGACCGATTAATTGGAATGGCCGATCAATTAGGGCCGATTTCAAGTTTTCATAACAATTCGAAATCGATTTGGCCGATTTGTTTTTTTACACCTTTATTTAACTAGACAAGTCAGTTAAGAACACATTCTTATTTTCAATGACGGCCTAGGAACGGTGGGTTAACTGCCTAGTACAGGGGCAGAATGACAGATTTTTACCTTGTCAGCTCGGGGATTACATTTTGCAACCTTACAGTTAACTAGTCCAACACTCTAACCACCTGATTACATTGCACTCCACGAGGAGACTGCCTGTTACGCGAATGTAGAAGCCAAGGTAAGTTGCTAGCTAGCATTAAACTTATCTTATAAAAAAACAATCAATCAATCATAATCACTAGTTAACTACACATGGTTGATGATATTACTAGTTTATCTAGTGTGTCCTGCGTTGCATATAATCGATGCGGTGCATATTCGCGAAAAAGGACTGTCTTGCTCCAATGTGTACCTAACCATAAACATCACTGCCTTTCTTAAAATCAATACACAAGTATATATTTTTAAACCTGCATATTAGTTAATATTGCCTGCTAACCTGGCCTCCCGGGTGGCGCAGTGGTTAACTTCTTGCGTCGCGCAAACCCGTACCCGGGAGTGTAATCATAGCCTCAAGCTCATTACCATAACGCAACGTTAACTATTCATGAAAATCGCTAATGAAATGAAAGAAATATATTGACTCACAAGCTTAGCCTTTTGTTAACAACACTGTCATCTCAGATTTTCAAAATATGCTTTTCAACCATAGCTACACAAGCATTTGTGTAAGAGTATTGATAGCTAGCATAGCATTAAGCCTAGCATTCAGCAGGCAACATTTTCACAAAAACAAGAAAAGCATTCAAATAAAAATAATTTACCTTTGAAGAACTTCGGGTGTTTTCAATGAGAAGACTCTGTTAGAAAGCAAATGTTCAGTTTTTCCAAAAATATTATTTGTGTAGGAGAAATCGCTCCGTTTTGTTCATCACGTTTGGCTAAGAAAAAAACCAACTTTTTTCCAAATTAACTCCATAATATTGACAGAAACATGGCAAACGTTGTTTAGAATCAATCCTCAAGGTGTTTTTCACATATCTATTCGATGATAAATCATTCGTGGCAGTTGGGTTTCTCCTCGGAAGCAAATGGAAAAATACACGCAGCTGGAGATTACGCAATAATTGCGACAGAGGACACCAAGCGAGCACCTGGTAGATGTAGTGTAAAATGGTCCATCTTCCAATGATATGCCTACAAATACGTCACAATGCTGCAGACACCTTGGGGAAACGACAGAAAGTGTAAGCTCATTCCTAACGCATTCACAGCCATATAAGGAGACATTGGAACCCAGCGCCTTCAAAATCTGGGGCATTTCCTGTTTGAAATTTCATCTTGGTTTCGCCTGTAGCATCAGTTCTGTGGCACTCACAGATAATATCTTTGCAGTTTTGGAAATGTCAGAGTGTTTTCTTTCCAAATATGCATAGTCAAGCATCTTTTCGTGACAAAATATCTTGTTTAAAACGGGAAAGTTTTTTTATCCAAAAATTAAAAGAGCTCCCCCTATATCGAAGAAGTTAAGGGCGCTGTACTGCAGCGCCAGCTGAGCCACCAGGCTCTGTCCTAACCGGCAGCGACCGGGAGGTCCTGGTAGGGATATCCTTGTCTCATCGCGCACCAGCGACTCCTGTGGCTGACCGGGCGCAGTGCGCGCTAACCAAGGTTGCCAGGTGCACGGTGTTTCCTCCGACACATTGGTGCGGCTGGCTTCCGGGTTGGATGTGCAATGTGTTAAGAAGCAGTGCAGCTTGGATGGGTTGTGTATCGGAGGACACATGACTTTCAACCTTCATCTCTCCCGAGCCCGTGCGGGAGTTATAGCGATGAGACAAGATACTAACAATTGGAAACCACGAAATTGGGGAGAAAAATAAAAAATATTGCCTGCTAACCTGGCTCGTTGCGAACTCTGTGAAGACTATTTCTTCCTAGCGAAGACCGCCAACTTCACAAAACGGGGATGATTTAATAAAAGCGCATTTGCGGAAAAAAGCACAATTGTTGCACGACTGTACCTAACCATAAACATCAATGCCTTTCTTAAAATCAATACACAGAAGTATATATTTTTAAACCTGCATATTTTGCTAAAAGAAATCCAGGTTAGCAGGCAATATTAACCAGGTGAAATTGTGTCACTTCTCTTACGTTCATTGCACGCAGAGTCAGTGTATATGCAACAGTTTGGGCCGCCTAATTTGTCAGAATTTTACGTAATTATGACAACATTGAAGGTTGTGCAATGTCACAGGAATATTTTGATTTATGGATGCCACCCGTTAGATAAAATACGTAACGGTTCCGTATTCCACTGTAATAATAAACTTCTTGTTTTTGAGATGATAGTTTCCGGATTCGACCATATTAATGACCTACGGCTCGTATTTCTGTGTGTTATTATGTTATAACTAAGCCTATGATTTTATAGAGCAGTCTGACTGAGCGCTGGTAGGCACCAGCAGGCTTGTAAGCATTCAATCAAACAGCACTTTCGTGCGTTTTGCCAGCAGCTCTTCGCTGTGCTTCAAGCATTGAATTGTTTATGACTTCAACCCTATCAACTCCCGAGATTAGGCTAGTGTAACCGATGTGAAATGGCTAGCTAGTTAGCGGGGTGCACGCTAATAGCGTAAATGGGGTATGGGCATGGTTGACTTGGGGGGGTGTTGATTGGTTGGGGTGGGGGTGTGTATGTGGCCGGTGGTGTTGAATTCTGTATGTAGGTCCTCTCGGCATGGGTCCTCTATGTGTAGATTCTGGGGGGTCCTGAAGGTCTGGGAGAGTGTCTTGCTGGTCTGGGCGGGGTGTCTATTGATCTGCTGCTCCTGTGTGAAGTGTTGGGGCTGCGTTTGAGAGCGGTGTCCTTTATAGTCCGGGTGAAGGTGCCGCCTTGTATAGGCCTTGTGCCGCCTTGTATACTGCCGCCTTGTATAGGTGGTCATAGAGGCTGTTTAAGTCCCGGGTGGAGGGGTGGGCCAGGAAAACATTTGGTTTTGAGGCACAGTCATGGGAAATACTTGCGTTTACCCGCTCTATGGTAGCACTGTGGAAGTCTTTTCGTGGTAGCAGGGTGGATATAACCAGTTGTGAATTCTCTCTCTCTCTCTCTCTCTCTCTCTCTCTCTCTCTCTCTCTCTCTCTCTCTCTCTCTCTCTCTAGCTTTTTCTCTCTCTTATCTCTTTTTTTCATTTTTCCACTCCATCCAGTTGACCTGTGATGTGGTAGATAAAGGGCTAACCTTTTCACCTGGCCCACTGGCCTTCACAGAGAGTCAGCAGTAGAACAGGCAGCAAGAAAAAAATCAAGAGGGAAATTACCTGCTAGACATAGTCTTCAGTTAGTCTACAGTATCACCTGCTAGGCTACAGTATGAGCTGCTGGACTACAGTATGACCTGCTAGGCCACAGTATGACCAGCTAGGCCACAGTATGACCTGCTAGGCTACAGTATGACCTGCTAGACTACAGTATGACCTGCTGGACTACAGTATGACCTGCTGGGCCACTGCTGGGCCACAGTATGACCTGCTGGGCTACAATATGACCTGCTAGGCTACAGTATGACCTGTAGGCTACAATATGACCTGCTGGGCTACAGTTTGACCTGCTGGACTACAGTATGACCTGCTAGGCTACAGTATGACCTGCTAGACTACAGTATGACTTGCTAGAGTACAGTATGACTTGCTGGACTACAGTATGTCCTGCTGGACTACAGTATGACCTACTAGAGTACAGTATGACCTGCTAGAGTACAGTATGACTTGCTAGGGCACAGTATGACCTGCTGGACTACAGTATGACTTGCTAGAGTACAGTATGACCTGCTAGAGTACAGTATGACCTGCTAGAGTACAGTATGACCTGCTGGGTTACAGTATGACCTGCTAGAGTACAGTATCACCTGCTAGGCCACAGTATGACCTGCTGGGCTACAGTATGACCTGCTGGGCTACAGTATGACCTGCTAAACTACAGTATGACATGCTAGGCTACAGTATAACCTGTAGGCTAGATTATGACTTGTAGGCTACAGTATGACCTGCTAGGATACAATATGACCAGCTAGGCTACAATATGATCTGTAGGCTACAGTATGACCTGTAGGCTACAGTATGACCTGCTAAGCTACAATATGACCTGCTGGACTACAGTATGACTTGCTAGGCCACAGTATGACCTGCTTGGCTACAATATGACCTGCTAGGCTACAGTATGACGTGCTAGGCTACAGTATGACCTGCTAGGCTACAGTATGACCTGTAGGCTACAATATGACCTGCTGGGCTACAGTATGACCTGCTGGGCTAGATTATGACCTGTAGGCTACAGTATGACCTGCTAGGTCACAGTATGACCTGCTGGGCTACAATATGACCTGCTAGGCTACAGTATGACATGCTAGGCTACAGTATGACCTGTAGGCTACAATATGACCTTCTAGGCTACAGTATGACCTGCTGGGCTACAGTATGACCTGCTAGGCTACAGTATGACCTGCTAGAGTACAGTATGACCTGCTAGGCCACAGTATGACCTGCTGGACTACAGTATGACCTGCTGGACAACAGTATGACTTGCTAGAGTACAATATGACCTGCTGGACTACAGTATGACCTGCTGGACTACAGTATGACCTGCTGGACTACAGTATGACCTGCTGGACTACAGTATGACCTGCTAGAGTACAGTATGACCTGCTAGAGTACTGTATGACCTGCTAGAGTACAGTATGACCTGCTAGACAACAGTATGACCTGCTAGAATACAGTATGACCTGCTAGAGTACGTATGACCTGCTGGGCTACAATATGACCTGCTAGGCTACACTATGACCTGCTTGGCTACAGTATGACCTACCTAAGCTACACTATGACCTGCTAGGCTACAGTATGTCCTGCTAGGCTACACTATAACCTGCTAGGCTACAATATGACCTGCTAGGCTACAGTATGACCTGCTAAGCTACAGTATGACCTGCTAGACTACAGTATGACCTGCTAAGCTACAGTATGACCTGCTTGGCTATAGTATGACCTGCTTGCCTACACTATGACCTGCTAAGCTACACTATGACCTGCTTGGCTACAGTATAACCTACCTAAGCTACACTATGACCTGCTAGGCTACAGTATGACCTGCTAGGCTACATACACTATGACCTGCTAGGCTACAGTATGACCTGCTAGGCTACAGTATGACCTGCTAGGCTACACTATGACCTGCTAGGCTACACTATAACCTGCTAAGCTACAGTATGACCTGCTAGGCTACAGTATGACCTGCTAGGCTACACTATGACCTGCTAGGCTACACTATGACCTGCTAGGCTACAGTATGACCTGCTAAGCTACACTATGACCTGCTAGGCTACAGTATGACCTGCTAGGCTACAGTATGACCTGCTAGGCTACACTATAACCTGCTAGGCTACAGTATGACCTGCTAGGCTACACTATGACCTGCTAGGCTACAGTATGACCTGCTAGGCTACAGTATGACCTGCTAGGCTACACTATGACCTGCTAGGCTACAGTATGACCTGCTAGGCTACAGTATGAGAGACGTGAGCATTGAGCAATACCCTAGTATGAGTAGAGTTTGCCTCGAGACACCCCTGGCTCCCGTCTCTCTCTCGCCATTTATTTCTCTCTCTCCTGCATCTCTCGCTCTCTCTTTCACTGTGGGTGATTTGGCACAACTAGGCAGATTTCAAGGTTTCCTGCACCCGTTTGCCATGTTCATTTCTGGAGGCATTTGTTTGGAGTGGTTGTGGAATGAAGTGTTGGCAGCGCAGGCTGCTCTCCCCAGTGATGACCGTTCTTTAACACATTACAACAGCAACACTCTGGCTCATTGAGATATGAGGATGTATGACACACACACACACACACACACACACACACACACAGTATACCTACCTGAATAGCTGACACTGTGCTTCACAGGAGGTTGGTGGCACCTTAATTGGGGAGAACAGTCTTGTGGTAATGACTGGAGCAGAATAGGTGGAATGGTATCAAACTCATCAAACACATGGTTTCCAGGGGTTTGATGCCATTCCATTTGCTCCATTTCAGCCATTATTATGAGCCATTCCCCCCTCAGCAGTCTCCGCTGCTGTGCTTGTACGATATGTTTCAGGGGAGACTGAAAGCATTTTTGGGGGGGACTGATAGCATTACACCATAACAAAATATGTGTTTTTTACTATAATGTATGGAGGTATTTAGTGAGCAGCTGTAGAAGGGTCCTCTTGTCATTGGACAGCTGGTACAGTTACGTCTCACAGGCATGGCAGATCCTTTTAACTCTGACTGGTGGAGGAGGAGCATTCTAATTCCCCTGATGAATCAGCTGTTTTATTGCTCTGAAAACAAATGCAGGCAGGCACACGTGCACTGGTGCACACCACACTGACGCACACACACACACACACACACACACACACACACACACACACACACACACACACACAAACACAAACACAAACACACACTGCATGTTTGGTCAACCCTTCTCCATCCTCCTGTCTCAATGGGGAATTAGATGGCTGCCATTCCATCACCTATCATAACAGCATTCTAAACAGTGCTTCTCCCCCAGGTCATATAGTTCACCCTGAGGCTACATAGATGAATAAATACACACCTTGCTTTCGGTCATCCTTTTTCATACACACAATGAAGTGATCCATCTCTCTGGTTGTATTGTCTAGTCTGTGACAGCAGTGGGGGTCATATGTAAAAGCAGGTGGTCCCAGTCTCATCTTGAGAGGGTACCGTTGAAGTCAGAAGTTTACTTACCATTTAGCCAAATACATTTCAACTCAGTTTTTCACAATTCCTGACATTTAATCCTAGTCAAAATTCCCTGTTTTAGATCAGTTAGGATCACCACTTTATTTTAAGAATGTGAAATGTCAAAATAATAGTAGAGAGAATGATTTATGTCAGCTTTTATTTCTTTCATCACATTCCCAGTGGGTCAGAAGTTTACATACACTCAATTTGTATTTGGTAGCATTGCCTTTAAATTGTTTAACTTGGGTCAAATGTTTTGGGTAGCCTTCCACAAGCTTCCCACAATAAGTTGGGTGAATTTTGGCCCATTCCTCCTGACAGAGCTGGTGGAACTGAGTCATGTTTGTAGGCCTCCTTGCTCGCACATGCTTTTTCAGTTCTACCCACAAATGTTCAATGGGATTGAGGTCAGGGCTTTGTGATGGCCACTCCAATACCTTGACTTTGTTGTCCTTAAGCCATTTTGCCACAACTTTGGAAGTATGCTTGGGGTCATTGTCCCTTTGGAAGACCGATTTGCGACCAAGCTTTAACTTCCTGACTGATGTCTTGAGATGTTGCTTCAATATATCCACATCATTTTCCCTACCTCATGATGCCATCTATTTTGTGAAGTGCACCAGTCCCTCCTGCAGCAAACATGATGCTGCCACCCCTGTGCTTCACGGTTGGGATGATGTTCTTTGGCTTGCAAGCCTCCCCCTTTCCCTCCTAACATAACGATGGTCATTATGGCCAAACAGTTCTATTTTTGTTTCATCAGACCAGAGGACATTTCTCCAAAAAGTACAATATTTTTCCCCATGTGCAGTTGCAAACCGTAGTTTGGCTTCTTTATGGCGGGTTTGGAGCAGTAGCTTCTTCCTTGCTGAGCGGCCTTTCAGTTTATGTCAATATAGGACTCGTTTTACTGTGGATATAGATAGTTTCGTACCTATTTCCTCCAGCATCTTCACAAGGTCCTTTGCTGTTAATCTGGGATTGATTTGCACTTTTCGCACCAAAGTACGTTAATTTCTAGGAGACAGAATGTGTCTCCTTCCTGAGCGGTATGATGGCTGCGTGGTCCCATGGTGTTTATACTTGCGTACTATTGTTTGTACAGATGAACGTGTTACCTTCAGGCATTTCGAAATTTCTCCCAACGATGAACCAGACTTGTAGAGGTCTACAATTTTCTTTCTGAGGTCTTGGCTGATTTCTTTTGATTTTCCCATGATGTCAAGCAAAGAGGCACTGAATTTGAAGGTAGGCCTTGAAATACATCCACAGGTACACCTCCAATTGACTCAAATTATGTCAATTAGCCTATCAGAAGCTTCTAAAGCCATGACATAATTTTAAACTTCCGACTTCAACTGTATATATATAACACACACACACACACACACACACACACACACACACACACACACACACACACACACACACACACACTGTCTGGTGCTGAGTACATTGTGTCTGAGGAACTATGGCAAATACTCCATCAGTGTCTGCGCTGAAGTGGTATGTGGGAATGTAAGTGTGTATCTTCAGTGTGTTGTGGGACAGGGCTCCTTGTGTTAACATCTTTCCCCAGGGTTGTGGCTGGGCTGTATGAGTTTGTACACATATATTCTGTGCAGACATGTTTCCCCTTCTGTACTCACACGTTTGAACAGACTGTGTGTGTGTGTGTGTGTGTGTGTGTGTGTGTGTGTGAACAGAGTACCTGCGATATGTGTGTGTGTGCCCACATTCTGGTGTGTGTGTTTGCCCACTGGTTAGCTACCTATCTGCAGCCTCTGCTCTCAGGGCAGGTGATTGCTTCCGTCGGCCTCATTACCATGGTTACCACCCGGGGGGCCACGGCACGGAGAGCATTAATCACATATTAGGATAAATCCTGGTCATCTAATTAGGGTGAAATTGTGCAGCAGTAATGTCTGGGAGGGCTGACTAGGGCCCATCAGGACAAATCTGTCTCTACCTCACAGCCAACACACCACATTATTACTGCCTTACCTTATATTACCTTCTTTTTGAACTGCACGGCTATATTTGAATATTTCTCTCCATCTCTCTTCCTCTGTGAGAATGGCTTACCAAGAAAAAACACCAAAAGGACTAGTGTGAGGTAGAGTGTGTTGGAGCACTCAACCAAAAAAAGCAGATTGATGTATTATTATTATGTGATTGCTTTATATAAAAGTACCATGTATGTTATATGTAAAATGTATGTTTAAAATTGATGTATATATAGACATAAAAAGGGCAGTGTCCCTGAAAGGTACTGGTCTCTGGGTAACTCACTGAAATGAGTTTATTCTCAGCCTGATGTCTCTTGCTGTTTCATACTCTCTCTTTCTCACTATATAATCTTCATCTCTCTGTTACCATCTCTCACACTTCTCCTATTTAACACCATTATCTCTTTCCCACACTCTCTCTCTCTCTCCCACACTCTCTCTCTCCTCCTCTCTTCTCTCACTCTCTCTCTCTATATCTTTGTCTCTGTCTGTCTCTCTCTGTCTGTCTCTCTCTTTCTGTCTCTCTTTCTCTCTTCTCTCTCTCTCTCTCCATGTGACAGCTGACAGAGTGGTGGGTGTATTCAGAGAGTAAAGTTGGAGGAGTGTGACAGTTTGACTCTTGCTGGTGTTTAATCAGCATTTTAGCGCAGCACTGGCTCTGTGAATGAGCTCTGCTGTGTTTGCAACACCACTCACAATTACTGCACAATGGAGCCGAGGCCACGGCGAGCGCTGCCTTCCACAGTCATAACGGCTTTGTGGGTCAATGTGCTTGTGTGTGTCTGTGTGCTTTTATGTGTTTGTGTTGGTGTGTGTGTGTGTGTGTGCGCACGTGTGACTGTGTGTGTGTGTGTGTGTGCCCATGCCTTTGCATGCTTGTATGTGTGTGTATGTGTGTTGGCAGACACCGCAGCAACCCACTGATCCCACTATGTGAAGGAGCACGGCAACAGGACAAGCCACCCACTCTCTAGACAGAAATAGTCTGGAGCTTCTAGATAGGCACTCAGCATTCATGTAGTTCACTATTTCAATGCATATGTTAAGCCTCTCGACATTAGAACTTCTATCTGGTGACGACTTATTTTGTGGTTTGTTTGGGATGTATTCAGTGTTCATCTCACCTGTGTGTGGGTTTGGTGCTGTGTTTTGGGCTGTCATTGTATTGCTTGTATTCAGTATCATATTTGTATTGTGATTCCTCATTTTACTGTGTGGTGTATCAGGGGCCCTGTCCACATCAGATCCAACTCGTCTCCTGTAGCACGTAATGTATCAGGGCAATGGTTTCATTCATGCACATAATTATTTCTGAGAATATAATAACCCTTCTATTTTCTTCTCGGCACATCTAAATGAAAAATAGGAGTCATTAAGCGCTGCCGAAGACGGTGGGAACGATAGAGAATTGGCTTGTTATGAGGACCAGACATGCATATCATTGTGTTCTCAGCCAGTTGAATCCCTTTCTAGAGATAAACAAATGGAGGGTGAAATGTAAACAGTAGTTTTATTTGTTATTACTCTGAATCCTCTCGTGTGTGTGTGTGTGTGTGTGTGTGTGTGTGTGTGTGTGTGTGTGTGTGTGTGTGTGTGTGGAGGTGTGTGTGTGTGTGGAGGTGTGTGTATGTGTGTGTGTGTGTGTGTGTGTGTGTGTGTGTGTGTGTGTGGGAGGTATGTGCTCGTGCGTGTGTGCATGCATGTGGTCATATGTGCATCAGTCTAAGACGGGCCCAGCTGGGCTCCATGACTTTGTAAGGAGTGTGTCTCCATCAGTGGTGAAGGTGACCTGAGGGACAGACAGACAGTCTGCTGTGGGAGGCATTACTGCTGGGTCTGGGACCAGACAGGTTTATGTGGCTGAAACAGCAGAGCTGGCACTATGCATACAGCAAGACCCTCACACACATATGTGTGTGTGTGTGTGTGTGTGTGTGTGTGTCTGCCAGAAATAGGCCTATCATTCTAACAGGATCATGCAAACAGCTTCTGTGCTGGGTCAAAGGTTGAGGACAACCAGGGCTTGTAGGAGATGGGAGGAGCTGAGTAAGCGTCTAGCTCTGATACTCTGCTAGTGTCTGTGGGGCTGTCAATGGAACTGAGCTGAGGAGACTGTTGGGAGTATAGAGCCAGGTGAAGTGGTCTAGGCTGTTCCATGCTGAGCTAATTGGGTCTCTCACCACCACCACAAGCCTCAATCTGATTGGACCTGACTGGTTTAGAGCCAATTAGGGTGTAGATGAAAGAACAACATAGAAGGAACACCTGCTTCAGATAATTTGAGCAGACGACTTCGACGCCAAAGACATGAGGATTAATATTCCTTCCAGTCAGTGGTCATGTTGACATGCCGCTCACGAAGGTCCTATAACGTACTGTTGGACAGTTGAAAGATTGCCTATCATTTTGCAGTTGAGAGATTTTATGGCATATATTACATTGTCATATATTAAGTTATATTACACTGCCCACCCACTAGGAAAGGAGGATCTATTCGGAGACCCTGGTTATACAGTGGAATAGAGTCTGTCTTATCACGAGGGATTCCTATTACCTGAACCCACAGGGCTCTACTACGTAGAGATGACTGGTATCTACCGTCCTATTACCTGGACTCATAGGGCTGTACTACGTAGAGATGACTGGTATCTACCGTCCTATTACCTGGACTCATAGGGCTGTACTACATAGAGATGACTGGTATCTACCGTCCTATTACCTGGACCCATAGGGCTGTACTACATAGAGATGACTGGTATGTACCGTCCTATTACCTGGACTCATAGGGCTGTACTACATAGAGATGACTGGTATCTACCGTCCTATTACCTGGACCCACAGGGCTGTACTACGTAGAGATGACTGGTATCTACCGTCCTATTACCTGGACCCACAGGGCTGTACTACATAGAGATGACTGGTATCTACCGTCCTATTACCTGGACCCACAGGGCTGTACTACATAGAGATGACTGGTATCTACCGTCCTATTACCTGGACTCATAGGGCTGTACTACGTAGAGATGACTGGTATCTACCATCCTATTACCTGGACTCATAGGGCTGTACTACATAGAGATGACTGGTATCTACCGTCCTATTACCTGGACCCACAGGGCTGTACTACATAGAGATGACTGGTATCTACCGTCCTATTACCTGGACCCACAGGGCTGTACTACATAGAGATGACTGGTATCTACCGTCCTATTACCTGGACTCATAGGGCTGTACTACGTAGAGATGACTGGTATCTACCGTCCTATTACCTGGACTCATAGGGCTGTACTACATAGAGATGACTGGTATCTACCATCCTATTACCTGGACCCACAAGGCTGTACTACGTAGAGATGACTGGTATCTACCGTCCTATTACCTGGACCCACAGGGCTGTACTACATAGAGATGACTGGTATCTACCGTCCTATTACCTGGACCCACAGGGCTGTACTACATAGAGATGACTGGTATCTACCGTCCTATTACCTGGACTCTTAGGGCTGTACTACGTAGAGATGACTGGTATCTACCGTCCTATTACCTGGACTCATAGGGTTGTACTACGTAGAAATGACTGGTATCTACCATCCTATTACCTGGACTCATAGGGCTGTACTACATAGAGATGACTGGTGTCTACCGTCCTATTACCTGGACTCATAGGACTGTACTACGTAGAGATGACTGGTATCTACCGTCCTATTACCTGGACTCATAGGACTGTACTACATAGAGATGACTGGTATCTACCGTCCTATTACCTGGACTCACAGGTCTGTACTACATAGAGATGACTGGTATCTACCGTCCTATTACCTGGACTCACAGGTCTGTACTACATAGAGATGACTGGTATCTACCGTCCTATTACCTGGACTCACAGGTATGTACTACATAGAGAAGACTGGTCTCTACCTTCCTATTACCTGGACTCACAGGTCTGTACTACATAGAGATGACTGGTATCTACCGTCCTATTACCTGGACTCACAGGTCTGTACTACATAGAGATGACTTGTATCTACCGTCCTATTACCTGGACTCATAGGGCTGTACTACATAGAGATGACTGGTATGTACCGTCCTATTACCTGGACCCATAGGGCTGTACTACATAGAGATGACTGGTATCTACCATCCTATTACCTGGACTCATAGGACTGTACTACATAGAGATGACTGGTATCTACCGTCCTATTACCTGGACTCATAGGACTGTACTATATAGAGATGACTGGTATCTACCGTCCTATTACCTGGACTCATAGGACTGTACTACATAGAGATGACTGGTATCTACCGTCCTATTACCTGGACTCATAGGGCTGTACTACATAGAGATGACTGGTATCTACCGTCCTATTACCTGGACTCATAGGACTGTACTACATAGAGATGACTGGTATCTACCGTCCTATTACCTGGACTCATAGGACTGTACTACATAGAGATGACTGGTATCTACCGTCCTATTACCTGGACTCATAGGGCTGTACTACATAGAGATGACTGGTATCTACCGTCCTATTACCTGGACCCATAGGGCTGTACTACGTAGAGATGACTGGTATCTACCGTCCTATTACCTGGACTCATAGGACTGTACTACATAGAGATGACTGGTATCTACCGTCCTATTACCTGGACTCATAGGACCGTACTACATAGAGATGACTGGTCATAGAGATGACTGGTATCTACTGTCCTATTACCTGGACTCATAGGACTGTACTACATAGAGATGACTGGTATCTACCGTCCTATTACCTGGACTCATAGGACTGTACTACGTAGAGATGACTGGTATCTACCGTCCTATTACCTGGACTCATAGGGCTGTACTACATAGAGATAACTGGTATCTACTGTCCTATTACCTGGACCCACAGGGCTGTACTACATAGAGATGACTGGTATCTACCGTCCTATTACCTGGACTCATAGGACTGTACTACATAGAGATGACTGGTATCTACCGTCCTATTACCTGGACTCATAGGACCGTACTACATAGAGATGACTGGTCATAGAGATGACTGGTATCTACTGTCCTATTACCTGGACTCATAGGACTGTACTACATAGAGATGACTGGTATCTACCGTCCTATTACCTGGACTCATAGGACTGTACTACGTAGAGATGACTGGTATCTACCGTCCTATTACCTGGACTCATAGGGCTGTACTACATAGAGATAACTGGTATCTACTGTCCTATTACCTGGACCCACAGGGCTGTACTACATAGAGATGACTGGTAGAGTGAATCAGAAAATAAGCTGCTACTTCACACACGCTTGGTTTGATGTGGTGTAGAAAAATTTGCGTGGTGGAAAGAAACTGCAGGAAAAACGATAAGGGAAGCCATTTGGCCAACGACCGGATGGTGATATTACTATTTTTATGGGCTGGGGGAATGATTCTTTCTTGATTTGAAATTCAATGTTCTTTTTTTCACACATAGAATGTATGTTGGACGTGAGTGGTTTGTCTTGCTGTCGGGCATAAAAAAGGAACATGGTGGTGATGGAGAAATAAAACAGAAAAAGATAAAGTATGGTGGCTAATCACTGTTTTTACTCTTAAAATACACTATGTTCTGAGCTGCTGAATTATTAACTCAATCTAAGAGAGCCTAGCGCCCTGATAAAAGGTGAAGTATTCACAGTCGTGGAGTAATGGCCGACAGAGCTTGTTATTACTCAGCATGAGGTCAAGGCAGACAGAGAGGGGCTAGAAGAGGAGGAAGGACACCCCCAGCTCTTTAAATGCGATCTCTCCCACCTTCAACAAAATATTACAATATTACAATAGGGAAAGTCTAATAATGTTTCAGTAGGGTCTTGTACAACAGTCCACAGAAGAGAGGACAAAATATGTTTTTCCCTTTTCTCCAGGCGATGATTATGATGACAGTGCTGTGGATATTGGAAAGGCCTCTGAGATAATCCAGTGGAAATGAGAAAAGGACAAGAAGGACAGCTGAAATGAAAATGGCCTCCCTCGACAACATTCTTGATTATTATGTAGAAACATAATCTTTCTTTTGTCTGCTCATGGCAACTGGGTTGGAACAAACTTCAATCAAAATGGGAGATCACGATTTGAGAATGTGAATTAGTGCCGTTTGACGAGAAGCGGCGGTTTCTTTAGACTGGTCGTCTCACTCCCGTATCTTATCATTACACTGTGAGCCCGGTTCTGTTGACCTTCACAGATGTTCACTTTGGAGAAAGCAGTTTGACGCTGTTGCTTTATTTGGCTCATAATGGAATCGTAGTTGTCAAGAACTCAAGTACCAAACGACATCTTAACTTTGCTCTCTGCAGATTCGCCACATCCCGACCACAATAATGGCGACGTTTGCTAATAGCAGTTAAACATTTTAAGGTAAATGACGTTTCTGGTTACGTTATCTCTTAACCTTTCTGGTCTCCCCATCCCGGATCCGGGATCGTGAATACAGACTCAAGCTCATTACCATAACGCAACGTTAACTATTCATGAAAATCGCAAATGAAATGAAATAAATATGCTAGCTCTCAAGCTTAGCCTTTTGTTAACAACACTGTCATCTCAGATTTTCAAAATATGCTTCTCAACCATTGCAAAACAAGCATTTGTGTAACAGTATTGATGGCTAACGTAGCATTTAGCATTAGCATTCAGCTGGCAACATTTACACAAAAAAACAGAAAAGCATTCAAATAAAATAATTTACCTTTGAAGAACTTCAGATGTTTTCAATGAGGAGACTCTCAGATAGCAAATGTTCAGTTTTTCCTGAAAGATTATTTGTTTAGGACAAATCGCTCCGTTTTCTGCGTCACGTTTAGCTATGAAAAAACCCCTGTATCCAGGATTGTGTAAATCTATCGGCAAGCTCATTAGCATAACACAACGTTAACTATTCATGAAAATCGCAAATGAAATGAAATAAATATGCCATCTCTCAAGCTTAGCCTTTTGTAAACAACACTGTCATCTCAGATTTTCAAAATATGCTTCTCAACCATAGGAAAACAATCATTTGTGTAAAAGTAGCTAGCTAGCGTTAGCATTTAGTGTTAGCATTTAGCGTTAGCATTAGCGTTAGCATCCAGCACGCAACATTTCAACAAAAACATAAAAGCCTTCAAATAAAATAATTTACCTTTGAAGAACTTCTGATGTTTAAATGAGGATACTCTCAGTTAGATAGCAGATGCTCAGTTTTTCCAAAAAGATTCTTTGTGTATTAGAAATAGCTCCGTTTTATACATCACATTTGGCTACCAAAAAAAATCCGAAACTTTTTTCCAAATTAACTCCATAATATCGACTGAAAACATGGCAAACGTTGTTTAGAATCAATCATCAAGGTGTTTTTCACATATCTCTTCATTGATACATCATTCTTGGACACATGGTTTCTCCCCTATATCAAATGGAAAAGTACGAGCAGCTGGCAATTGCGCACCGAATTCCACGCAGGACATCAGGCGGACACTTGGAAAATGTAGTCTCTTATGGTCAATCTTCCAATGATATGCCTACAAATACGTCACAATGCTGCTAAGACCTTGGGCGAACGACAGAAAGTGTAGGCTCATTCCTTGCGCAATCACAGCCATATAAGGAGACAATGGAAAACAGAGCTTCAGAAATTCTGCTAATTCCTGGTTGATGCATCATCTTGGTTTTGCCTGTAGAATGAGTTCTGGGGCACTTACAGACAAAATCTTTGCAGATTCTGAAACTTCAGAGTGTTTTCTTTCCAAAACTGTCATATATGCAGAATATGCATAGTCGAGCATCTTTTCGTGACAAAATATCGCGCTTAAAACGGGAACGTTTTTTATCCAAAAATGAAATAGCGCCCCTAGAGATCTAACAGGTTAATTAAGTTATCTCTTAATACCCCACATTGTGTAATGTAAGAAAGCTTTTAACAATATTGGCCGAAGGCAAGGCAAACTATTTCTGTGTGTGTGGTTGAGAGGAGCCAAACCCCTTTCACCGCACATGGAAAGAATGGGGCAGTATTACCTCACATCACGTCCTTGGTTGCAGTCCCAACAAAATGGGGGATCTGATTTGACTGATGTGAGTTGGAATGGAGCTGGGCCGAAAATGTTCCATGACAAGATCACTGATACCAAGAGAGACTGCAGCTCTGACAGAGAACAGGTAGTTTGTGGCACATTCCTCTCTCTCTCTCTCTCTCTCTTTCCATCTCTACATCTCTCTCTCTCCATCTGTCTTTCTCTCATTGTCTGTCTTTCTCTCTCTCGTTCCCTATCTCTCCATTTTCCGCTCCCTTTTCCGTCTGGTCTGTGTGCCAGACAGGATTGGATGATAAGCGGAGGGCCCCGGTCCAAACCCACAGCTGGGGACTCTGCATGGGGAAAGGGACAGGCCCAGGGACACAGACACTCTAGATTATCTCTGATAACGGTTAGTCTGTCACTGTCCCGTAGAGGGCAGTCTTGAGCTGCAAACAGACAGCCCTGCAGTAAACACACACAAACACACATACAAACACACATACAAACACACATACAAACACACACACACACATACAAACACACACACACACACACACACACACATACACACATACAAACATACATACATACATACATACATACATACATGCATACATACATACATACATACACACGCACGCACAGCCAACACAGAGCTGATGGAGACGAGTGTTGAGGAGAAGAGGCAGCGGAGGCGTCTGTCTGTATGTGTGTCTGTGGCCAGAGGTGTGATGAGAGTTTGTGTGCTGGGTCCCAAGCAGACTGATAGCACTCCATTAATCTTTCATATTGTTGATTGAACTGCTCACAGATAGCAGCTACTCCCTCTGACTGTCAGTCACTCTGGCATAGTGAGGCTGGATGAATGAGCCACTTGATCATTGGAGAAATTGAACAAATAACTTTCGGGAGGAGCTTCTGAAACCTGAAGCACCTTGATTGGTCCATATTATAGGGGTGGGGCCTGTGAGGAAGGAGCCTAAGAGTCATTCCGCATCCTGATTGGTCAACATCATACGAGAGGCTCTTTATGGGAATGCTACAGGTGGAAACACTCCAATCTCAACCTAGTTTGATTGATCGCCGTAGAAATCGAACTTCTACGGCTCTACATGGTTGTGTAAGACAGTTTCAGTGGACCCTGTCATGATGGACAGTGCGGACAGGAATGCAGAACTTCTCTGCTGTGATAGTAAAGAGGGTAATGGAAAGGAGTTATGGAGTCAGGAGTCTTCGTGTATTTTCCCCAGAAAAGGTTCAGCTCTGCAGTTTGGAGCTTTCTTGACCTTTACTTTGCAGAGTTGGCTCTGTATATAAATGTGTTTACCTCAATTGGTCACTTTATTCATTGCGATGAATAGGCTGCTATGCATTTCTGGAAGGGAAGACATTATGCTGAACTCTATTTCTAATGTCAACCTGATTTAATAAAAAAAAGAGAGAGAGAGGGGGGTTCGTCGGTCGGTCGGTCGGTCGGTCGGTCGGTCGGTCGAATTAAAAGCGCTGTTCTTGGAATATCTTAATGGGAATATGAATGCAGACACTAAAGACCGTAGGTAGCCAGCTGATTGTCCCTCTCTCTAGTTGGAACGTAGCGACACTGTCCCTTAGGATCCCGTGGTCCTATCCCTCCCATCCAAACATAATTACATTTCATTAATGTCAATTCAATAGTGGCTAATCCACTGGAGCTGGTTCCTGCTAGTGAGGGCAGAGCAGCATGACATTCCATCTCACAATCAATCAGCAGTCAATGTAGCGTCTCGTTCTCTCTGTTAGTCCATGAATCCAGATGGCTCGGGATGGAGATGTTATATTATTATGATCATCACCTGCAGGGCTGATCTAGGATCTGTCCATATAATCTTCTTCATTGTGATCTAAATGATCAGCAGTCGTACTGTGAATACAGGCACTGGACACTATACTGCCTATAGCACAACAGACTTTACACTTCTGGGTTGGCTGCCATTTGAGGTGTTCTCCCTTTGTCCCCCAACACCAATGTTCTCTACATTTCCTCACTTGATGTCATTCTGTGTTAGAAAATGCTGTGTTGACTAAGGCTGTGTTGAGTAATGCGGAGAATGCATTCTGCTGTGGCTGGGTTGTGTGTTGATGCTCTTGTCAGCTCCCTTGGTTAAGTTAGTGTGTGTAGGGTTAAACTGAGTGGGACTGATCTTCTGTGGCTGGGGAGAGAGAAAGGTAGAGGGAGAGCGAGAGAGAGGGGAGGATAGAGAGCGCAGGCTGTTGCGTCTGTCCACTGGAGCTGAAAATAGGGCTGGGGCTGCAGGCTCTCTCTCCTCTCTCTCTCTCTTTGCACGCTGTTGGGGATCACAGCAGCACACTGGAATCTGAGCATTCCTGGTACAGGCCCCACAGACACAGAGCAACAGTGAATATCTCTATCTCTCTTTCCTTCTCTCTGTCACCCTATTTCTGAGCTATAACTCGTGCTACAGAACCATCTCCTCCAGTCTATGTCATTGTGGCAGCCTCTCATAGACTTCTGTTTTAGCTTCATTCACTCTCTAGTGTGAAATGGCATGTTTAGCTACAATAGCAACACTTCACATCTATTCTATTCATCAAATAAGCTAGAATCTATTCCATTCCTAATCAACTCTGTCTCTCTCTCCTTTTTCTGTCTGAGGGTTTGTTTGTGTAATGTTGTTTGTGGGCCACCGAGGTCAAGGCGTCTCTCTGCCGTTCTCGTTAAGGCTCATTAAGGCTTACTTAACCAGCGCTTTGTTTCTGAGTCTGCTGTACCTGAGACGGACCACTATGTTAGAGAGGAGAGGAAACAGTGATATGGGAGCCGCACTCGTCAATTAAGCAGAACGGGCTGAGAGCGCCGCAACGCATCAATATTTATGTCATCTGCATATAGATGAGATTGGCTTTCAGGGAGGCATTTACTGGGGGGGGGGGGGGGGGGGGGGGGTGATATGAGAAAGAGCCTTTAGGGCCAGAGGTGTTTATACCTGAGCAGCTGAAGTAAAATGAGTTTTGACTTATGGAGCTCTATCGAATATGCCTTGGTGTTTGTGCCTGTGGCTGGTTAATATGAACATCAGCTTAACTAGACGATTCACAGGCGCATGTATTGGAAAAGTTTGTGCTTTCATTACCCCTGATTTTGAATGCCCCCATTTCAAACATTGTTTGTCGGAAAACTTCCTCTGAAGCAGCGTTGAAAGACAGACTATTGATCCCCCATAGAACTACCACAGCATGTACACTACATGTATGTGAATATGATCACGTAGCCTGTGTATGAGGGGGTTGGAGGGTAACCCCTGTTAGCTCTGGTCTGGCTGCTTTGACATTGATGCTGATGGAGTGTAGGGTCAGAGGTCGTGGCCGTCAGGCGCCCTAGGCAGGAGACTCAGTCGCATGCCATGCCGCCTCTCTACCCCAGCGCTCAGGGCAACTGGGCCACACTCAGCCCCAGTATGGAGCCACACTGGAAATGTGCACACATCTCCATCTAAAGTCTGGAAGAAAAAACATTTTGTCTCAAAGTCCTCTGCAGAAGTGGGCCCAGTGTTCTGAGCTGTCTGGGAGAGTTTGGCTCGGCTCTGGCCCACAGCTACTTGAACTTTCTACTGATGTAAAGCAGTGATGGGACATGACAAATACAAACATTCACCATCTCTAGTTGTGTAGGGTTACTCATATGTGCTCCCAAATTGTGCACACTGAGGCTACACACATACTGAAACACATAGACCTTCAGTCTGTGTTCTCTCTAAGTAGGCCAGAGTTGTCTGGCTCAATAGACAGAGAGGGAATAAGGAGGTCTAGGATCAGTAGATCAGCCTCTCTCGCTCTCACTCACTCACTCACTCACTCACTCACTCACTCACTCACTCACTCACTCACTCACTTTGTAGGGGTGTGTGGCGTCAGGTGGGTTCTATGTACAGTGGACGAGGAAGGGGGCTTGGTTCTAACTTTCTAGGTCCGTTAAAATGAAGTCAAGTTTGTGCTTTTAGTTATGTAACTATTGGGAGAAGAAAGGTATCTCTCTCTCTCTCTCTCTCTCTCTCTCTCTCTCTCTCTCTCTCTCTTTGTTTTTATCGAGGACAGAGCGGTCAGGCCATGTTATCCTCCGACACACTCTCCTAGGTGTTTAAGCCCTTGCCTAGTCCCTTTGGGAGTCGTAGAGAGTAAATGGCCAGTGTCGATCACCGTGGAAGAAAACACCAATGTTTCTCTTCATGTCAACCACATCACTGAAATCCACCAATGGGGTCCATTTCCCTCCACAAAGTGGGATGCGAGACGACTGAGACCATTACTGACAACTTTGTGGAGTGGAAACTTGGTAACAATCTGTTTCGCTGTTGTTTTTTCTCTCCCCTGCCGTCCCCTCTTTTTGTTCTTCTCCTCCACAGTGTTTATGTCATCAGTAATTACCTTCAGACAAACGGAGGGACCTGAAGGCTGCTGCATCTCTAATTAACCTCTCAGTTCACACTCGCCCAAAATCAATGTGGCGCTTTGTTGAATCATTAATGGACAACAACGGACCCACGAAGCCGCACCACGCCGTCAGCCTGTTTGATTGACACTCCGGGGACCGATCTTTGTGTTTGCCATAGTTTTCTTCTCCCTCTGTGGTCTGGGTTCCAGCTGTGGATTTGAATGGAAAGAATACGTAAATAATGAAAATGCCTTCCTTTCTATGCAGATTTGTTTGCTAATGTTATGCAGATTGCATGATGTGTCTTCATAAGATCAAGCGTCTGAAAAAAGGCGTTTTTTTTGCATATGACCTTTTAATTTGCATTCCAGATTCACAAAAACACCTGATGAATGGTAGGCCAGGACATCACCTTGAGTTGGGGTCCCTTAACAACTGCAGTGAGCTTTAGTCCAGAGTCTTGTTGGAATCTGACCTGACAGACCGGGATCCCTGGTGGAGTTTTAGTACCTTTTAGATGAGCTACGGTATAATAGCACGGTGAATGAGCTTCCAACCCCTCCTCTGTCTCTGTGTGTGTGTGTGTGTGTGTGTGTGTGCTCCCAAGCACATCATACTTTCCTTTACAATCTCAGGGTTTATGCATGAAAGGCGTCCCAAAGGGGTTGGTAACATTGAAACATGATCGTGGCTCTCCAACACTCCCAGTTAAAGTAGAGGCCTGCGTTGGGAACATAGTCGGCTGCCAGATGCGATAGGGCGGGAGTGCCTTCGAAGTGGGCCGTGATTGGTTCTGGCGCTCTTGTTGTGACAATGCAGGTTGTCAGAGAGGCAGTTGGTCACGCTAGAGAGCCTCTGAGTCACTACTGGTTCACTAATTCTCTGCAGCTCCGACATGCTCCTTGGCCTCGTGTGTGTGTGTGTGTGTGTGTGTGTGTGTGTGTGTGTGTGTGTGTGTGTGTGTGTGTGTGTGTGTGTGTGTGTGTGTGTGTGTGTGTGTGTGCGTGCGTGCGTGCGTGTGCGCGTGTGAAATTGTCCTTCCTATGGCTTCCTCTGTCTGCGATTCAATTTAATACAAATATTTAAATGGACATTTCCCTTCCGATTCTCCCAGACAGTGTCACAGTTCATTACAACATAATTGAATGTGAATATTCTATAAGTCGCCTCATGCAGCACAGTAATAATGTACTCACTGACACTGCATCCAGTCCCTGACTGAAGACACATTGACAGAGACCATTGTTTCAGCTCCCGAGTACATTACATTTGCTCTCATGAACGGTACTGTACATGCCTCGTACACCGTCGCTGACATCCTTTCATAATTATTACCATCTCCGCCACTGCAAATAAATATTCCAGCGGGGATGGTGAGATGTGTGGTGCGCCATTCCACGGCAGCGTTTTTAATCTCTCGCCCATCAGCCTCCATTACAAGCAGGCTCACATGCCAAGCTTCGCCCGGGCCTCTGGTTGGGGTTAGTGCAATTACCTTGGCCCAGCGAGCCCTGTAATAAGAGTACTCGCTGTAATAAGAGCATTTGCTGTATCAGTGACAGGCATCAGGAGTGGCCCAGCGGCAGCCATTAGCTGTCCCCAGCCTACAGGTGAAGTCAGCCATTAATATCAATGAGGCCTGGCTTCCTGTATCCTGCTGCACAAGCGCACCACACTGAGCCCTTCATCACCCTGGTGACACCTTCACTCCATAGTCCAGCATGGAGCCCTAGGGCGACCCGTGAGGAACCAGGCTCAGGCTGCATCATTAGAGCCACAATGGCGGCCCAGGTCAGAGTTGACTTAGCACACACTCCTGTTTGGTTGTTTTTATTATGTTGTAATTGCATTGGATTCTAATGTAGCTGTCTCCTATAATGTTTAACAAGGTACTTGCCTCTTATTGTTGTGTGTATGTGGTTGTGAATGTGTGTGGGGGGTAGTTGGAAACACAAGCATGTGTGTGTCTGTGTGTACATTTTAGCCTGTGTTTGTATTGAAGTGTTTGTTTGTTGTGTGTGTGTGCCTGTTAGCATTGCAGAAACCCAAGCGGAGGGCAGGCAAGGCTCGTAAATCCTGTGGTAATCAGTGGTGGGGATGAGCTGTGTGTGTAGTTGTAACAGTGTTCATCAGAGGGCGGTCTGGGCTGTGCTGCTCCACTCTGAGCCTGTATAGATTTTAGCAGCTCGATGTCCCTAAATGGCTCCATCACGGGACGTCTGTGATTACTGAGCCCAGAACCAACCTCTTAATGAAAGGTCAATTAAGAAGCAAACTATTGATCCATATCCTCCTCTCCCTCCTCCTCCTCCTCCCCCTCTTCTTCATCTTCTCTCAGGCAGAGAAATGTTTCAAGTCTGAGCTCTTCTCTGGCCATGCCATCACTCTCCCTCCATCCCTCCCTTCTCTTTTGTCCAGACTGTCCGTTAGTAAAGTTTTCTATCTCTGCTTACAGAGAGGAGCGGGGGCTAAAGCACACCTGGGCCTATGGTAAGCCATGTCAGAACTAAAGGACACCTGGGCCTATGGTAAGCCATGTCAGAACTAAAGGACACCTGGGCCTATGGTAAGCCATGTCAGAACTAAAGGACACCTGGGCCTATGGTAAGCCATGTCAGAACTAAAGGACACCTGGGCCTATGGTAAGCCATGTCAGAACTAAAGCACACCTGGGCCTATGGTAAGCCATGTCAGAACTAAAGCACACCTGGGCCTATGGTAAGCCATGTCAGAACTAAAGGACACCTGGGCCTATGGTAAGCCATGTCAGAACTAAAGCACACCTGGGCCTATGGTAAGCCATGTCAGAACTAAAGCACACCTGGGCCTATGGTAAGCCATGTCAGAACTAAAGCACACCTGGGCCTATGGTAAGCCATGTCAGAACTAAAGGACACCTGGGCCTATGGTAAGCCATGTCAGAACTAAAGCACACCTGGGCCTATGGTAAGCCATGTCAGAACTAAAGCACACCTGGGCCTATGGTAAGCCATGTCAGAACTAAAGCACACCGGGGCCTATGGTAAGCCATGTCAGAACTAAAGCACACCTGGGCCTATGGTAAGCCATGTCAGAACTAAAGCACACCTGGGCCTATGGTAAGCCATGTCAGAACTAAAGGACACCTGGGCCTATGGTAAGCCATGTCAGAACTAAAGGACACCTGGGCCTATGGTAAGCCATGTCAGAACTAAAGCACACCTGGGCCTATGGTAAGCCATGTCAGAACTAAAGGACACCTGGGCCTATGGTAAGCCATGTCAGAACTAAAGCACACCTGGGCCTATGGTAAGCCATGTCAGAACTAAAGCACACCTGGGCCTATGGTAAGCCATGTCAGAACTAAAGCACACCTGGGCCTATGGTAAGCCATGTCAGAACTAAAGGACACCTGGGCCTATGGTAAGCCATGTCAGAACTAAAGCACACCTGGACCTATGGTAAGCCATGTCAGAACTAAAGCACACCTGGGCCTATGGTAAGCCATGTCAGAACTAAAGGACACCTGGGCCTATGGTAAGCCATGTCAGAACTAAAGCATACCTGGACCTATGGTAAGCCATGTCAGAACTAAAGCACACCTGGGCCTATGGTAAGCCATGTCAGAACTAAAGCACACCTGGGCCTATGGTAAGCCATGTCAGAACTAAAGCACACCTGGGCCTATGGTAAGCCATGTCAGAACTAAAGCACACCTGGGCCTATGGTAAGCCATGTCAGAACTAAAGGACACCTGGGCCTATGGTAAGCCATGTCAGAACTAAAGCACACCTGGGCCTATGGTAAGCCATGTCAGAACTAAAGCACACCTGGGCCTATGGTAAGCCATGTCAGAACTAAAGCACACCGGGGCCTATGGTAAGCCATGTCAGAACTAAAGCACACCTGGGCCTATGGTAAGCCATGTCAGAACTAAAGCACACCTGGGCCTATGGTAAGCCATGTCAGAACTAAAGGACACCTGGGCCTATGGTAAGCCATGTCAGAACTAAAGGACACCTGGGCCTATGGTAAGCCATGTCAGAACTAAAGCACACCTGGGCCTATGGTAAGCCATGTCAGAACTAAAGGACACCTGGGCCTATGGTAAGCCATGTCAGAACTAAAGCACACCTGGGCCTATGGTAAGCCATGTCAGAACTAAAGCACACCTGGGCCTATGGTAAGCCATGTCAGAACTAAAGCACACCTGGGCCTATGGTAAGCCATGTCAGAACTAAAGGACACCTGGGCCTATGGTAAGCCATGTCAGAACTAAAGCACACCTGGACCTATGGTAAGCCATGTCAGAACTAAAGCACACCTGGGCCTATGGTAAGCCATGTCAGAACTAAAGGACACCTGGGCCTATGGTAAGCCATGTCAGAACTAAAGCATACCTGGACCTATGGTAAGCCATGTCAGAACTAAAGCACACCTGGGCCTATGGTAAGCCATGTCAGAACTAAAGCACACCTGGGCCTATGGTAAGCCATGTCAGAACTAAAGCACACCTGGGCCTATGGTAAGCCATGTCAGAACTAAAGCACACCTGGGCCTATGGTAAGCCATGTCAGTATAACCGTCTAAATACAGTTGGAGTCGGAAGTTTACATACACCTTAGTCAAATTTCAACTCAGTTTTTCATAATTCCTGACATTTAATCCTAGTAAAATTCCCTGTCTTAGGTCAGGATCACCACATTATTTTAAGAATGTGAAATGTCAGAATAACAGTAGAGAGAATCATTTATTTCAGCTTTTATTTCTTTCATCACATTCCCAGTGGGTCAGAAGTTAACATACACTCAATTAGTATTTGGTAGCATTGCCTTTAAATTGTTTAACTTGGGTCAAATGTTTCGGGTAGCCTTCCACAAGCTTCCCACAATAAGTTTGATGAATTTTGGCCCATTCCTCCTGACAGAGCTGGTGTAACTGAGTCAGGTTTGTAGGCCTCCTTGCTCGCACATGCTTTTTCAGTTCTGCCCACACATTTTGTATAGGATTGAGGTCAGGGCTTTGTGATGGCCACTCCAATACCTTGACTTTGATGTCCTTAAGCCATTTTGCCACAACTTTGGAAGTATGCTTGGGGTCATTGTCCATTTGGAAGACACATTTGCGTCCAAGCTTTAGCTTCGTGACTGATGTCTTGAGATGTTGCTTCAATATATCCACATAATTTCCTACCTCATGAATCCATCTATTTTGTGAACTGCACCAGTCCCTCCTGCAGCAAAGCACCCCCACAACATGATGCTGCCACCCCCGTGCTTCAGGGTTGGGATGGTGTTCTTCGGCTTGCAAGCCTCCCCCTTTTTACTCCAAACACAACGATGGTCAGTATTGCAAAACAGTTCTGTTTTTGTTTCATCAGACCAGAGGACATTTCTCCAATTAGTACGATTTTTGTCCCCATGTGCAGTTCCAAACCGTAGTCTGGCTTTTCTATGGCGGTTTTGGAGCAGTGGCTTCTTCCTTGCTGAGCGGCCTTTCAGGCAATGTCGATATAGGACTTGTTTTACTGTGGATATAGATACTTTTGTACCTGTTTCCTCCAGCATCTTCACATGGTCCTTTGCTGTTGTTCTGGGATTGATTTGTACTTTTTTCACCAAAGTTCGTTCATTTCTAGGAGACAGAACGAACGCGTCTCCTTCCTGAGCGGTATGACGGCTGTATGGTCCCATGGTGTTTATAGTTGCGTACTAGTGTTTGTACAGATGAACGTAGTACCTTCAGGCGTTTGGAAATTGCTCCCAAGGATGAACCAGACAAATGTTCTTTCTGAGGTCTTGGCTGATTTCTTTTGATTTTCCCATGATGTCAAGCAAAGAGGCACTGAGTTTGAAGGTAGGCCTTGAAATACATCCACAGGTAAACCTCCAATTGACTCAAATGATGTCAATTAGGCTATCAGAAGCTTCTAAAGCCATTTCTGACCCACTGGAATTATGATACAGTGAATTATAAGTGAAATAATCTGTCTGTAAACAATTGTCGGAAGAATTACTTGTGTCATATGTAACAGTATAAATTTAGACCGTCCCCTCGCCCATACCCGGGCGTGAACCAGGGACCCTCTGCACACATCAACAACAGTCACCCACGAAGCATCGATACCCATCGCTCCACAAAAGCCATGGCCCTTGCAGAGCAAGGGGAACTAGCTAGCCGTTTCACATCCGTTACACATGCACAAAGTAGATGTCGTAACTGACTTGCCAAACCTATAGTTTGTTAACAAGAAATTTGTGCAGTGGTTGAAAAACTAGTTTTAATGACTCCAACCTACGTGTATGTAAACTTCCGACTTCAACTGCATGCCTTTCCAGAAGCATATAGCCAATACCCCATTTCTCCATGTGTCTGTGTATTCTGACAATGTGTACTCCAGGAATAAAGATGGGCTTTTTGTGTCAAACACAAAAGTAAAAGAGGCTTTTCATCATAACATTCGGCTAACCAGGGAAGTTATTCTGTTGAGCAAGCCACTGGGGAGGGGATACCGAGTCAGTTGCACAACAACAATCTTCCGCATTTAACCCAAACCCTTCTGAATCAGAGAGGTGCGGAGGGCTGCCTTAATCAACGTCCACAGCGCAGTTGTTGTTGGGGGCCTTGCTCATGTGCAGAACAGCAGATTTGTCCACCTTGCCGGCTCAGGGATTTGAACCAACAACCTTTCTAGTTACCGGCCCAATGCTGTTAACCGCTAGGCTACCTGCCACAACCTATTCATAATGTGAATTGGCTGCTCCCATCCCAACAAGTGGTAAAACTGTTTCATGCTCTCTTATGTCTCCCCCTTCCACTCTACTGACTCATGTATGTGGAATTGAGAGATGCACACACACACACGCACACACACACACACACACACACACACACACACACACACACACACGCTACATGCTCATGTTTTTAAACGTATGTAAATAGTAACGTTTTTGTCTGTATGTCTTCTTGGTTATGTGTCAGACCCCAGTAAGACCAGCCGTCCCCAGTGGCGTCGGCTAATAGGGGATCCTAATAAATCTAAATCTAGAACTACCCATACAATACCTGCTTCCTCTCCCTTCCCTGTCCATCTGTCTCCCCCGTCTCCCCCGCCTCTCCCCTAGCATCAGATGAGATGAACACCTGGTGCATGACATGCATTGTGTGGGGTGGCAGCTCTTTGATAGGCCCGTCTGCTGTCTGCCGATCCTCTTCAAGACAGGTAGTCCTGCTCTCGCATCTCACCAACGGTTTTACACACACAGATCCTCACACAGACCCTTTGATCTGTTGAAGCTCCCAATGAATACAGAAATACAGATAGATTTGTGGATAATACATTGTTGCTCTTTTCTTAACCCTGTTCAGAATGGAGAGGGAGGCAGAGAGACACAGAGAGGGGAGAAAGGAGTTTCTCAACTGAGGTTGGCCTGTGATTTATATATTTACATTCTTCTTGTAGTTGATGCCAAAGTCACACCAAAAGCATGTCCTCCTGGGCAGAGAGCTTGGAGATGAGGGCTCACTACCAGTGGTAGTTTCACTCTCTGCTCCTCGTGTCCATTTCACATGTATAGGGGCTACCAAGACATCAACAGCTTTACCCATAAACACCCATCTGTATTCCTGCCACTCCAGTAGAGCCCAATCATACGATTGACGTGCTACTTTTGATACAGTGGTCAGGTATAAATGTATCGGCAATTGCCGTGTCGCCGGTGTGCGCCGAGGCACAGTGGAAGGTAGCAAGCGCATGCAGACGAACAGCGGGGTCATTCGGTTCCAACAGCCGGCTTTATGACGGACACATTCCATTTCCTGCTCCAGCAGCACTATCAGCATGGAGCCTGTCTTGTTCCACCACCTAAAGTGGGGCCTCCCTGCCAGGAGACAAATGCATCGGAGAGGCCAATTTCTATGGCAATTTCTGCTAGCGAAGTCGGTCAGCACGGTGTAACCAGCAGGCACGACAGAACAGTCACCTGTGGGAGTACGGTTAACAGAAGAGAGAGAGAGAGAGAGAGCGGGATAGAGATAGATTGTGTGTTTGAGAGTGAACGTGAGAGAAATGTGTGTGTGTGTGTGTGTGTACGTCCGTGCCTCTTTGTGTATCTGCATGTGAGAGAGCGGTAAAACATGTGTAACAGAGAGGTGGAGAAACAGGTAGAGAGAAAGTGAGGTGGAGAAACAGGTAGAGAGAAAGAGAGGTGAAGAAACGGGTAGAGAGAAAGATACATGGAGAAACAGGTAGAGAGAGACAGATGGAGAAACAGGTAGAGAGCGAAAGAGAGGTGGAGAAACAGGTAGAGAGAAAGAGAGGTGGAGAAACCGGTAAAGAGAGAAAGAGGTGGAGAAACAGGTAGAGAGAAAGAGATGGAGAAACAGGTAGAGAGAAAGAGAGGTGGAGAAACAGGTAGTGAGGAAGAGAGGTGGAGAAACAGGTAGAGAGAAAGTGAGGTGGAGAAACAGGTAGAGGGAAAGGTGGAGAAACAGGCAAAGGGAAAGAGAGGTGGAGAAACAGGTAGTGAGAAAGAGAGGTGGAGAAACAGGTAGAGAGAAAGAGAGGTGGAGAAACAGGTAGAGAGAAAGAGAGGTGGAGAAACAGGTAGAGAGAAAGAGAGGTGGAGAAACAGGTAGTGAGAAAGAGAGGTGGAGAAACAGGTAGTTAGAAAGAGAGGTGGAGAAACAGGTAGAGGGACTGAGAGGTGGAGAAACAGGTAGAGGGACTGAGAGGTGGAGAAACAGGTAGATGGAAAGAGAGGTGGAGAAACAGGTAGTGAGAAAGAGGTGGAGAAACAGGTAGTGAGAAAGAGGTGGAGAAACAGGTAGAGGGAAAGAGGTGGAGAAACAGGTAGAGGGAAAGAGAGGTGGAGAAACAGGTAGAGGGAAAGAGGTGGAGAAACAGGTAGAGGGAAAGAGAGTTGGAGAAACAGGTAGAGGGAAAGAGGTGGAGAAACAGGTAGAGGGAAAGAGGTGGAGAAAAATGTATAGGGAAAGAGAGGTGGAGAAACAGGTAGAGGGAAAGAGGTGGAGAAACAGGTATAGGGAAAGAGGTGGAGAAACAGGTAGAGGGAAAGAGGTAGAGAAACAGGTATAGGGAAAGAGAGGTGGAGAAACAGGTAGAGGGAAAGAGGTGGAGAAACAGGTAGAGGGAAAGAGGTGGAGAAACAGGTAGTTAGAAAGAGAGGTGGAGAAACAGGTAGAGGGAAAGAGAGGTGGAGAAACAGGTAGAGGGAAAGAGGTAGAGAAACAGGTATAGGGAAAGAGAGGTGGAGAAACAGGTAGAGGGAAAGAGGTGGAGAAACAGGTATAGGGAAAGAGGTGGAGAAACAGGTATAGGGAAAGAGGTGGAGAAACAGGTATAGGGAAAGAGAGGTGGAGAAACAGGTAGAGGGAAAGAGGTGGAGAAACAGGTATAGGGAAAGAGGTGGAGAAACAGGTATAGCGAAAGAGAGGTGGAGAAACAGGTAGAGGGAAAGAGGTGGAGAAACAGGTATAGGGAAAGAGAGGTGGAGAAACAGGTAGAGGGAAAGAGGTGGAGAAACAGGTAGGCTTTTCAGGGGTTCAAACATAAAGATATAAAACTGTATTTTTTTGTGAAGAATCAACAACAAGTGGGACACAATCATGAAGTGGAACGACATTTATTGGATATTTCAAACTTTTTTAACAAATCAAAAACTGAAAAATTGGGCGTGCAAAATTATTCAGCCCCCTTAAGTTAATACTTTGTAGCGCCCCCTTTTGCTGCGATTACAGCTGTAAGTCGCTTAGGGTATGTCTCTATCAGTTTTGCACATCGAGAGACTGAATTTTTTTCCCATTCCTCCTTGCAAAACAGCTCAAGCTCAGTGAGGTTGGATGGAGAGCATTTGTGAACAGCAGTTTACAGTTCTTTCCACAGATTCTCGATTAGATTCAGGTCTGGACGTTGACTTGGCCATTCTAACACCTGGATATGTTTATTTTTGAACCATTCCATTTTAGATTTTGCTTTATGTTTTGGATCATTGTCTTGTTGGAAGACAAATCTCCGTCCCAGTCTCAGGTCTTTTGCAGACTCCATCAGGTTTCCTTCCAGAATGGTCCTGTATTTGGCTCCATCCATCTTCCCATCAATTTTAACCATCTTCCCTGTCCCTGCTGAAGAAAAGCAGGCCCAAACCATGATGCTGCCACCACCATGTTTGACAGTGGGGATGGTGTGTTCAGCTGTGTTGCTTTTACGCCAAACATAACGTTTTGCATTGTTGCCAAAAAGTTCAATTTTGGTTTCATCTGACCAGGGCACCTTCTTCCACATGTTTGGTGTGTCTCCCAGGTGCCTTGTGGCAAACTTTAAACAACACTTTTTATGGATATCTTTAAGAAATGGCTTTCTTCTTGCCACTCTTCCATAAAGGCCAGATTTGTGCAATATAGGACTGATTGTTGTCCTATGGACAGAGTCTCCCACCTCAGCTGTAGATCTCTGCAGTTCATCCAGAGTGATCATGGGCCTCTTGGCTGCATCTCTGATCAGTCTTCTCCTTGTATGAGCTGAAAGTTTAGAGGGACGGCCAGGTCTTGGTAGATTTGCAGTGGTCTGATACTCCTTCCATTTCAATATTATCGCTTGCACAGTGCTCCTTGGGATGTTTAAAGCTTGGGAAATATTTTTGTATCCAAATCCGGCTTTAAACTTCTTCACAACAGTATCTCGGACCTGCCTGGTGTGTTCCTTGTTCTTCATGATGCTCTCTGCGCTTTTAACGGACCTCTGAGACTATCACAGTGCAGGTGCATTTATACGGAGACTTGATTACACACAGGTGGATTGTATTTATCATCATTAGTCATTTAGGTCAACATTGGATCATTCAGAGATCCTCACTGAACTTCTGGAGAGAGTTTGCTGCACTGAAAGTAAAGGGGCTGAATAATTTTGCACGCCCAATTTTTCAGTTTTTTATTTGTTAAAAAGGTTTGAAATATTCAATAAATGTCGTTCCACTTCATGATCGTGTCCCACTTGTTGTTGATTCTTCACAAAAAAATACAGTTTTATATCTTTATGTTTGAAGCCTGAAATGTGGCAAAAGGTCGCAAAGTTCAATGGGGCCGAATACTTTCGCAAGGCACTGTATGTTCAGGTATCTCCAGAGATGTTCAGTCAAGTTCAAGTCTGGGCTCTGGCTGAGCCACTCAAGGACATTCAGAGACTTGTCCTGAAGCCTCTCCTGTGTTGTCTTGGCTGTGTGCTTAGGGTTGTTGTCCTGTTGGAAGGTGAATCTTCACCTCAGTCTGAGGTCCTGAGCTCTCTGGAGTAGATGTTCATCATGGATCTCTCTGTACTTTGCTCCATTCATCTTTCCCTCGATCCTGACTAGTCTCCCAGTCCCTGCCGCTGATAAACATCCCCACAGCATGATGCTGTCATCACCATGCTTCACCGTAGGGATGGTCCCAGGTTTCCTCCAGTTTGTCATTCTGGCCAAAGAGTACAATCTTGGTTTCAACAGATCAGATAATCTTGTTTCTCATGGTCTGAGTCCTTTAGGTACCTTTCGGCGAACTCCAAGGGGACTGTCATGTGCCTTTTATTGAGGAGTGGCTTTCGTCTGGCCACTCTACCTGAAAGGCCTGATTGGTGGAGTGATGCAGAGATGGTTGTCCTTCTGGAAGGTTCTCCCATCTCCACAGAAGAACTCTGGAGCTCTGTCAGAGTGACTATCAGGTTCTTGGTCACTTCCCTGATCAAGGCACTTCTCCCCCGATTGCTCAGTTTGGCCGCCAGCTCTTGGAAGAGTCTTGGTGGTTCCAAACTTCTTCCATTTAAGAATAACGCAGGCCACTGTGTTCTTGGGGAGCTTCAATTCTGCAGAAATATTTTGGTACCCTTCCCCAGATCTGTGCCTCAACACAATCTTGTTTCATAGCTCTACAGACAATTCCTTCGACCTCAAGGCTTGGTTTTTGCTCTGACATGCACTGTCAACTGTGGGACCTTATATAGACAGGTGTGTGCCTTTCCAAATCATGTCCAATCAATTGAATTTACCACAGATGGACTCCAATCAAGTTGTAGAAACATCTCAACGATGATCAATGAAAACAGGATGCACCTGAGCTCAATTTCAAGTGTCATAGCAATGGGTCTGAATACTTATGGAAATAAGGTATTTCAGTTTTCTTTATTTTATAAATTATATATTTTTGCAAAAGCTGTTTTCGCTCTGATTTTAGAATAAGGCTGTAAAGTGACAAAATGTGGTATAAGTCAAGGGGTCTGAATCATGTCCCCGTTTTGCATGTTATTTTTGCATTAATATGTGTCACATATCAGCTCTTTGGTCACAGATAAAATGATGTCAAATCATGTTATATCTACCCTAGCTAGGAAGCTAGCAGTCATCATCATGAATCAAGTCGACAATCTACTGGCAAATCCTTTTCAAACCTTATGAAGAGAAATTATAGATAAAACGAATCGGTGCTCATCGGCCATTGGACATAAGCATTACACAACAAGTTGGAAATTCGCAAATTCAACAATGAGTGGTTTGGAAGGATTCAGTGGCTAACTGGAGGCATTGCAAAGCAAGTGGAGTGGGTGTGTGATCCAAGTCTGGGTTGAAGCTTAGAAGGCATAAACATTCAGCATTGGCCATGCTGTCAATCCAGCATGACTTTTGATGCGTTCAAAACAACTGGAAACTCTGAATTAGGAAATCTCAGACTTCAGTGAATTCAAGACAACTGGGAACTCTGAATTAGGAAATCTCAGACTTCAGTGAATTCAAGACAACTGGGAACTCTGAAATGTTTTTGCTCAGACTGGGAAAATAAGTTTTGAACGGTCATCCAACTCAGAATTCCAAGTCGGGAGCTCAGCAACTCTAGAGCTCCTACCTGAAGATCACTGACGTCATGATTCGACCTTGTTTATTTCCGAGTTCTCAGTTGTCTTGAAAGCATCATAAATCCAGACAAAGTATGCTGCTGCATACATCATTTAATATGCCAAGGACATATGTATACTGTAGCTAAGAAAGTAAAACTAAATGTAGTAAGCTGTTAGTAGCCCATGTGCCTCACCCTAAAAATGTGGTCCCTTTTCCCCTCATAATTTAGCCTACTGTTCTGACTTGGTGATGCACATGTAGCTTGTTTTAGTGAAATGTCATCATCGGAAAAGCTTTCATTTTCTGCTTATATGCCCCCTTTTCCTACGGTTCTGACTTGGTGTACAGGGAGAATACTGTAAGAACGGCCCATGTTCTGAATTCTGTCGCTGTACATTTCAAAAGTGCTGAACAAATAGTTATATCGACTACGTCCGTGCTAGCTCACTCATTGGGGCGGCAGGGTAGCCTAGTGGTTAGAGTGGTTAGAGTGTTGGGCTAGTAACCGAAAGGTTGCAAGTTCAAATCCCCGAGCTGACAAGGTACAAATCTGTCGTTCTGCCCCTAAACAGGCAGTTAACCCACTGTTCCTAGGCCGTCATTGAAAATAAGAATTTGTTCTTAACTGACTTGCCTAGTTAAATAAAGGTAAAATTAAAATGTCTTAATCGAAATGACGGATTGCCTCATACACTCGTCGTCCGCCAATGCTATCGTTTGTACATTTCAATTGTCAGTAGAAACCACATTTGTTTAAGCAAGTCAGCCGTATCAGCTATGTTTTTCTAAAGGCTCAGCTGACAGCCAGATGTAGCAGTGGTAAGGTGTTGGGACTGCTGTTGGGACTCTGCTGTTGGGACAGCTTTATGTAGGCCCTAACAGTTTGTGGGCACCACCTGTCTCCGTTATAGTGCAATTAATGTATTGTTTAGTGTTGTATAGTGGGCTTTGCTGACATGCATCAAAACACATTTTGGGGGGTTTTCCCAACCAAGATTTACATGTTAAAATCGCCACTGGTATCAACCCACATAAAGTGTTGATGTCATGTTGTTGACAGTGTGCTCTTTAGACAGCTAAATGAGTGTGCCTGGTGGAACTGCTGTGGTTTCAGACGACCGCAGCCCTCTAATTACAGGCTAATTATATAAACAGCTGTCTGCTAACACCCCTCTCTTTATAACACAAAGAAACACACACACACACACACACACACACACACACACACACACACACACACACACACACACACACACACACACACACACACACACACACACACACACACACACACAAAGAGCAGTCATTACTGCACAGTGTATGTGTGTTCTTGCTGCCCTGGGGTGTGTGTGGTGATATCCAGTGCATCATACACATTGACAGCAGACTGAATGGTGTTGTTGAGAACAGAAGCTGTTCAGGCTGCGTGAGGAGCAGGGTGCTTGGCATATGGCACTGACATCTTTATGGTAGCCTTCTCCCGTCTCACTGACAAGCCATACAAATTATCTATGCACCAATGTGTAGACCCACCTTTCTTCTGCTGTGTGTGTATGAATGCATGTTTGTGCGCACGTGTGTGAATGAGAGAGAGAGAGATTGTATTTTGTATGATTGAGCTTTAGTATGCACACCATAGAGGGCCTTGTTCATTTCCCAGTGATTTTAAGAGAAGTACTGCCTCATCAAGGCTCTCTATAGAAACCTGTATCTGTTATTCACCATGACTTTTTATGGCCTTTGTGTTCAGCATTACATTTAATAGATGCCAGGATGAAACAGTGCCTGCAGTGATCTCTGCAGGATTCAGTCAGTGCTACTTTGGAGGACTATTGAGTGGTTTCACCTGAGCTGAACACAACAGGCTGGTATATAGTCAGCGCTAGGATAGGCTACTAGGATAGGCTACTAGGATAGGCTACGCTAGCCCTGGTAAAAAGGCACCTCTCTAGGCACCTCACCTCGCTAGGCTAGTCTAAATGATGTAACATACGAGGCACCTCTCTGAGCTCACAACTCCCAGAGGGGAACAGCTGTCTCCTTCCTCACTTTTAGACTCCACAGCCTGTTCCCTCTCCAGGGGCTTCCATGACACCTGCTTACCGCAGGCTCAGACTCCATACTTTACTCTGCTGTGGCAGGAGAACAGTTGTTTCCCACATATATTGGTTTCTAGAGGCGTTCAACATAGATTGGTCAACTGAAGGCGGCTGGCGACCTTTTCTATCTGAGTCTAAAACACTACTGCCTCTAGATAGCTTACAGAGAAATGAATAGCCTGAGTGGTTTCTGTCAAGGTCAAACTTAAGTGCTGTATGTAGATAAGCCTATAGGTTCACTTGCACATATTGTAATGTTTATGCATGTTCTGTATTTCTCTGATACTGTGGACAGTGTGTGTCTGCCTTTGCTTCAGCATGTTTATTTGCATGTATTTGTCCAGGTTGTCTCTCTGCTACAGTACTACTGCTGCTGCTGCTGTTACCTCAGTACTACTGCTGCTGCTGCTGCCTCAGTACCACTGCTGTGTTACCTCAGTACTACTGCTACTGCTGTTACCTCAGTACTACTGCTGTGTTACCTCAGTACTACTGCTACTGCTGTTACCGAGGTACTACTGCTGTGTTACCGAGGTACTACTGCTACTGCTGTTACCTCAGTACTACTGCCGCTGCTGTTACCTCAGTACTACTGCTGCTGTGTTACCTCAATACTACTGCTGCTGCTGTTACCTGAGTACTACTGCTGTGTTACCTCAGTACTACTGCTGTGTTACCTCAGTACTACTGCTGCTGTGTTACCTCAATACTACTGCTGTGTTACCTCAGTACTACTGCTGTGTTACCACAGTACTACTGCTGCTGCTGTTACCTCAGTACTACTGCCGCTGCTGTTACCTCAGTACTACTGCTGCTGTGTTACCTCAATACTACTGCTGCTGCTGTTACCTGAGTACTACTGCTGTGTTACCTCAGTACTACTGCTGTGTTACCTCAGTACTACTGCTGCTGTGTTACCTCAATACTACTGCTGTGTTACCTCAGTACTACTGCTGTGTTACCTCAGTTCTGCTGCTAATGTTACCTCAGTACCTCTGCTAATGTGTTACTTCAGTACCGCTGCTGCTGCAGTTACCCCAGTACTACTGCTGCTGCTGTTACCCCAGTACTACTGCTGCTGCTGTTACCTCAGCACCACTGCTGCTGCTGTTACCCCAGTACTACTACTGCTGCTGTTACCTCAGTACCACTGCTACTGCTGTTACCTCAGTACTACTGCTGCTGCTGTTACCTCAGTACTACTGCTGCTGCTGTTACTGCAGTACTACTACTGCTGCTGTGTTACCTCAGTACTACTGCTGTATTACCTCAGTACTACTGCTGCTGCTGTTACCTCAGTACTACTGCTGCTGTTACCTCAGTGCTACTGCTGTGTTACCTCAGTACTACTGCTGCTGTGGAACCTCAGTACTACTGCTGCTGCTGTTACCTCAGTACTACTGCTGTGTTACCTCAGTACTACAGCTGCTGCTGTTACCTCAGTACTACTGCTGTGTTACCTCAGTACTACTGCTGCTGTGGAACCTCAGTACTACTGCTGTGTTACCTCAGTACTACTGCTGCTGTGGAACCTCAGTACTACTGCTGCTGCTGTTACCTCAGTACTACTGCTGTGTTACCTCAGTACTACTGCTGCTGCTGTTACCACAGTACTACTGCTGCTGCTGTTACCGCAGTACTACTGCTGCTGCTGTTACCTCAGTACTACTGCTGTGTTGCCTCAGTACTACTGCTGCTGCTGTTACCTCAGTACTACTGCTGCTGCTGTTACCTCAGTACTAGTGCTGTGTTGCCTCAGTACTACTGCTGCTGTGTCACCTCAGTACCACTGCTGCTGTGTTACCTCAGTACCACTGCTGCTGTGTTACCTCAGTACCACTGCTGCTGTATTACATTAGTGCTGCTGCTGCTGTGTTACCTCAGTACTATTGCTGCTGTTACCTCAGTACCGCTGCTGCAGCTGTTACCTCAGTACTGCTGCAGCTGTTACCTCAGTACTGCTGCTGCTGTGTTACCTCAGTACTGCTCCTGCTGCTGTTACCTCAGTACTGCTGCTGCTCTTTTACCTCAGTTCCGCTGCTGCTGTTACCTCAGTACTGCTGCTGCTGTTACCTCAGTACCGCTGCTGCTGTTACCTTAGTACCGCTGCTGCTGTGTTACCTCAGTACCGCTGCTGCTGTGTTACCTCAGTTCCGCTGCTGCTGTTTTACCTCAGTTCCGCTGCTGCTGTTACCTCAGTACTACTGCTGCTGTGTTACCTCAGTTCTGCTGCTGCTGCTGTTACCTCAGTACTGCTGCTGCTGTGTTACCTCTGTACTGCTGCTGCTGTGTTACCTCAGTTCCGCTGCAGCTGTGTTACCTCAGTACAGCTGCTGCTGTGTTACCTCAGTACCGCTGCTGCTGTGTTACCTCAGTTCCGCTGCTGCTGTGTTACCTCAGTACTCCTGCTGCTGTGTTACCTCAGTTCCGCTGCTGCTGTTTTACCTCAGTTCCGCTGCTGCTGTTACCTCAGTACTACTGCTGCTGTGTTACCTCAGTTCTGCTGCTGCTGCTGTTACCTCAGTACTGCTGCTGCTGTGTTACCTCTGTACTGCTGCTGCTGTGTTACCTCAGTTCCGCTGCAGCTGTGTTACCTCAGTACCGCTGCTGCTGTGTTACCTCAGTTCCGCTGCTGCTGTGTTACCTCAGTACTCCTGCTGCTGTGTTACCTCAGTTCCGCTGCTGCTGTGTTACCTCAGTACTCCTGCTGCTGTGTTACCTCAGTTCTGCTACTGCTGCTGTTACCTCAGTACCGCTGCTGTGTTCCCTCAGTACTCCTGCTGCTGTGTTACCTCAGTTCCGCTACTGCTGCTGTTACCTCAGTACCGCTGCTGTGTTACCTCAGTACTACTGCTGTATTACCTCAGTACTACTGCTGCTGCTGTTACCTCAGTACTACTGCTGCTGTTACCTCAGTGCTACTGCTGTGTTACCTCAGTACTACTGCTGCTGTGGAACCTCAGTACTACTGCTGCTGCTGTTACCTCAGTACTACTGCTGTGTTACCTCAGTACTACAGCTGCTGCTGTTACCTCAGTACTACTGCTGTGTTACCTCAGTACTACTGCTGCTGTGGAACCTCAGTACTACTGCTGTGTTACCTCAGTACTACTGCTGCTGTGGAACCTCAGTACTACTGCTGCTGCTGTTACCTCAGTACTACTGCTGTGTTACCTCAGTACTACTGCTGCTGCTGTTACCACAGTACTACTGCTGCTGCTGTTACCGCAGTACTACTGCTGCTGCTGTTACCTCAGTACTACTGCTGTGTTGCCTCAGTACTACTGCTGCTGCTGTTACCTCAGTACTACTGCTGCTGCTGTTACCTCAGTACTAGTGCTGTGTTGCCTCAGTACTACTGCTGCTGTGTCACCTCAGTACCACTGCTGCTGTGTTACCTCAGTACCACTGCTGCTGTGTTACCTCAGTACCACTGCTGCTGTATTACATTAGTGCTGCTGCTGCTGTGTTACCTCAGTACTATTGCTGCTGTTACCTCAGTACCGCTGCTGCAGCTGTTACCTCAGTACTGCTGCAGCTGTTACCTCAGTACTGCTGCTGCTGTGTTACCTCAGTACTGCTCCTGCTGCTGTTACCTCAGTACTGCTGCTGCTCTTTTACCTCAGTTCCGCTGCTGCTGTTACCTCAGTACTGCTGCTGCTGTTACCTCAGTACCGCTGCTGCTGTTACCTTAGTACCGCTGCTGCTGTGTTACCTCAGTACCGCTGCTGCTGTGTTACCTCAGTTCCGCTGCTGCTGTTTTACCTCAGTTCCGCTGCTGCTGTTACCTCAGTACTACTGCTGCTGTGTTACCTCAGTTCTGCTGCTGCTGCTGTTACCTCAGTACTGCTGCTGCTGTGTTACCTCTGTACTGCTGCTGCTGTGTTACCTCAGTTCCGCTGCAGCTGTGTTACCTCAGTACAGCTGCTGCTGTGTTACCTCAGTACCGCTGCTGCTGTGTTACCTCAGTTCCGCTGCTGCTGTGTTACCTCAGTACTCCTGCTGCTGTGTTACCTCAGTTCCGCTGCTGCTGTTTTACCTCAGTTCCGCTGCTGCTGTTACCTCAGTACTACTGCTGCTGTGTTACCTCAGTTCTGCTGCTGCTGCTGTTACCTCAGTACTGCTGCTGCTGTGTTACCTCTGTACTGCTGCTGCTGTGTTACCTCAGTTCCGCTGCAGCTGTGTTACCTCAGTACCGCTGCTGCTGTGTTACCTCAGTTCCGCTGCTGCTGTGTTACCTCAGTACTCCTGCTGCTGTGTTACCTCAGTTCCGCTGCTGCTGTGTTACCTCAGTACTCCTGCTGCTGTGTTACCTCAGTTCTGCTACTGCTGCTGTTACCTCAGTACCGCTGCTGTGTTCCCTCAGTACTCCTGCTGCTGTGTTACCTCAGTTCCGCTACTGCTGCTGTTACCTCAGTACCGCTGCTGTGTTACCTCAGTACTCCTGCTGCTGTGTTACCTCAGTTCCGCTACTGCTGCTGTTACCTCAGTACCGCTGCTGTGTTCCCTCAGTACCGCTGCTGCTGTTACCTTAGTACCGCTGCTGTGTTACCTCAGTACCGCTGCTGTGTTCCCTCAGTACCACTGCTGCTGTTACCTTAGTACCACTGCTGCTGTTACCTTAGTACCGCTGCTGCTGTTACCTCAGTACCGCTGCTGTGTTCCCTCAGTACCACTGCTGCTGTTACCTTAGTACCGCTGCTGCTGTGTTACCTCAGTACCGCTGCTGTGTTCCCTCAGTACCACTGCTGCTGTTACCTCAGTTCCGCTGCTGCTGTGTTACCTCAGTACCGCTGCTGCTGTGTTACCTCAGTTCCGCTGCTGCTGTGTTACCTCAGTACTCCTGCTGCTGTGTTACCTCAGTTCTGCTACTGCTGTGTTCCCTCAGTACCACTGCTGCTGTTACCTTAGTACCGCTGCTGCTGTTACCTCAGTACCGCTGCTGTGTTCCCTCAGTACCACTGCTGCTGTTACCTTAGTACCGCTGCTGCTGTTACCTCAGTACCGCTGCTGCTGTTACCTCAGTACCGCTTCTGCTGTTACCTCAGTACCGCTGCTGCTGTTACCTCAGTTCCGCTGCTGCTGTTACCTCAGTAGCTCTGCTGCTGTGTTTCGTCAGTACTGCTGCTGCTGCTGTTGCCTCAGTACTGCTGCTGTGTTCCCTCAGTTCTGCTGCTGTGTTCCCTCAGTACCGCTGCTGCTGTTTCCTCAGTGCTGCTGCTGCTACTGTTACCTCAGTACTACTGCTGCTGTATTACCTCAGTACTACTGCTGCTGTGTTACCTCAGCACCAATAATGCTGTGTTACCTCAGTACTAATGCTGCTGCTGTTACCTCAGTACTAATGCTGCTGCTGTTACCTCAGTACTAAAGCTGCTGCTGTGTTACCTCAGTACTAATGCTGCTGCTGTTACCTCAGTACAATTGCTGTTGTGTTACTTTAGTACTGCAGCTGTTGTTAACTCAGTACTATTGCTGCTGTGTTACTTTAGTACTGCTGCTGTTGTTACTAATGCTGCTGCTGTTACCTCAGTACTAATGCTGCTGTGTTACCTCAGTACTATTGTTGCTGTGTTACTTTAGTACTGCTGCTGTTGTGTTACTTCAGTACTAATGCTGCTGCTGTTACCTCAGTACTAATGCTGCTGCTGTTACCTCAGTACTAATGCTGCTGCTGTTACCTCAGTACAATTGCTGTTGTGTTACTTCAGTACTGCTGCTGTTGTTACCTCAGTACTATTGCTGATGTGTTACTTTAGTTCTGCTGCTGTTGTTACCTCAGTACTAATGCTGCTGCTGTTACCTCAGTACTAATGCTGCTGTGTTACCTCAGTACTATTGCTGCTGTGTTACTTTAGTACTGTTGCTGTTGTGTTACTTCAGTACTGCTGCTGTGTTTCCTCAGTACTAATGCTGCTGCTGTTACCTCAGTACTAATGCTGCTGCTGTTACCTCAGTACTACTGCTGCTGTATTACCGCAGTACCAATGATGCTGTGTTACCTCAGTACTACTGTTGCTGTGTTACTTTAGTACTGCTGCTGTTGTGTTACCTCAGTACCAATGATGCTGCTGTTACCTCAGTACTAATGCTGCTGTGTTACCTCAGTACTAATGCTGCTGTGTTACCTCAGTACTACTGCTGCTGCTGTTACCGCAGTACTAATGCTGCTGCTGTTACCTCAGTACTACTGCTGCTGTGTTACTTTAGTACTGCTGCTGTTGTGTTACTTCAGTACTGCTGCTGTTGTTACCTTTGTACCACAGCAACACTGACTGTCACTCTCTGTCCATATCTCTCGTCCTCCCCTTGTCCTCTCTTCCCCCATCCCCCCATCCTCCTCACTTGTCAGGCGTGTCATGATAGCCCAGAGTGAGAGGGAAGAGTACTGGCCTCATCCCACTGGGGAGAGATACTCCACACTGATCTCATCACTAGAGGACTGAACGCTGTAGTGACCTCCTCATACACCGCATTGATTCACACACAGACACTCACACACGCTCTCTCTCTCACACACACACACACACACACACACACACACACACACACACACACACACACACACACACACACACACACACACACCTGCTTTTGTAGTGCTCCTAACTGAGGACCTACTTTACCATCCTCCTCCAGGAAGTGGGTTATATGAAGGTCACACACTCAACAGCCCAACATGTAGAGGTGAAGTTTATAGGATGCAGACTCTTCAGTCCTTAAGAGTCCTTACACAGTCCTCCAGTCCTCAAGGGTCAGCCTTGGTATCTTGTCCCCATTCAAGATTCCATCAGGAATCACACTGAAAGAAGATCATATCTGTGTGCTGCTCATAGTAAGGAATGCTGTTTTAATGTTAGGTGAATGTTCAGTGACATTGGAAGTGAATCCACCTGCCCTCCATGTCTATCTACTGAAGAACGTGCCAGATTATTTTCCTTATCTGGTGTGTGTGTGAGTGTGCGTTTGTGTGTGTGTGAGAGAGAGAAAAAGTGGCGGATAGAGCTAGGGAGAGAGTTAGAAAGAGGGAGATTGGACAAATGAGGCAGAGAGCTGCCAAAAGTTCAGAGAAAGTGCTGACACCAGTGTTCTGCTTGTTTGTCCCATCATGCAACAGCGCAGTGTAAATACACAGTAATTACTGGCCACAGCTCATATGTTTTTTATTCAATCAGATGACAGCTGTTGGCACCATCACATTTAGCCCATGTTGTGGGTCAGACAGCTTTTTTTTTTTTCATGTGTCACAAGCAATGACGCAGGGTCACAGGCGGGTCACGTGGTGACAGTGAGGGGCATCTGCTCTGGGAGGAGGGCAGAAGGCTGACATTATTATTCACTGGGCTGTCAAAGTACAGAGCACCCAGGATTGCATGGGGGAAAAATATTCTGCCCTGCGCTACCGACAGCCACAGACAGGGGGAGCCAGTGGACTTTAGAATCCCACAGACTATTGGAAAGAGGGATCTCATTGTGATAGGTCCACACCGCCGGAGCCTGCTTCCTTTGTTGCCTCTCAACTGACGCACCCCCCCTTCCCTCTCTCCTCTCTCACTCACACACACACACACTCTCTCTTTCTCTCTCTCTCGTTCTTTCTCCTGCCTCATCTCCCCTTCCTCTCCCATCCGTGGATGAAATGAACAGCACCAGGAGAGGTGGTGTGGATCAGACAGACAGACACAGTGAGTGGGACTGAGGACAGGGGTTTCTTCACTGCTGTACTGACTGTGAGCCTGGAAGAGGCTGCTGCTGGCTGGGCTCTTTGTGGAGATATACGTACCTGTGGAGAACGGACACTGACACAGCTGGCTGCCAATAACACTCAACTGTGAGAGCCGTCGTGCAAGAGGTTAATTTTACTGTGTGTCGCCGGTGAATTTAGGTATGTGTGTCGGGGGGGGTGGTATTGTGTGTGCGGGTGTGTGTGTGTGTGTGTGTGTGTGCATTGAATGATGTATGTATCAGTCTGTTTTTTACTGTGTGGATTAACATGGCATAGCTTCTTTTCTCATGGTGATGTCAATTGGCTGGTTGGGTTGTTTTGTTTCCTTGGCGGAACAGGATTTTATTTCTGACATAGTCTTTGATTATAAATTCATGTTTAGGCTATACATTCGTACAATGTTTTTGCGGTGCGAGAGAGAGGGAGAAAGGAGAACGCGGTAGATAAAACATTCCTACGACGTTGTCGACAGATAAACTTGTTCTTCAAAAGTAGGTTATTCATGAATTCCTCTGACTTCTCGACGCTCGTTATAAAACGCTCTCTGGCTGACAGATTGAGATTGCGTTGTGTCTGTCAGTGCGCATGCTCTCCAACAGACGGAACGCTTGAATGTCGTTGCCTTTTGGTCTGAAAGATGAGATAGAGGACCTAAGCATTGCCAGGCGTTGGGCCAAATCACTGTCTTTTAGTGTCTGCTGAAGGTTAGGGGCACATTTCTCTCTGGTTCCCTCCTAGAATTATTGATGGAAATGACGAGTCTGTTCAGTCATCCTGTTTCAGTGGGAATTCCATTGGTCTGAGCCATGGTTGGCTTAATATGTAGTATATTTCAAGAGGATATTGAAGGCACATGAGGCCGTTGAGGGTAGGACGGTTCATAATAACATCTGGAATGGAGCGAGTGGAATGGCATCAAACACATGGAAATACTCCACTCCAGCCATTATCACAAGCCTGTCCTCCCAAATTAAGCTGCCACCAATCTCCTGTGGTTGCAGGCTGTGTGTGTGGAGTGGGTGTATGTCAACACTGTATGTGGTGTAGGTGGGATTGTGTGATGGTACAAGAGTGGAATATATGGGATCAGACAGACAGGCAGAACGAGACAGGCAGAACGAGACAGGCAGAACGAGACAGGCAGACAGATATGCAAACAGATAGGCAGACAGATAGGCAGACAGATAGGCAGACAGACAGACAGGCAGGCAGATATACAGGCAGACAGATAGACAGACAGGCAGATATACAGGCAGACAGATAGACAGACAGGCAGACAGGCAGACAGGCAGGCAGGCAGACAGACAGACAGACAGACAGGCAGACAGACAGGCAGACAGACAGACAGACAGACAGACAGACAGGCAGGCAGGCAGGCAGACAGACAGACAGACAGACAGACAGACAGACAGACAGACAGACAGACAGACAGGCAGGCAGGCAGGCAGGCAGGCAGGCAGGCAGGCAGGCAGGCAGGCAGGCAGGCAGGCAGGCAGGCAGGCAGGCAGGCAGGCAGGCAGGCAGGCAGGCAGGCAGGCAGGCAGGCAGGCAGGCAGGCAGGCAGGCAGACAGACAGACAGACAGACAGACAGACAGACAGACAGACAGACAGACAGACAGACAGACAGACAGACAGACAGACAGACAGACAGACAGACAGACAGACAGACAGACAGACAGACAGACAGACAGACAGACAGACAGACAGACAGACAGACAGACAGACAGACAGACAGACAGACAGACAGACAGACAGACAGACAGACAGACAGACAGACAGACAGACAGACAGACAGACAGACAGACAGACAGACAGACAGACAGACAGACAGACAGACAGACAGACAGACAGACAGACAGACAGACAGACAGACAGACAGACAGACAGACAGACAGACAGACAGACAGACAGACAGACAGACAGACAGACAGACAGACAGACAGACAGACAGACAGACAGACAGACAGACAGACAGACAGACAGACAGACAGACAGACAGACAGACAGACAGACAGACAGACAGACAGACAGACAGACAGACAGACAGACAGACAGACAGACAGACAGACAGACAGACAGACAGACAGACAGACAGACAGACAGACAGACAGACAGACAGACAGACAGACAGACAGACAGACAGACAGACAGACAGACAGACAGACAGACAGACAGACAGACAGACAGACAGACAGACAGACAGACAGACAGACAGACAGACAGACAGACAGACAGACAGACAGACAGACAGACAGACAGACAGACAGACAGACAGACAGACAGACAGACAGACAGACAGACAGACAGACAGACAGACAGACAGACAGACAGACAGACAGACAGACAGACAGACAGACAGACAGACAGACAGACAGAGTGAGTGAGTGAGTGGTAGTAGTACAAATGTGGAGTATCGGTGAGACTTGTGTTCATTCCAGCCCTCTCGCTCACTCTCTCTCTCTCTTTTTCTCTTTCACTCTCTCTCCCTGGAGCTTTGCCGTTACCTCCCTCTCTCCTTCCGCTTCGACCCCTCCCTCATTCCCTCCCTCCATCCTGCTGAGGAGGCAAATGTAGAGTGGGCAAGCTTTATCCCATTCATAATGGCGATGGGGGTAGGAGTGGAAAAGGAGGGAGGGGGAGAGAAAGACCCCCCCAGAGACCTCATCACGTATTTATGTCTAGATGTGTAGACATTTCTCTCAACACATGTTTGCCTCATTCACCAATTAACACCCTCACTCCCAATCCAACGGCTGTGTTGACAGATGTTGAACCGATAAAGACGTGCTTCTATATCTGCATTGCTTGCTCTCTGGGGGTTTAGGCTGGGTTTCTGTATAAGTACTTTGTGACAACTGCTGATGTAAAAAGGGCTTTATAAATAAATGTGATTGATTGATTGATTGATAGAGCTCACACTGGTTCATGCTTTGGTGTTTGTTTGCATATTATGCAAATATTGTCCATTGTGACATCATGGGTTTGACTGTTGAGTTTTTCCAGACCACAGGAAAAACGTACTGCTGGTCACGTGATCAGGACAAACTCCTGGCCCTGACCATGACACCTGCTCTTAGGCCTTACCGAGTTGTTATTGGTCTTTTCCTCCAGGGGGCGTCATAGACAAGGACCTGCGTCACTACCTCAACCTGCGCTTCCAGAAGGCCTCAGTGGACCACGAGCTCCAGCAGATCATTAGAGACAACCTCTACCTCCGCACCATACCCTGTGAGTAACCCCCCCTGACCCAGTCCCCAATCTCTTACCTGGTGTCCCTCCCGCAATCTCACAGGGAGATATTCTTCATCCACCCCAGCCTACCTGTCCAATAACACACGGAATCGTCTATGTTTCCTGGCCATGCCACCTGGAAAAACCAGCTGTGAGATATCCACAGATCTGGTTCAAATCTCACTTTCCAAACATGGGAATACGTCCAATAGATACACAACCAGTAGATTCCTTCCAATCCTTAAAATACATTGGCATTTGACTCTTCTGTCTTCATTCCCTGCCTGCGCTTCTTCTCCAGCAGCTGCTGACACTCTGTTGGTCTGACTGGGTTCAGTAATGGATGATCTAGCTTCATGATTTGGCTGGAGGGATGAACCTGGCCTCCTGCAGCCGCCTGTCTCAGCGGAGGGTGGTCTCAGATTGAACCTTGGCAGCGCCATTCTGTAATCAGCACCTGAATCTCAGCAGGCAGGCGGGCACCATGGTTAAGGCCTATTTATTGTAAAACCATGCCAGTTTTCGTCAACTGAGCTGGGAGACTATCTAGCTAGCCCTCCAGCACTGCATTTGGAGAGCGTTGGCCTACTAATGGAATGTGTGTGTGTGTGTGTAGCAGTGCTCCTAGACAGCATTTAGACTGAAACAGTCAACAGAGATTCAATACTTAGTCATTAGTTTGTTATGTTTAATTGGCAACAATGCATATAGATGAGTATACTGTAGACACTGCATAAGGTTTTCTCATCAAGGTTCTTATCTCCCATGATGTTATGGAGGAGATGGTGTTTAATCCATAACATCACATTTTATTGGTCACATACACGTGTTTAGCAGATGTTATTGCGGGTATAGCGAAATGCTTGTGTTCCTAGTTCCAACAGTGCATTTATATCAAACAAGCAATGTCTAACAATTTCACAACAATACACAGTCTATGTATACAGGGCAGCAGTCTCTAATGTGCTAGTGATGGCTATTCAACAGTCTGATGGCCTTGAGATAGAAGCTGTTTTTCAGTCTCTCGGTCCCTGCTTTGATGCACCTGTATTGACCTCGCCTTCTGGATGATAGCGGGGTGAACAGGCAGTGGCTCGGGTGGTTGTTGTCCTTGATGATCTTTTTGGCCTTCCTGTGACATCGGGTGGTGTAGGTGTCCTGGAGGGCAGGCAGTGTGCCCCTGGTAATGCGTATGGCCTCTGGAGAGCCCTGCGGTTGCGGGCGATGCAGTTGCCGTACCAGGCGGTGATACAGCCCGACAGGATGCATCTGTAAAAGTTTGTGAGGGTTTTAAGTGCCAAGCCAAATTTCTTCAGCTGCCTGAGGTTGAAGTGGCGCTGTTGGGTGGACGATTTCAGTTTGTCAGTGATGTGTGTTCACTCATTTAAGGGTCCTCATGATATTTGTCTATACAATATTTGCTCTCAAAAATGTCAGCTTAGGTGCTATTAACTGTAAGCGTGTTTGTGTGAATGTGTGTGGGTTCATGCATCCTCATGCATTTTTGTCTGTGTGTGTGTGGTTCTGCGTGTGTGTGGGCGCATCTGTGCGTGTGTGCGTTCATAATGTATTACCCTAGCCATGCTATTCCAGCCCAGCTGTCTGTATCCATAATGAAGAGGCATTCTTCAAGGCACGTCAGGGAGATTTCATTAGGCCCATTTTGCCTCTCCTCTGTGGACAGGGAAATGAGAGGTACAAGAAGGCCTATTTGTTAGAGGCGGGCACCAGTGTTATTCTCCCATAACTCCATGAGGTGGGTTTGTGGAGGGAGGGAGGGAGGGGGAATGAAAGAGAGAGCGCTGGCAGTGGATGATCAGAGGAAGTGTGAGTCATTATTCCCGCAGCACAGGAGCTGCATGGCCTTGGACTTCCATTGACTGAAGTGTGTGGTGCTAGGAGAGAGAGAGATGGACAGATGAGAGACAGAGGAGGGACAGGCCCAGTGGAAGTGGGTGGGGGAGTGTGGTGCTAGGAGAGAGAGAGATGGACAGATGAGAGACAGAGGAGGGACAGGCCCAGTGGAAGTGGGTGGGGGAGTGTGGGAAAGGAGAGAGAGAGATGGACAGATGAGAGACAGAGGAGGGACAGGCCCAGTGGAAGTGGGTGGGGGAGTGTGGGAAAGGAGAGAGAGAGATGGACAGATGAGAGACAGAGGAGGGACAGGCCCAGTGGAAGTGGGTGGGGGAGTGTGGGAAAGGAGAGAAAAGAGTGATGACACACCTCATGGGATGAGAGTGAGAGACCAAGAGACCTGTTACTAACAATCTCACCCATATACGTATAGCGCCTTGCAAAACTATTTATCCCTCTTGGTGTTTTTCCTATTTTGTTGCATTACAACTTGGAATTTAAATTGATTTTTATTTGGATTTAATGTAATGGACATACACAAAATAGTCCAAATTGGTGAAGTGAAATTAAAAAAACGGAAAAGTGGTGCGTGCATATGTATTCACCCCCTTTGCATACAGTGCCTTGCGAAAGTATTCGGCCCCCTTGAACTTTGCGACCTTTTGCCACATTTCAGGCTTCAAACATAAAGATATAAAACTGTATTTTTTTGTGAAGAATCAACAACAAGTGGGACACAATCATGAAGTGGAATGACATTTCTTGGATATTTCAAACGTTTTTAACAAATCAAAAACTGAAAAATTGGGCGTGCAAAATTATTCAGCCCCCTTAAGTTAATACTTTGTAGCGCCACCTTTTGCTGCGATTACAGCTGTAAGTCGCTTTAGGTATGTCTCTATCAGTTTTGCACATCGAGAGACTGAAATTTTTTCCCATTCCTCCTTGCAAAACAGCTCGAGCTCAGTGAGGTTGGATGGAGAGCATTTGTGAACAGCAGTTTTCAGTTCTTTCCACAGATTCTCGATTTGATTCAGGTCTGGACTTTGACTTGGCCATTCTAACACCTGGATATGTTTATTTTTGAACCATTCCATTGTAGATTTTGCTTTATGTTTTGGATCATTGTCTTGTTGGAAGACAAATCTCCGTCCCAGTCTCAGGTCTTTTGCAGACTCCATCAGGTTTTCTTCCAGAATGGTCCTGTATTTGGCTCCATCCATCTTCCCATCAATTTTAACCATCTTCCCTGTCCCTGCTGAAGAAAAGCAGGCCCAAACCATGATGCTGCCACCACCATGTTTGACAGTGGGGATGGTGTGTTCAGCTGTGTTGCTTTTACGCTAAACATAACGTTTTGCATTGTTGCCAAAAAGTTCAATTTTGGTTTCATCTGACCAGAGCACCTTCTTCCACATGTTTGGTGTGTCTCCCAGGTGGCTTGTGACAAACTTTAAAAAACACTTTTTATGGATATCTTTAAGAAATGGCTTTCTTCTTGCCACTCTTCCATAAAGGCCAGATTTGTGCAATATACGACTGATTGTTGTCCTATGGACAGAGTCTCCCACCTCAGCTGTAGATCTCTGCAGTTCATCCAGAGTGATCATGGGCCTCTTGCCTGCATCTCTGATCAGTCTTCTCCTTGTATGAGCTGAAAGTTTAGAGGGACGGCCAGGTCTTGGTAGATTTGCAGTGGTCTGATACTCCTTCCATTTCAATATTATCGCTTGCACAGTGCTCCTTGGGATGTTTAAAGCTTGGGAAATCTTTTTGTATCCAAATCCGGCTTTAAACTTCTTCGCAACAGTATCTCGGACCTGCCTGGTGTGTTCCTTGTTCTTCATGATGCTCTCTGCGCTTTTAACGGACCTCTGAGACTATCACAGTGCAGGTGAATTTATACGGAGACTTGATTACACACAGGTGGATTGTATTTATCATCATTAGTCATTTAGGTCAAAATTGGATCATTCAGAGATCCTCACTGAACTTCTGGAGAGTTTGCTGCACTGAAAGTAAAGGGGCTGAATAATTTTGCACGCCCAATTTTTCAGTTTTTGATTTGTTAAAAAAGTTTGAAATATCCAATAAATGTCGTTCCGCTTCATGATTGTGTCCCACTTGTTGTTGATTCTTCACAAAAAAATACAGTTTTATATCTTTATGTTTGAAGCCTGAAATGTGGCAAAAGGTCGCAAAGTTCAAGGGAGCCGAATACTTTCGCAAGGCACTGTATGTATTCACCCTCTTTAGATATGTATTCACTTCCTTTGCATATGTATTCACACCCTTTGCATATGTATTTACATCCTTTGCATATATAAGCATCTCTTTGCATATGTATTCACTCCCTTTGCATATGTATTCACTCCCTTTGCATATGTATTCACCCCATTTGCATATGTAAGCATTCCTTTGCATATGTATTCACCCTCTTTGCATATGTATTCACTCCTTTGCATATGTAAGCATTCCTTTGCATATGTATTCACCCTCTTTGCATATGTATTCACTCCCTTTGCATATGCATTCACACCCTTTGCATATGTATTCACCCCCTTTGCATATGCATTCACTCCCTTTGCATATGCATTCACACCCTTTGCATATGTATTCACCCCCTTTGCATATGTATTCACTCCCTTTGCATATGCATTCACACCCTTTGCATATGTATTCACCCCTTTGCATATGTATTCAGCCCTTTGCATATGTATTCACTCCCTTTGCATATGTAAGCACTCCCTTTGCATATGTATTCACTCCCTTTGCATATGTAAGCACTCCCTTTGCATATGTATTCACTCCCTTTGCATATGTAAGCACTCCCTTTGCATATGTATTCACTCCCTTTGCATATGTAAGCACTCCCTTTGCATATGTAAGCACTCCCTTTGCATATGTATGCACTCCTTTGCATATGTATTCACGCCCTTTGCATATGTATTCACCCCCTTTGCATATGCATTCACTTCCTTTGCATATGTAAGCACTCCCTTTGCATATGTATTCACTCCCTTTGCATATGTAAGCACTCCTTTGCATATGTAAGCACTCCCTTTGCATATGTAAGCACTCCCTTTGCATATGTATTCACTCCCTTTGCATATGTATTCACACCCTTTGCATATATATTCACCCCCTTTGCTATGAAGCCCCTAAATAAGATCTGGTTCAACCAATTACCTTCAGAAATCACATAATTAGTTAAATAAAGTCCACCTGTGTGCAATCTAAGTGTCACATGATCTGTCACATGATCTCAGTATGTATACACCTGTTCTGAAAGGCCCTAGAGTCTGCAACACCACTAATCAAGCGGTACCACCAAGCAAGCGACACCAGGAATACCAAGGAGCTCGCCAAACAGGTCAGGGACAAAGTTGTGGATAAGTACAGATCAGGGTTGGGTTATAAAAAATATCTGAAACTTTGAACATCCCACAGAGCACCATTAAATCCATTATTAAAAATGTGAAGTATATTGCACCTTAACAAACCTGCCGAGAGGGCAGAAACTCACAGACCAGGCAAGGAGGGCATTAATCAGAGAGGCAACAAAGAAAATCAAAGATAACCCTGAAGGAGCTGCAAAGCTCCACAGCGGAGATTGGAGTATCTATCCATAGGACAACTTTAAAGCCGTACACTCCACAGAGCTGGGCTTTACGGAGAGTGGCCAGAAAATAAGCCATTGCTAAAAGTAAAAAATAAGCAAACATGTTTGGTGTTTGCCAAAAGGCATGTGGGAGACTCCCCAAACATATGGAAAAATGTACTCTGGTCAGATGAGACTAAATTTTAACTTTTTGGCCATCAAGGAAAATGCTATGGCTGGCGCAAACCCAACACCTCTCATCACCCCGAGAATACCATCCCCACAGTGAAGCATGGTGCTGGCAGCATCATTCTGTGGGGATGTTTTTCATCGGCAGGGACTGGGAAACTGGTCAGAATTGAAGGAATGATGGGTGGCGTTAAATACAGAGAAATTCTTGAGGGAAATTTGTTTCAGTCTTCCAGAGATTTGAGACTGGGACGGAGGTTCACCTTCCAGCAGAACAATGACCCTAAGCACACTGCTAAAGCAACACTTGAGTGTTCAAGGGGAAACATTTAAATGACTTGGAATGGCCTAGTCAAAGCCCAGACCTCAATCCAAGAACCTATAGTATGACTTAAAGATTGGTGTACACCAGCAGAACCCATCCAACTTGAAGGAGCTGGAGCAGATTTGCCTTGAAGAATGGGCAAAAACTCCTAGTGGCTAGATGTGCCAAGCTTATAGACATACCCCAAGAGACTTGCAGCTGTAATTGCTGCTAAACGTGGCTCTATAAAGTATTGACTTAGGGGGGTGAATAGTTATGCATGCTCAAGTTTTCAGTTTTTTTGTCTTATTTGTTGTTTGTTTCACAATAAAACCTATTTTGCATCTTCAAAGTGGTAGACATGTTGTCTAAATCAAATAATACAACCCCCCCCCCAAAAAAAAAAAAAAATCTAATGCCAAAATGGGGTGAATACTTTCCCAAGACACTGAAAGAGAGAGGTAGGCAAAGGTAGGAATAGATACTTGAGCCAGGATCAGGGGACAGGGGATAGATAGTTGAGCCAGGATCATGGGACAGGGGATAGATAGTTGAACCAGGATCAGGGGACAGGGGATAGATACTTGAGCCAGGATCAGGAGACAGGGGATAGATACTTGAGCCAGAATCAGGGGACAGGGGATAGGTACTTGAACCAGGATCAGGGGACAGGGGATAGATACTTGAGCCAGAATCAGGGGACAAGGGATATATAGTTGATCCAGGATCAGGGGACAGGGGATAGATAGTTGAGCCAGGATCAGGGGACAGCGGATAGATACTTGAACCAGGATCAGGGGACAGGGGATAGATACTTGAACCAGGATCAGGGGACAGGGGATAGATACTTGAGCCAGAATCAAGGGACAAGGGAAATATACTTGAGCCAGAATCAGGGGACAGGGGATAGATACTTGAGCCAGGATCAGGGGACAGGGGATAGATACTTGAGCCAGGATCAGGGGACAGGGGATAAATACTTGAGCCAGGATCAGGGGACAGATACTTGAGCCAGAATCAGGGGACAGGGGATAGATACTTGAGCCAGGATCAGGGGATTGGGAATAGATACTTGAGCCAGGATCAGGGGACTGGGGATAGATACTTGAGCCAGGATCAGGGGACTGGGGATAGATCCTTGAGCCAGAATCAGGGGACAGGGGATAGATACTTGAGCCAGGATCCTTGAGCCAGGATCAGGGGACTGGGATAGATACTTGAGCCTGGATCAGGGGACAGGGGATAGATACTTGAGCCAGGATCAGGGGACTGGAGATAGATACTTGAGCCAGGATCAGGGGACAGGGGATAGATACTTGAGCCAGGATCAGGGGACTGGAGATAGATACTTGAGCCAGGATCAGGGGACTGGGGATAGATACTTGAGCCATGATCAGGGGACCGGGGATAGATCCTTGAGCCAGAATCAGGGGACAGGGGATAGATACTTGAGCCAGGATCCTTGAGCCAGGATCAGGGGACTGGGATAGATACTTGAGCCTGGATCAGGGGACAGGGGATAGATACTTGAGCCAGGATCAGGGGACTGGAGATAGATACTTGAGCCAGGATCAGGGGACAGGGGATAGATACTTGAGCCAGGATCAGGGGACTGGAGATAGATACTTGAGCCAGGATCAGGGGACAGGGGATAGATACTTGAGCCAGGATCAGGGGACAGGGGATAGATACTTGAGCCAGGATCAGGGGACTGGGGATAGATACTTGAGCCAGGATCAGGGGACAGGGGATAGATACTTGAGCCAGGATCAGGGGACAGGGGATAGATACTTGAGCCAGGATCAGGGGACTGGGGATAGATACTTGAGCCAGGATCAGGGGACTGGGGATAGATACTTGAGCCAGGATCAGGGGACTGGTGATAGATACTTGAGCCAGGATCAGGGGACAGGGGATAGATACTTGAGCCAGAATCAGGGGACAGGGGATAGATACTTGAGCCAGGATCAGGGGACTGGGGATAGATACTTGAGCCAGGATCAGGGGACTGGGGATAGATACTTGAGCCAGGATCAGGGAACAGGGGATAGATACTTGAGCCAGGATCAGGGGACTGGGGATAGCTACTTGAGCCAGGACCAGGGGACTCAGGGTTGAGGACAGAGATACTGCAGCTCATGCCAATAGTATTCCATGTCAGTGACCCTGATAGCTTAGCGATGAGATGTGGCCAGCTAATACAGTGCTTCCAGCCCTTAGACAAATTGCCTCTTCTGACTCCAATGTGACTGTGAGAAATCAGCCCCATCGCCAGGTAATCCACCTAGTTCTGATTTGATAGGGGGGTCAACAGTTGAGTGACATTAGTATGGGCCACTCTAATGACAGTGACCTGGGCAGAGCCTATGGTGGGGTGTTTGTTTGCCATACTGTATGCAGTCTGAATGTATGGGGTCTCTCTCTCTCTCTCTCTCTCTCTCTCTCTCTCTCTCTCTCTCTCTTTCTCTCTCCCTCCCTCTCTCTCCCCTACTCTCCCTCTCTTCCCCTCTCTCTCTTCCTCTCTCTCTCTCTTCCCCTCTCTCTCTTCCTCTCTCTCTCTCCCACTCTCTCCCCCTCTCTCTCCCTCTCTCTCCCTCTCTCCCTCTTCCTCTCTCTCTCCCTCTCTCCCCCTCTTCCTCTCTCTCTCCCTCTCTCTCTCCCTCTTGCTCTCCCTCTCTTCCTCTCTCTCCCTCTCTCTCCCTCTCTCTCCCTCTCTTCCCCTCTCTCTCCCTCTCCCTCTCTCCCCTCTCTCTCTTCCTCTCTCTCTCTTCCTCTCTCTCTCTCCCTCTCTCTCCCTCACTTCCCCTCTCTCTCCCTCTCTTCCCCTCTCTCTCTCTCCCTCTCTTCCTCTCTCTCTCTCCCTCTCTCCCTCTCTTCCTCTCTCTCTCTCTCTCTCCCTCTCTTCCCCTCTCTCTCTCCCTCTCTCTCCCTCTCTTCCCCTCTCTCTCTCTCCCTCTCCCTCCCTCTCTCTCCCTCTCTTCCCCTCTCTCTCTCCCTCTCTTCCCCTCTCTCTCCCTCTCTCTCTCTTCCTCTCTCTCTCTCTGTCTCTCTCCCTCTCTCTCCCTCACTTCCCCTCTCTCTCCCTCTCTTCCCCTCTCTCTCTCCCTCTCTTCCTCTCTCTCTCCCTCTCTTCCTCTCTCTCTCTCCCTCTCTCTCCCTCTCTTTCCCTCTCTCCCTCTCTTCCCCTCTCTCTCTCTCCCTCTCTCTCCCTCTCTCTCCCTCTCTTCCCCTCTCTCTCTCCCTCTCTCTCCCTCTCTTCCCCTCTCTCTCTCCCTCTCTCTCCCTCTCTTCCCCCCTCTCTCCCTCTCTTCCCCTCTCTCTTCCTCTCTCTCTCCCTCTCTCTCCCTCTCTCTCTCTCCCTCTCTCTCTCTCTCTCCCTCTCTCTCCCTCTCTTCCTCTCTCTCTCTTCCTCTCTCTCTCTCCCTCTCTCTCTCTCCCTTTCTCTCCCTCTCTTCCCCTCTCTCTTCCTCTCTCTCTCCCTCTCTCTCTCTCTCTCTCCCTCTCTCTCTCCCTCTCTCTCCCTCTCTCTCCCTCTCTTACCCTCTCTCTCTCTCTCTCTCTCTCTCCCTCTCTCTCCCTCTTTTCCCCTCTCTCTCTCCCTTTCTCTCCCTTTTTATTTTTCTTGCTCTTTCTTTCTCTTTCTGATCTTCTCTCCCTTTCTCTATTTCTCTCTTCTCTCTCTCTCTTATCTCTCTCTCTGTGTGTAAAATGTGGTATAGCTTGGAAAATGAATGAATGTGACTCTGGATGACAACATAATGTTTGTTTCCAACTTCAGGGCTGTTTTCCTAAAGAAGTTAAATCTCCTTCGTGATTTGTTTCCTTGCCACGATACTAACAAGAATCGCGATGCTGGTATCCTCCCGGCACGACTACCAATCTACTGTAGCTATTCTTGGCTTCCTTCGCTGCCTGTGATGGCAGTCTACATGTGTGTGGACACAGTAAAGCTCTCTGAAATGGGCTTACCTGTTACTCTGAATAATGCAACTGATTCACAGGATGAAAAGAGCACAGGAGAGACTGTGGTTGTTAAGTGTGACTTATCAGTTGGAGTTGGGAGAGAGACATCATTATAACACTGTATATAGCCATAATATGACATTTGAAATGTGTCTATTTCTTTTGAAACTTGTGAGTATAATGTTTACTGTTAGTTTTGATTGTTTATTTCCCTTATGTTTATTATCTATGTCACTTGCTTTGGCAATGTAAACATATGCTTCCCATGCCAATAAAGCCCTTTGCATTCAGAGACAGAGAGATTAAATATTCTCTCTCTCTCAACTCTCTTTAAAAGAAAAATGTGCGCTCTCTTTGTCTCTCCCTCTCTTCCCCCTCTTTGACATGCCATTGATTGACGTTGCAGCGTGTGTGTGTGTGTGCATGTGCTGCGATGTGGAATGGGAGCATTGGGTTAGAATGGGTGGAGTTAGTGTACCAGAGTGTGTGTTTAATGGTGAGGCTGCTGCCCAGAGGGATATTGAGTGTATGCTAATGAGTAGGGAGGAAAGACCACTGGGGGTGTTTACTAATGAGAAGTGCCCGAAGGGAGGGAGGGAGGGAGGGAAGGAGGGAGAGAGAGATGATCTGATTGTTTGGTACTGGTCAGAGCTGTGTGCCACAGTAGGGGGTCATCCTCTACCTCTCTCAATTCAAAAGGCTTTACCTCACTATCTGATGAGCATGTGCTTGTTAGGCGGGTTGTCAGGTGTCCCTCCCTCCTTTCCTGTCCCTTTCCTGTTATCCTTGTGTTTATGATTGATGGCAGCAATAGAATAATAATAATAATAATGGCTCTTGAGCGCTCCTTCCTTCATGCATTATTCACACTGTCTCTATTAGCACAGAAGCTGCCTAATGAAAGTCAGGTTGACACTGTGTCTGTGTGAGCCTCACGACGGAGTTGGAACAAAGGGCCCCATTGTGGAGCTCTGAGCTGAGGCTGTGTGGGGAGACGAAAGAGTTGTGTGCTCTGTAATAAAGGTGTCTCCATTAGTCAGGCATGTTTGTGCGTGTGCGTGTGTGTGTGTGTGTTACCCACAGCACAGACCTGAGGAGACCTGTTTCTCTGCTCTATAGATCTAAGGCTTGTGCAATCAGCCCTGTCTCACACTATAATTGTACCTCAGGCTCTTCTCTGGTTCTCCTTCTCTCCATCTGGACTCTCTCCCTCTCCTTCTCCCTTCATCCTTCACTCAGCCTCAGGTTAGATCGGTCGAGGCTAGGCGCCCTCCCTCGCATACGCCACAGCGCAGCACGCTCACTTTAGCAGCTCACTTACTCACTAGAGCCCAGCCAGGGTTTCCATGGCAACGACTGTCTCCACTCCCTGCCTGCTTCGAAGGTGTGACGCTTCTCAATGTCGCGCTCTCTTTCTCTTCTCTCTCCCTCCTTCGTTTTCTCTTTCTCTTTTACTCTCTCTCTCTCTCTCTAAACGGAGAAAAAACAGGCACGTTCCTCCAGAAACAGGGACATACAATAACAGGATTGAGGTCATAAAACTGATGTGATTGGCCACGTGGGCTGTCACTCATGGTGAAAGTGAAAAGGGGTTGGGCTCTGTGCCCGGTGGTTTTGAGTGACAGGACGGGACACAGATGTTGATAGGCCATAGTGATCATGAGCTGTGAAGCATTGCTCTTCTGCAGATGTGGCTCCAGAGAGAGCCAGAGAGAAGAGTGCATCTCTCCCCACACATAGAACACGCAACATGGTCATGATCTGTGTGTCTGAGACCCTGCCACATGTTTCCCTGTCTCAGATACTGCATGTGTTCAGCCTAGGGCCACCTTGACATGAAGCTCCCAGTGAGCCATCTGGTTCCTACAACCCACTGGTTGATAATATTGAGCTGATGCTCTGGCGTTGTGGGAAGAGAGTGGGGTTGAGTCATGCTAAGTACTTCTCTTTCTCTAGTGATTTCAACCCTTGACATATTGAGTCTGGAGTGTTGCTTTTTCCAGACTTACTGTATCGTTATAATGATGGATTCTATATCTGAAATGTTACTTGTGGAGGAAATGTCTGTTCCATTCCTGTTCCATTGATTCCCACCTACTCAGTGATAACCTGTATGACTAAGATCCAGGGCAGTGCTGACTGACTCCTCCTCAGTGATAACCTGTATGACTAAGACACAAGGCAGTGCTGACTGACTCCTCCTCAGTGATAACCTGTATCACTAAGACACAAGGCAGTGATAACCTGTATGACTAAGACACAAGGCAGTGCTGACTGACTCCTCCTCAGTGATAACCTGTATCACTAAGACACAAGGCAGTGATAACCTGTATCACTAAGACACAAGGCAGTGATAACCTGTATCACTAAGACACAAGGCAGTGCTGACTGACTCCTCCTCAGTGATAACCTGTATCACTAAGACACAAGGCAGTGCTGACTGACTCCTCCTCAGTGATAACCTGTATCACTAAGACCCAAGCCAGTGCTGACTGACTCCTCCTCAGTGATAACCTGTATCACTAAGACACAAGGCAGTACTGACTGGCTCCTCCTCAGTGATAACCTGTATGACTAAGACACAAGGCAGTGCTGACTGACTCCTCCTCAGTGATAACCTGTATGACTAAGACACAAGGCAGTGATAACCTGTATCACTAAGACACAAGGCAGTGATAACCTGTATCACTAAGACACAAGGCAGTGATAACCTGTATCACTAAGACACAAGGCAGTGATAACCTGTATCACTAAGACACAAGGCAGTGCTGACTGACTCCTCCTCAGTGATAACCTGTATGACTAAGACACAAGGCAGTGCTGACTGACTCCTCCTCAGTGATAACCTGTATGACTAAGACACAAGGCAGTGATAACCTGTATGACTAAGACACAAGGCAGTGCTGACTGACTCCTCCTCAGTGATAACCTGTATGACTAAGAGACAAGGCAGTGCTGACTGACTCCTCCTCAGTGATAACCTGTATGACTAAGACACAAGGCAGTGAATACCTGTATGACTAAGATACAAGGCAGTGCTGACTGGCTCCTCCTCAGTGATAACCTGTATGACTAAGACACAAGGCAGTGAATACCTGTATGACTAAGACACAAGGCAGTGCTGACTGACTCCTCCTCAGTGATAACCTGTATCACTAAGACACAAGGCAGTGCTGACTGACTCCTCCTCAGTGATAACCTGTATGACTAAGACACAAGGCAGTGCTGACTGGCTCCTCCTCAGTGATAACCTGTATGACTAAGACACAAGGCAGTGCTGACTGACTCCTCCTCAGTGATAACCTGTATGACTAAGACACAAGGCAGTGAATACCTGTATGACTAAGACACAAGGCAGTGCTGACTGACTCCTCCTCAGTGATAACCTGTATCACTAAGACACAAGGCAGTGATAACCTGTATCACTAAGACACAAGGCAGTGATAACCTGTATCACTAAACACAAGGCAGTGATAACCTGTGTCACTAAGACACAAGGCAGTGATAACCTGTATCACTAAGACACAAGGCAGCGATAACCTGTATGACTAAGACACAAGGCAGTGATAACCTGTATGACTAAGACACAAGGCAGTGATAACCTGTATGACTAAGACACAAGGCAGTGCTCACTGACTCCTCCTCAGTGATAACCTGTATGACTAAGACACAAGGCAGTGATAACCTGTATGACTAAGACACAAGGCAGTGATAACCTGTATCACTAAGACACAAGGCAGTGCTGACTGACTCCTCCTCAGTGATAACCTGTATGACTAAGACACAAGGCAGTGATAACCTGTATCACTAAGACACAAGGCAGTGCTGACTGACTCCTCCTCAGTGATAACCTGTATCACTAAGACACAAGGCAGTGCTGACTGACTCCTCCTCAGTGATAACCTGTATCACTAAGACACAAGCCAGTGCTGACTGACTCCTCCTCAGTGATAACCTGTATCACTAAGACACAAGGCAGTGCTGACTGGCTCCTCCTCAGTGATAACCTGTATGACTAAGACACAAGGCAGTGCTGACTGACTCCTCCTCAGTGATAACCTGTATGACTAAGACACAAGGCAGTGATAACCTGTATCACTAAGACACAAGGCAGTGATAACCTGTATCACTAAGACACAAGGCAGTGATAACCTGTATCACTAAGACACAAGGCAGTGATCACCTGTATCACTAAGACACAAGGCAGTGCTGACTGACTCCTCCTCAGTGATAACCTGTATGACTAAGACACAAGGCAGTGCTGACTGACTCCTCCTCAGTGATAACCTGTATGACTAAGACACAAGGCAGTGCTGACTGACTCCTCCTCAGTGATAACCTGTATGACTAAGACACAAGGCAGTGAATACCTGTATGACTAAGACACAAGGCAGTGCTGACTGACTCCTCCTCAGTGATAACCTGTATCACTAAGACACAAGGCAGTGATAACCTGTATCACTAAGACACAAGGCAGTGATAACCTGTATCACTAAGACACAAGGCAGTGATAACCTGTATCACTAAGACACAAGGCAGTGATAACCTGTATCACTAAGACACAAGGCAGTGATAACCTGTATCACTAAGACACAAGGCAGTGATAACCTGTGTCACTAAGACACAAGGCAGTGATAACCTGTATCACTAAGACACAAGGCAGCGATAACCTGTATGACTAAGACACAAGGCAGTGATAACCTGTATGACTAAGACACAAGGCAGTGCTCACTGACTCCTCCTCAGTGATAACCTGTATGACTAAGACACAAGGCAGTGCTGACTGACTCCTCCTCAGTGATAACCTGTATCACTAAGACACAAGGCAGTGCTGACTGACTCCTCCTCGGTGATAACCTGTATCACTAAGACACAAGACAGTGCTGACTGACTCCTCCTCAGTGATAACCTGTATCACTAAGACACAAGGCAGTGCTGACTGACTCCTCCTCAGTGATAACCTGTATGACTAAGACACAAGGCAGTGCTGACTGACTCCTCCTCAGTGATAACCTGTATGACTAAGACACAAGGCAGTGATAACCTGTATCACTAAGACACAAGGCAGTGCTGACTGACTCCTCCTCAGTGATAACCTGTATGACTAAGACACAAGGCAGTGATAACCTGTATCACTAAGACACAAGGCAGTGCTGACTGACTCCTCCTCAGTGATAACCTGTATCACTAAGACACAAGGCAGTGATAACCTGTATCACTAAGACACAAGGCAGTGATAACCTGTATCACTAAGACACAAGGCAGTGATAACCTGTATCACTAAGACACAAGGCAGTGCTGACTGACTCCTCCTCAGTGATAACCTGTATGACTAAGACACAAGGCAGTGATAACCTGTATCACTAAGATACAAGGCAGTGCTGACTGACTCATCCTCAGTGATAACCTGTATGACTAAGACACAAGGCAGTGATAACCTGTATCACTAAGACACAAGGCAGTGATAACCTGTATCACTAAGACACAAGGCAGTGCTGACTGACTCCTCCTCAGTGATAACCTGTATGACTAAGACACAAGGCAGTGCTGACTGACTCCTCCTCAGTGATAACCTGTATGACTAAGACACAAGGCAGTGCTGACTGACTCCTCCTCAGTGATAACCTGTATGACTAAGACACAATGCAGTGATAACCTGTATCACTAAGACACAAGGCAGTGATAACCTGTATCACTAAGACACAAGGCAGTGCTGACTGACTCCTCCTCAGTGATAACCTGTATCACTAAGACAGAAGGCAGTGCTGACTGACTCCTCCTCAGTGATAACCTGTATGACTAAGACACAAGGCAGTGCTGACTGACTCCTCCTCAGTGATAACCTGTATCACTAAGACAGAAGGCAGTGCTGACTGACTCCTCCTCAGTGATAACCTGTATGACTAAGACACAAGGCAGTGCTGACTGACTCATCCTCAGTGATAACCTGTATGACTAAGACACAAGGCAGTGATAACCTGTATCACTAAGACACAAGGCAGTGCTGACTGACTCCTCCTCAGTGATAACCTGTATGACTAAGACACAATGCAGTGATAACCTGTATCACTAAGACACAAGGCAGTGATAACCTGTATCACTAAGACACAAGGCAGTGCTGACTGACTCCTCCTCAGTGATAACCTGTATGACTAAGACACAAGGCAGTGCTGACTGACTCCTCCTCAGTGATAACCTGTATGACTAAGACACAAGGCAGTGCTGACTGACTCCTCCTCAGTGATAACCTGTATGACTAAGACACAAGGCAGTGCTGACTGACTCCTCCTCAGTGATAACCTGTATCACTAAGACACAAGGCAGTGCTGACTGACTCCTCCTCAGTGATAACCTGTATGACTAAGACACAAGGCAGTGATAACCTGTATCACTAAGACACAAGGCAGTGATAACCTGTATCACTAAGACACAAGGCAGTGATAACCTGTATCACTAAGACACAAGGCAGTGATAACCTGTATCACTAAGACACAAGGCAGTGATAACCTGTATCACTAAGACACAAGGCAGTGCCGACTGACTCCTCCTCAGTGATAACCTGTATGACTAAGACACAAGGCAGTGCCGACTGACTCCTCCTCAGTGATAACCTGTATGACTAAGACACAAGGCAGTGCTGACTGACTACTGTGCTCATGTTCCATTGGTGTTCACATCATGTACTGTGGCAGGCTGACACATACACACACATACAGAAACACGCCTGTACACACATACATACACACACCTGATTTCTGATGTCACGGAGCCCCTTTTCCTTTCTCTGTGTGAGGACAGTGACAGGCATCATGTAAGTCTCCTTTTAAGTAACAGTCCATTTATTTGTGGCAGTTGATGAGCTATAGTTCCAGTCCCATCATCAAGACAAGATGTTCCCAGAAAGTGTCTTTGAATCACATGCTAATCCCAAGGAATGAATCTTCTACCTCTGTTACTTAAAATACTACCACTACACCGGCTTCTTCCTAATTGTTTGGCATCCATTTTGGCACAGCTGGCAAGGTGGCAGAGCGGCAATATGGGAAACTGCCTCCGACTGCCCGACCCATGAGCCGTATCTCCGAAAGGTCAATGAAAACCCGTACCACGGCCCTTTTTAGAAGGAAGGCTTATCTATCCAAAACGTCTAAAGAGTGGGTTTCTCCCTCCTTTGTGCCCCTGACGTAAGACAGAGTGGGTTTCTCCCTCCTTTGTGCCCCTGACGTAAGGCAGAGTGGGTTTCTCCCTCCTTTGTGCCCCTGACGTAAGACAGAGTGGGTTTCTCCCTCCTTTGTGCCCCTGACGTAAGGCAGATTGGAATCGAGGCTTTTCAGCGAATCAACTCGCGAATCGCCTCCTGGCACAACGTGGCGATGCATCACCAGAAAAGAGGAAATCAACAGATGCGTGTTTTGGCAACAGAGATAGAGGACCACTGTGGAGAGACCTACCGAATTACAGCCCTGTGAAGTCACTCACTGTGTAGAAAGCAAAAACAGTACGTTCCCCATTTCATATCTTGTTTTTGAGGGAACGTTTGATTTTTATCTGATATGGCTTCAAGGTTTTTTTGTGTGACGTCGTTTCAACCAGTTTAGCCTGCCGGGGTGTGTGTCCGTGTGTGTGCGCGCGTGCGCTTTCATTCTCCCATGCACGTGTGTGAGAATTCCCCTCCTCTCTCTCTTAGTTGTGTGTGTGACTGCCGGGGTTAGTTTGGGCTTGGCCTGTCTGTGATTCAGAGGTGAGTAGTTGGTTGTGGACTGCAGTCACTCTGCTCAGATCTGACTCCTGAAGGGGACCTAATGGGGCTGCAGCAGCTATAGCAGTCTGGTAGGACCAGGCCTGTGAGTGGAGCTCGTTATTCCTCTCCTCAGGGTCTCCCTACCTGTCCCACTGTGTCTCTCTGAGTCTTAGGATTTAGTTCAAGCACCGGTGTAAATCCCTGCAGTGTAAAAGGCCCATGAGAACCCCAGCCCAACCCAGCCGCTGGTCCCCACAGGTAGGATAGCCAGAGGATGTTAGTTGGACTGGGTTCAGATATGGCTCCACAGCCATGTGTCTACAGCGTCAATATTCACAGTTCCAGGCGATTATGTCAGAATTGGGCGTTTCAGTGCAGACAGATGGAGGATGGCGGTACGGACACACACTCCTCAGAGGAGCAGAGAGGAGAGGAGCCGATCACTCAGGAAGAAACACACATGACATCCATTATTTAACTCCACTGGACCCTGTGATGCACACACTGATATTTACAATCACACACACTGATATTTACAATCACACACACTGATATTTACAATCACACACACACTGATATTTACAATCACACACACTGATATTTACAATCACACACACTATATGCACAATCACACACACTATATGCACAATCACACACACTATATGCACAATCACACACACTGATATTTACAATCACACACACTGATATTTACAATCACACACACTGATATTTACAATCACACACACTGATATTTACAATCACACACACTGATATTTACAATCACACACACACACTGATATTTACAATCACACACACTGATATTTACAATCACACACACTATATGCACAATCACACATACTGATATTTACAATCACACACACTGATATTTACAATCACACACACTGATATTTACAATCACACACACACACTATATGCACAATCACACACACTGATATTTACAATCACACACACTGATATTTACAATCACACACACTGATATTTACAATCACACACACTATATGCACAATCACACATCCGCACACTCGAAACACACACACACTACTTTCATAGGCCCTCACTTGACTGTCACTTGAATTTTTTCCCTCACCCTCCTTTGAATAAATGAATAGATGAAGTCTCACTTACATTGACATGAAGACAACTTGTACATGTAATCACACTAAGACACCCAAACACTACCACACACACACTCCCACACACATACTCCCACACACATACTCCCACACACACACTCCCACACACACACTCCCACACACACACTCCCACACACACACTCCCACTCCCACACACACACTCCCACACACATACTCCCACACACACACTCCCACACACACACTCCCACACACACACACACTCCCCCACACACACACACACACTCCCACAAACACACACTCCGACACACACACTCCCACACACACACTCCCACACACACAATCCCACACACACATTTGCTCAATATTCTACGTCCCTCCTGAGTGTGTGATTGGTGTGATTTCTGTGTGTGTTGGGACTTGGGATTTGTGTTTGTTTCTGTGTGTGTTGGTGTGTAACAGTGAGTTGGGATTTGTGTTTGTTTCTGTGTGTGATGCCGTGCCAGGTCTTCTGTTGTGTGATATCAGTGTCACTCTGACCAGGCTCACATGACAGATTCACCACCTCCTCCTTGTCCTCTCCTTCCCCTCCTCACCACCCTCCTCCCTCTCCTCTCCTCTCCTCTCCACCCTTCTCTTTCCCCTCTCCTCACCACCCTCCTCCTCTCCTAACCACACTTCTCTCCCCTCCTCACCACCCCTTTCTCTCTCCTCTCCCCTCCTCACCACCCTTCTTTCTCTCCTCTCCTCACCACCCTTCTCTCTCTCCTCTCCTCACCACACTTATCTCTCTCCTCTCCTCACCACCCTTCTCTCTCCTCTCCTCTCCTCACCACCCTTCTCTCTCTCCTCACCACCCTTCCCTCTCTCCTCTCCTCACCACCCTTCTCCCTCTCCTCTCCTCTCCTCTCCTCTCCTCTCCTCTCCTCTCCTCACCACCCTTCTCTCTCTCCTCTCCTCACCACCCTTCTCTCTCTCCTCTCCGCTCCTCTCCTCTCCTCTCCTCACCACCCTTCTCTCTCTCCTCTCCTCACCACCCTTCTCTCTCTCCTCTCCTCACCACCCTTCCCTCTCTCCTCTCCTCACCACCCTTCTCTCTCTCCTCTCCTCACCACCCCTCTCCCTCTCCTCTCCTCACCACCCTTCTCTCTCTCCTCTCCTCTCCTCACCACCCTTCTCTCTCTCCTCTCCTCTCCTCACCACCCTTCTCTCTCTCCTCTCCTCTCCTCACCACCCTTCTCTTTCTCCTCTCCTCACCACCCTTTTCTCTCTCCTGCAGTGTCTCACACTAACAGGCTGTTCTGTTCTGCACCAGTAAAACTAAGACTTGCAGAACTCAAACGTTTCTTTAGCTTGTTGTAAAATAATAATTCCTAGACATAAGTAAGTAAGAATCTAAATGACTTCCTTGGTTAAAATGAAGCCTAATTGCTATGATAACGTGTTGTGTTGAATAATAGAATGTATGGACCTATATGAACTTCAGTCTCCTCCCATGGTCAGTGTCTTCCCTCCAGTCCTGTACTGAGCTGTAGTACAGAGACAAGGCCACAGTACAGTACAGTACAGAGCTGTAGTACAGAGACAAGGCCACAGTACAGTACAGTACAGAACTGTAGTACAGAGACAAGGCCACAGCACAGTACAGAGCTGTAGTACAGAGACAAGGCCACAGCACAGTACAGAGCTGTAGTACAGAGCTGTAGTACAGAGACAAGGCCACAGTACAGTACAGAGCTGTAGTACAGAGACAAGGCCACAGCACAGTACAGAGCTGTAGTACAGAGACAAGGCCACAGCACAGTACAGAGCTGTAGTACAGAGACAAGGCCACAGCATAGTACAGAGCTGTAGTACAGAGACAAGGCCACAGCATAGTACAGAGCTGTAGTACAGAGACAAGGCCACAGCATAGTACAGAGCTGTAGTACAGAGCTGTAGTACAGAGACAAGGCCACAGTACAGTACAGAGCTGTAGTACAGAGACAAGGCCACAGCACAGTACAGAGCTGTAGTACAGAGACAAGGCCACAGTACAGTACAGAGCTGTAGTACAGAGACAAGGCCACAGCATAGTACAGAGCTGTAGTACAGAGACAAGGCCACAGCATAGTACAGAGCTGTAGTACAGAGACAAGGCCACAGCATAGTACAGAGCTGTAGTACAGAGACAAGGCCACAGTACAGTACAGAGCTGTAGTACAGAGACAAGGCCACAGCATAGTACAGAGACAAGGCCACAGCACAGTACAGAGCTGTAGTACAGAGACAAGGCCACAGTACAGTACAGAGCTGTAGTACAGAGACAAGGCCACAGTACAGTACATAGCTGTAGTACAGAGCTGTAGTACAGAGACAAGGCCACAGCACAGTACAGAGCTGTAGTACAGAGACAAGGCCACAGTACAGCACAGAGCTGTAGTACAGAGACAAGGCCACAGTATAGTACAGTACAGAGCTGTAGTACAGAGACAAGGCCACAGCACAGTACAGAGTTGTAGTACAGAGACAAGGCCACAGTACAGTACAGTACAGAGCTGTAGTACAGACACAAGGCCACAGTATAGTACAGTACAGAGCTGTAGTACAGAGACAAGGCCACAGCACACTACAGAGCTGTAGTGCAGAGACAAGGCCACAGCATAGTACAGAGCTGTAGTACAGAGACAACTCCACAGTACAGTACAGAGCTGTAGTACAGAGACTAGGCCACAGTACAGAGCTGTAGTACAGAGACAATGCCACAGTACAGTACAGAGCTGTAGTACAGAGACAAGGCCACAGCACAGTACAGAGCTGTAGTACAGAGACAAGGCCACAGTACAGTACAAAGCTGTAGTACAGAGACAAGGCCACGGCACAGTACAGAGCTGTAGTACAGAGCTGTAGTACAGAGACAAGGCCACAGCATAGTACAGAGCTGTAGTACAGAGACAAGGCCACAGTACAGTACAGAGCTGTAGTACAGAGACAAGGCCACAGCATAGTACAGAGCTGTAGTACAGAGACAAGGCCACAGCATAGTACATAGCTGTAGTACGGAGACAAGGCCACAGGCATAGTACAGAGCTGTAGTACAGAGACAAGGCCACAGTACAGTACAGTACAGTACAGAGACAAGGCCACAGTACAGTACAGAGCTGTAGTACAGAGACAAGGCCACAGTACAATACAGTACAGAGACAAGGCCACAGTACAGTACAGTACAGAGACAAGGCCACAGTACAGTACAGTACAGAGACAAGGCCACAGTACACTACAGTACAGAGACAAGGCCACAGCATAGTACAGAGCTGTAGTACAGAGACAAGGCCACAGCACAGTACAGAGCTGTAGTACAGAGACAAGGCCACAGTACAGTACAGAGCTGTAGTACAGAGACAAGGCCACAGCACAGTACAGAGCTGTAGTACAGAGACAAGGCCACAGTACAGTACAGTACAGAGCTGTAGTACAGAGACAAGGCCACAGTATAGTACAGTACAGAGCTGTAGTACAGAGACAAGGCCACAGCACAGTACAGAGCTGTAGTACAGAGACAAGGCCACGGCATAGTACAGAGCTGTAGTACAGAGACAACTCCACAGTACAGTACAGAGCTGTAGTACAGAGCTGTAGTACAGAGACAAGGCCACAGCACAGTACAGAGCTGTAGTACAGAGACAAGGCCACAGTACAGTACAGAGCTGTAGTACAGAGACAAGGCCACAGTATAGTACAGTACAGAGCTGTAATACAGAGACAAGGCCACAGCACAGTACAGAGCTGTAGTACAGAGACAAGGCCACAGTACAGTACAGTACAGAGCTGTAGTACAGAGACAAGGCCACAGTATAGTACAGTACAGAGCTGTAGTACAGAGACAAGGCCACAGCACAGTACAGAGCTGTAGTACAGAGACAAGGCCACGGCATAGTACAGAGCTGTAGTACAGAGACAACTCCACAGTACAGTACAGAGCTGTAGTACAGAGACTAGGCCACAGTACAGAGCTGTAGTACAGAGACAAGGCCACAGTACAGTACAGAGCTGTAGTACAGAGACAAGGCCACAGCACAGTACAGAGCTGTAGTACAGAGACAAGGCCACAGTACAGTACAGAGCTGTAGTACAGAGACAAGGCCACAGCACAGTACAGAGCTGTAGTACAGAGACAAGGCCACAGCATAGTACAGAGCTGTAGTACAGAGACAAGGCCACAGTACAGTACAGAGCTGTAGTACAGAGACAAGGCCACAGCATAGTACAGAGCTGTAGTACAGAGACAAGGCCACAGCATAGTACATAGCTGTAGTACGGAGACAAGGCCACAGCATAGTACAGAGCTGTAGTACAGAGACAAGGCCACAGTACAGTACAGTACAGTACAGAGACAAGGCCACAGTACAGTACAGAGCTGTAGTACAGAGACAAGGCCACAGTACAGTACAATACAGTACAGAGACAAGGCCACAGTACAGTACAGTACAGAGACAAGGCCACCGTACAGTACAGTACAGAGACAAGGCCACAGTACACTACAGTACAGAGACAAGGCCACAGTACAGTACAGTACAGAGACAAGGCCACAGTACAGTACAGTACAGAGCTGTAGTACAGAGACAAGGCCACAGCACAGTACAGAGCTGTAGTACAGAGACAAGGCCACAGCACAGTACAGAGCTGTAGTACAGAGACAAGGCCACAGTACATTACAGAGCTGTAGTACAGAGACAAGGCCACAGCATAGTACAGAGCTGTAGTACAGAGACAAGGCCACAGCATAGTACAGAGCTGTATTACAGAGACAAGGCCACAGCATAGTACAGAGCTGTAGTACAGAGACAAGGCCACAGTACAGTACAGAGCTGTAGTACAGAGACAAGGCCACAGCATAGTACAGAGCTGTAGTACAGAGACAAGGGCACAGTACAGTACATAGCTGTAGTACAGAGACAAGGCCACAGCATAGTACAGAGCTGTAGTACAGAGACAAGGCCACAGTATAGTACAGTACAGAGCTGTAGTACAGAGACAAGGCCACAGCACAGTACAGAGCTGTAGTACAGAGACAAGGCCACAGTACAGTACAGTACAGAGCTGTAGTACAGAGACAAGGCCACAGCATAGTACAGAGCTGTATTACAGAGACAAGGCCACAGTATAGTACAGTACAGAGCTGTAGTACAGAGACAAGGCCACAGCACAGTACAGAGCTGTAGTACAGAGACAAGGCCACAGTACAGTACAGTACAGAGCTGTAGTACAGAGACAAGGCCACAGTATAGTACAGTACAGAGCTGTAGTACAGAGACAAGGCCACAGCACAGTACAGAGCTGTAGTACAGAGACAAGGCCACAGCATAGTACAGAGCTGTAGTACAGAGACAACTCCACAGTACAGTACAGAGCTGTAGTACAGAGACAAGGCCACAGTACAGAGCTGTAGTACAGAGACAAGGCCACAGTACAGTACAGAGCTGTAGTACAGAGACAAGGCCACAGCACAGTACAGAGCTGTAGTACAGAGACAAGGCCACAGCACAGCACAGAGCTGTAGTACAGAGACAAGGCCACAGCACAGTACAGAGCTGTAGTACAGAGACAAGGCCACAGCACAGTACAGAGCTGTAGTACAGAGCTGTAGTACAGAGACAAGGCCACAGCATAGTACAGAGCTGTAGTACAGAGACAAGGCCACAGTACAGTACAGAGCTGTAGTACAGAGTTGTAGTACAGAGACAAGCCCACAGCATAGTACAGAGCTGTAGTACAGAGACAAGGCCACAGTACAGTACAGTACAGTACAGAGACAAGGCCACAGTACAGTACTTTGACAAGGCCACAGTACAGTACAGTACAGAGACAAGGCCACAGTACAGTACAGAGACAAGGCCACAGTACACTACAGTACAGAGACAAGGCCACAGTACAGTACAGAGACAAGGCCACAGTACAGTACACTACAGAGACAAGGCCACAGTACAGTACAGTACAGAGACAAGGCCACAGTACAGTATAGAGACAAGGCCACAGTACACTACAGTACAGAGACAAGGCCACAGTACAGTAAAATACAGAGACAAGGCCACAGTACAGTACACTACAGAGACAAGGCCACAGCACAGTACAGTACAGAGACAAGGCCACAGTACAGTACAGTACAGAGACAAGGCCACAGTACAGTACAGTACAGAGACAAGGCCACAGCACAGTACAGAGCTGTAGTACAGAGACAAGGCCACAGCACAGTACAGAGCTGTAGTACAGAGACAAGGCCACAGCATAGTACAGAGCTGTAGTACAGAGACAAGGCCACAGCACAGTACAGAGCTGTAGTACAGAGCTGTAGTACAGAGACAAGGCCACAGCATAGTACAGAGCTGTAGTACAGAGACAAGGCCACAGTACAGTACAGAGCTGTAGTACAGAGCTGTAGTACAGAGACAAGGCCACAGCATAGTACAGAGCTGTAGTACAGAGACAAAGCCACAGCATAGTACATAGCTGTAGTACGGAGACAAGGCCACAGCATAGTACAGAGCTGTAGTAAAGAGACAAGGCCACAGTACAGTACAGTACAGTACAGAGACAAGGCCACAGTACAGTACTTTGACAAGGCCACAGTACAGTACAGTACAGAGACAAGGCCACAGTACAGTACAGAGACAAGGCCACAGTACACTACAGTACAGAGACAAGGCCACAGTACAGTACAGAGACAAGGCCACAGTACAGTACACTACAGAGACAAGGCCACAGTACAGTACAGTACAGAGACAAGGCCACAGTACAGTATAGAGACAAGGCCACAGTACACTACAGTACAGAGACAAGGCCACAGTACAGTACACTACAGAGACAAGGCCACAGTACAGTACACTACAGAGACAAGGCCACAGCACAGTACAGTACAGAGACAAGGCCACAGTACAGTACAGTACAGAGACACGACCACAGTACAGTACAGTACAGTACAGAGACAAGGCCACAGTACAGTACAGTACAGTACAGAGACAAGGCCACATTACAGTACAGAGACAAGGCCACAGTACAGTACAGTACAGAGACAAGGCCACAGTACAGTACAGTACAGAGACAAGGCCACAGTACACTACAGTACAGAGACAAGGCCACAGTACAGTACAGAGACAAGGCCACAGTACAGTACAGTACAGAGACAAGGCCACAGTACAGTACAGTACAGAGACAAGGCCACAGTACAGTACAGTACAGAGACAAGGCCACAGTACAGTACAGTACACTACAGAGACAAGGCCACAGTACAGTACAGTACAGAGACACGGCCACAGTACAGTACACTACAGAGACAAGGCCACAGTACAGTACAGTACAGAGACAAGGCCACAGTACAGTACAGTACACTACAGAGACAAGGCCACAGTACAGCACAGTACAGAGACAAGGCCACAGTACAGTACAGTACAGAGACAAGGCCACAGTACAGTACAGTACAGAGACAAGGCCACAGTACAGTACAGTACAGAGACAAGGCCACAGTACAGTACAGTACAGAGACAAGGCCACAGTACAGTACACTACAGAGACAAGGACACAGCACAGTACAGTACAGAGACAAGGCCACAGTACACTACAGTACAGAGACAAGGCCACAGTACAGTACAGTACAGAGACACGGCCACAGTACAGTACAGTACAGAGACACGGCCACAGTACAGTACAGTACAGTACAGAGACAAGGCCACAGTACAGTACAGTACAGAGACAAGGCCACATTACAGTACAGAGACAAGGCCACAGTACAGTACAGAGCTGTAGTACAGAGCTGTAGTACAGAGACAAGGCCACAGCATAGTACAGAGCTGTAGTACAGAGACAAGGCCACAGTACAGTACAGAGCTGTAGTACAGAGCTGTAGTACAGAGACAAGGCCACAGCATAGTACAGAGCTGTAGTACAGAGACAAGGCCACAGCATAGTACATAGCTGTAGTACGGAGACAAGGCCACAGCATAGTACAGAGCTGTAGTACAGAGACAAGGCCACAGCACAGTACAGAGCTGTAGTACAGAGCTGTAGTACAGAGACAAGGCCACAGTACAGTACAGAGCTGTAGTACAGAGCTGTAGTACAGAGACAAGGCCACAGCATAGTACAGAGCTGTAGTACAGAGACAAGGCCACAGCATAGTACATAGCTGTAGTACGGAGACAAGGCCACAGCATAGTACAGAGCTGTAGTACAGACACAAGGCCACAGTACAGTACAGTACAGTACAGAGACAAGGCCACAGTACAGTACTTTGACAAGGCCACAGTACAGTACAGTACAGAGACAAGGCCACAGTACAGTACAGAGACAAGGCCACAGTACACTACGGTACAGAGACAAGGCCACAGTACAGTACAGTACAGTACAGAGACAAGGCCACAGTACAGTACAGTACAGAGACAAGGCCACAGTACAGTACAGTACAGAGACAAGGCCACAGTACAGTACACTACAGAGACAAGGACACAGCACAGTACAGTACAGAGACAAGGCCACAGTACACTACGGTACAGAGACAAGGCCACAGTACAGTACAGAGACAAGGCCACAGTACAGTACACTACAGAGACAAGGCCACAGTACAGTACAGTACAGAGACAAGGCCACAGTACAGTATAGAGACAAGGCCACAGTACACTACAGTACAGAGACAAGGCCACAGTACAGTAAAATACAGAGACAAGGCCACAGTACAGTACACTACAGAGACAAGGCCACAGCACAGTACAGTACAGAGACAAGGCCACAGTACAGTACAGTACAGAGACACGACCACAGTACAGTACAGTACAGTACAGAGACAAGGCCACAGTACAGTACAGTACAGTACAGAGACAAGGCCACATTACAGTACAGAGACAAGGCCACAGTACAGTACAGTACAGAGACAAGACCACAGTACAGTACATTACAGAGACAAGGCCACAGTACACTACAGTACAGAGACAAGGCCACAGTACAGTACAGAGACAAGGCCACAGTACAGTACAGTACAGAGACAAGGCCACAGTACAGTACAGTACAGAGACAAGGCCACAGTACAGTACAGTACAGAGACAAGGCCACAGTACAGTACAGTACAGTACAGAGACAAGGCCACATTACAGTACAGAGACAAGGCCACAGTACAGTACAGTACAGAGACAAGGCCACAGTACAGTACATTACAGAGACAAGGCCACAGTACACTACAGTACAGAGACAAGGCCACAGTACAGTACAGAGACAAGGCCACAGTACAGTACAGTACAGAGACAAGGCCACAGTACAGTACACTACAGAGACAAGGCCACAGTACAGTACAGAGACACGGCCACAGTACAGTACAGTACAGAGACACGGCCACAGTACAGTACAGTACAGAGACAAGGCCACAGTACAGTACAGTACAGTACAGAGACAAGGCCACAGTACAGTACAGTACAGAGACAAGGCCACAGTACAGTACAGAGACAAGGCCACATTACAGTACAGTACAGTACAGAGACAAGGCCACAGTACAGTACAGAGACAAGGCCGCAGTACAGTACAGAGACAAGGCCACAGTACAGTACAGTACAGTACAGGGACAAGGCCACAGTACAGTACAGTACAGAGACAAGGCCACAGTACAGTACAGTACAGAGACAAGGCCACAGTACAGTACAGTACACTACAGAGACAAGGCCACAGTACAGTACAGTACAGAGACACGGCCACAGTACAGTACAGTACAGAGACAAGGTCACAGTACAGTACAGTACAGAGACACGGCCACAGTACAGTACAGTACAGAGACACGACCACAGTACAGTACAGTACAGTACAGAGACAAGGCCACAGTACAGTACAGTACAGTACAGAGACAAGGCCACATTACAGTACAGAGACAAGGCCACAGTACAGTACAGTACAGAGACAAGGCCACAGTACACTACAGTACAGAGACAAGGCCACAGTACAGTACAGAGACAAGGCCACAGTACAGTACAGTACAGTACAGAGACAAGGCCACAGTACAGTACAGAGACAAGGCCACAGTACAGTACAGTACAGTACAGAGACAAGGCCACAGTACAGTACAGTACAGAGACAAGGCCACAGTACAGTACAGTACACTACAGAGACAAGGCCACAGTACAGTACAGTACAGAGACACGGCCACAGTACAGTACACTACAGAGACAAGGCCACAGTACAGTACAGTACAGAGACAAGGCCACAGTACAGTACAGTACACTACAGAGACAAGGCCACAGTACAGTACAGTACAGAGACAAGGCCACAGTACAATACAGTACAGTACAGAGACAAGGCCACAGTACAGTACAGTACAGAGACAAGGCCACAGTACAGTACACTACAGAGACAAGGCCACAGCACAGTACAGTACAGAGACAAGGCCACAGTACACTACAGTACAGAGACAAGGCCACAGTACAGTACAGTACAGAGACACGGCCACAGTACAGTACAGTACAGAGACACGGCCACAGTACAGTACAGTACAGTACAGAGACAAGGCCACAGTACAGTACAGTACAGTACAGAGACAAGGCCACATTACAGTACAGAGACAAGGCCACAGTACAGTACAGTACAGAGACAAGGCCACAGTACAGTACAGTACAGAGACAAGGCCGCAGTACAGTACAGTACAGAGACAAGGCCACAGTACAGTACAGTACAGTACAGAGACAAGGCCACAGTACAGTACAGTACAGAGACAAGGCCACAGTACAGTACAGTACAGAGACAAGGCCACAGTACAGTACAGTACACTACAGAGACAAGGCCACAGTACAGTACAGTACAGAGACACGGCCACAGTACAGTACACTACAGAGACAAGGCCACAGTACAGTACAGTACAGAGACAAGGCCACAGTACAGTACAGTACAGTACAGAGACAAGGCCACCGTACAGTACACTATAGAGACAAGGCCACAGTACAGTACAGTACAGAGACAAGGCCACAGTACAGTACAGTACACTACAGAGACAAGGCCACAGTACAGTACAGTACAGAGACAAGGCCACAGTACAGTACAGTACATAGACAAGGCCACAGTACAGTACAGTACAGTACAGAGACAAGGCCACACTACAGTACACTACAGAGACAAGGCCACAGTACAGTACAGTACAGTACAGAGACAAGGCCACAGTACAGTACAGTACAGTACAGTACAGAGACAAGGCCACAGTACAGTACAGTACAGAGACAAGGCCACAGTACAGTACAGTACAGAGACAAGGCCACAGTACAGTACACTACAGAGACAAGGCCACAGTACAGTACAGTACAGAGACAAGGCCACAGTACAGTACAGTACAGAGACAAGGCCACAGTACAGTATACCACAGAGACAAGGCCACAGTACAGTACACTACAGAGACAAGGCCACAGTACAGTACAGTACAGTACAGAGACAAGGCCACAGTACAGTACAGTACAGTACAGAGACAAGGCCACAATACAGTACAGTACAGAGACAAGGCCACAGTACAGTACACTACAGAGACAAGGCCACAGTACAGTATACCACAGAGACAAGGCCACAGTACAGTACACTACAGAGACAAGGCCACAGTACAGTACAGAGACAAGGCCACAGTACACTACAGTACAGAGACAAGGCCACAGTACAGTACAGGTCAGTTCATCCAGAGAGGTGGGAGAGTTCAGCCGGTGGGTCTTTGTCTTTATTCTAATTAGAAAGTGTATCGGTGTCAGGGGAAGCTCATTGGTAAAGTAGGCCAAGCTGGACAGCGTTAGCTTCTCCCTCTCCTTAATTATGGCCTGTTAAGTAATGGTTTTATGCAGACCACACCACCACTCCCTGGGGACTGCAGGGGACAGGGACGGGGCGGAGGAGAGGGACACTGTCACTGTGTCACCAAACTGGACTACATATGGGAAGGCTCCCTTGTTGCACCAGGTGGACCTCCTTTTCATGCAGAAAGATCACAGGTGAGCCACAATGCATTTGGTGCTTTGGCTAATGATTATTGGTTTAGAGGAGAAGTATCACTCTGTGAGCACTCACTTGGTCAGTCCAAGGCTTGCTGCCACTGACTCCTATTGAAAAGCACCTTACTGAGAGATACAGTTGGAAGAAAGGGTACTGTAGCGACTGGATAAAATCCTGGACCTGTAATACTTCCCTGCCATCCAGTATTCCACCAAAGGCATAGCATCATCTTAGTTGGTTTCTGCTACTTTATCCCTTCTGTCCATACTGGCCAAATGAAAGCGAGTTCCCAGCTAGTCTGAGTCAGACAAACTGCTGATGAAGCTGTGGTGAGCTTTGTATAAGACCTGAGCTTTCCTGATTTCCCTGTAATATGGAAGCAATAATCTGGTGCCGTCATCAGGCATTCCATCTCCCCCACACACAGTGCCTCGGAGGGGGTTGGGGAAACGAGGGCTCTGTTTAGCCGCATGCTCACACAGTTATACTTCTACTTGGATTTAGTTTACCGCCCGTCTCTAATGAAAGATTCAATCTTTCCCCCGTTCACGGAGACATGAGATTGAACGCTGGTGTGACAGCTCTGCTGTTTCAAACTGTGTCTGACTCACTGAAGGCACAATGCCATTTTGTCTTGGGCTGATAGCTTCCTGCTATCATTACCTGTAGGCTAGACCAAATAAATAGAATTAGTAAATGGGCTAGAGAGACCCTAAAGTAGCTACTTCTGTGTCAATATAGGTTCAACAACATGGTGAATGGTGTTATTAGGAAGGTTAATAACTTGGGTTGCAGTGATTGTTTCTAAGTTGAATGAGCGTTGAATGAGAGTTGAATGAGAGTTGAATGAGAGTTGAATGAGAGTTGAATGAGAGTCTCTTATTCTTATCCGTATTTTTTGAAACTGCACTGTTGGTTAAGGGCTTGTAAGTAAGCCTGTAAGTAAGACAAGGCCACAGTACAGTACAGAGCTGTAGTACAGAGACTGTTGTATTCGGCGCATGTGACAAATATAATTTGATTTGAATGAGAGTTGAATGAGAGTCACGACCTACAGTATATTAAGTTGTCTATCCGCTCTCTACTTTTCTCATTCCTTTTCTCTTGGGTTTGTTTCACTCTGTAGTGTAAGAAGAATAAATACAGGCTTTGTTCATTTTTTCAGGTAATCGTCCACTTTTATTATACACACACCAGCACTGCAAATTCCTGCACACACAGGAGAAATGTTGTGGGGGGGGGGGGGATTTTTTGTGCGCTCTGCAAAATCTGTAAACCACAGAAAGGTTTTATTTTCCTCTCTCTGTTCGGCTGCTCTGTATAATATTGGTTTAAGTTTTGTTCTGGAGAGAGAGAAGACAATTACTTCTCTGTTTTCTTTTCTTTCTCCTTCTATCTGGTTTGTTTTGTCTTTCACTGCTCTCGACGGCACAGGGCTCTTTGGTTCCTCAAGGTTGTATTGCTGTACCATACACAAGAGGGATTGCTTGTGTTCTCTGGGTGACATGACTAGGATACTGTACCTCTGAAGACACACACACACACACACACACACACACACACACACACACACACACACACACACACACACACACACACACACACACACACACACACACACACACACACACACACACACACACACACACACACACACACACACACACACACACAAAGACTAACTTTCTATAACATGATATTACTCCCTCACCATAAGTGGTATTGTTACAGCACTTATGAGAGTAGCAAGGTGACAGTCGTTAGATCAGACAGTATGTGTAGATAGTGTTGTCATTAGATCAGACAGTATGGGTAGATAGTGTTGTTGTTAGATCAGACAGTATGGGTAGATAGTGTTGTCTTTAGATCATACAGTATGGGTAGATAGTGTTGTCGTTAGATCAGACAGTATGTGTAGACAGTAATGTCATTAAATCAGACAGTATGGGTAGACAGTAATGTCATTAGATCAGACAGTATGGGTAGACAGTAATGTCATTAGATCAGACAGTATGGGTAGACAGTAATGTCATTAGATCAGTCAGTATGGGTAGACAGTAATGTCATTAGATCAGACAGTATGGGTAGACAGTAATGTCATTAGATCATACAGTATGGGTAGACAGTAATGTCATTAGATCATACAGTATGGGTAGACAGTGATGTCATTAGATCATACAGTATGGGTAGACAGTAATGTCATTAGATCATACAGTATGGGTAGACAGTAATGTCATTAGATCAGACAGTATGGGTAGACAGTAATGTCATTAGATCTGTCAGTATGGGTAGACAGTGATGACATTAGATCAGTCAGTATGGGTAGACAGTAATGTCATTAGATCAGACAGTATGGGTAGACAGTAATGTCATTAGATCAGACAGTATGGGTAGACAGTAATGTCATTAGATCAGACAGTATGGGTAGACAGTAATGTCATTAGATCAGACAGTATGGGTAGACAGTAATGTCATTAGATCAGTCAGTATGGGTAGACAGTGTTGTCATTAGATCAGACAGTATGGGTAGACAGTGATGTCATTAGATCAGGCAGTATGGGTAGACAGTGATGTCATTAGATCAGACAGTATGGGTAGACAGTAATGTCATTAGATCATACAGTATGGGTAGACAGTGTTGTCATTAGATCAGACAGTATGGGTAGACAGTGATGTCATTAGATCAGGCAGTATGGGTAGACAGTGATGTCATTAGATCAGACAGTATGGGTAGACAGTGTTGTCATTAGATCAGACAGTATGGGTAGACAGTAATGTCATTAGATCATACAGTATGGGTAGACAGTAATGTCATTAGATCAGACAGTATGGGTAGACAGTAATGGCATTAGATCAGACAGTATGGGTAGACAGTAATGTCATTAGATCAGACAGTATGGGTTGACAGTAATGTCATTAGATCATACAGTATGGGTAGATAGTGTTGTCATTAGATCATACAGTGCGGGTAGACAGTGTTGAGTGGTCATTACATAATGTTGAGGCATGTTGTTGCTCATACTGTATGATGGAGAGATAGGACAACCCCCCAGTGCTCTCCTAATGTATCTGTCAGGAGGATGACAAGCTAACATTAACCCTCATCACTACTCACTGTCACACACACACACACACACATCCAGGAATATTTATTTCCTAGATACCCCTATTTCAGCTGTGTGTGTGTGTGTCTGTTTTGCGTGCCGACCACAGAAAAGAGACAGAAAGACAACTATCCAACCAGCTAGCTGTGTGATTTCTGTGAGTATGTAAACTACAAACTATGTTTGAGTGGATTTTTGTCCCATAGCCTATTTTCACTGTATCGTCATCACATGACCTCCATTGGGGCCCACACAGTGTGAAGTTAACCAGATACACAAGTGTCATCTAGTGGGCCGTAATGCAGACAAGATCCACTACTTCTAGAACCAGTCAGTAGAAGAGACACACACACTCTCTTCTTCTAAGATCATCCAGTATGATATACGAGATACACACACACACACACACACACACACACACACAGGGAGAGAATACCGGTGTTGTGGGAAAAATGGCAATGTTTGTCTTCAAGTGGTGTAGAAACAGTGTTGGGTTTTGAGTGATGGCATCTGTATGGTGTTGATGAGAGCCAATTATGGGCCAATTATGCTGATTAATGGAATTATAGCTGGTGGCTGGGTTGATTGATACTTGCATATGTAAATGTGTACCTTTCTGCTCAGACTGGTAGCAGGCAGATATGGTGTGTTATATCACCATCCTTGTTTTCCTGCCAGAGTTATGAAGCCAACCGGATGGGAAATTCACTTGAAATGGATTGTGAGTCATTCATGGGTGGTGTTGTATTGAAGAAGGGTTGCTTGTGTGTGTGTGTGTAAATGTGGCGTGTGTGTAAATGTGGCGTGTGTGTAAATGTGGCGTGTGTGTAAATGTGGCGTGTGTGTGTGTGTGTGCGTGTGTGTAAATATGGTGTGTGTGTAAATGTGGCGTGTGAGTAAGTGTGTGTGTGTGTGTGTCTGTGTGTGTGTGTGTGTGCGTGTGTGTGTGTGCGTGTGTGTGTGTGCGTGTGTGTAAATGTGGCGTGTGTGTAAATGTGGCGTGTGAGTAAATGTGGCGTGTGTGTGTGTGTGTGTGTGTGTGTGTGCGTGTGTGTAAATGTGGCGTGTCTGTAAATGTGGCTTGTGAGTAAATGTGGTGTGTGTGTGTGTGTGTGTGTGTGTGTGTGTGTGTGTGTGTGTGTGTGTGTGTGTGTGCGTGTGTGTAAATGTGGCGTGTGTGTAAATGTGGCGTGTGACTAAATGTGGCGCGTGTGTGCGTGCATATAGGGTAAATCCATTTAAATTCCATCACTTTTTGACAGCAAAATGTTTTGTTGTTTAAATTGATTTAAGCACAACTTTCCATTCATGTTTGCCCATGAAAGAGACATCCATGTCTTCATTACTGTAAAATATAAACGGTTTACATAATTCAAACGCTTACAAACAGTGCTATCAAACGATTCGATTATTTATTGAAAAAAGTGTGTATTAATAAAAAATGAAATCATTTTTAAACCTTTAACATCAATTATGTGAATACGTCTAAACTCATATGTTGTAGCTTAGGCCCTATTTGACATCATCTGAGGTTTTTGTGTTGTGCCTGCCATCGGTTGAGACACAACATGCTCTTGAATAGAGGGGTGGGTGTCATTTCAATCATAGAAACAGAATTCATAGAATGGATTTACAGTATCCCTTCAGACCACTACAATTTAGCTTGTACACCACTGAAATATGGTGTACAAAGGTGACCACCGGTCCGCCCACTGTCAAAAGTCAACTTAAAGTCAACTTAAAGTCAACTTAAAAGTTTAAATGTTTGTACATTTGTCAGCCCAAACATGACACCCACCCTGTTGTATTCAAGAGCATGTTGTCTCAACCGATGGCAGGCACAACACAAAAACCTCAGATGATGTGAAATAGGGCCTAAGCTACAACATATGGGAATATGAAAAAAATGGAGTTTACGCGTGTTTAGACAATTGACGTTTCAGGTTGAAAATGTTGTGTGTTAGTCTTCTTTTTTAAACATATTTTTCCATAAATGGTCAAATAGTCCAACAACTCTAATTGTAATCCTTTAAATGATATCAGTCTCAACCGTTTATCGTTTCTAGTGATGAAGACATGGATATCTTGTGGTATGGTGGAGTATGCAAAATGGTCAACTTATCTCTTGCATGTTTTGGCATTCAGATTTTCTGAGCACTCCTACGATGGCCAAATATGTATGGAAGGTTTCATTCAAATCAAAAGAGCTGCTTTCAAGAAGTGATGGAATTCAAATGGATTGACCCTGTACTGTGTCTGTGCACAGTACGAGTACAGCATTACATACATGAAACCATGTTTGACTTTATGTCACTGTTCTGTTCGGCGCAGAAGGGAGATTGGCTTAAGGTCACATCTAATATTGATGTCCTGTGGGTCTTTACTCCTCTGCCTCTGTCCAGGTGGGTCAGGTGAGCTCAGTTCAGTAACTCATACCTTATATAAACTCCTTTGTGAGTCACTTCTCATCTCACCTCAAAAACATGAGAGTAGCACCATGTCCCAAAGCATTAACTCTGCCTACCTACTACAGTAGAGCTGGGAATTACCAGGGACCTCACGATATGATATTCTCATGATACTTAGGTGCCGATACGATGTATAAAGATTCCCATGATTCTAAATGTTTTGCGATTGGATACTGTGATTTTATTGTGATTCAGTGTTCCGACCATATTGCTCACCATATGTCTGCTGCAGAGGGACAAGAGAGAAAACCATGAGCCATGAGTAAAGTAGGTTTGATCGGTCATGGAAATAGAAGTGCTAAAAACTAATTGGCTCCTGAGTTTAACAAGAAGATGGAGAACAAGCTATTAAGGAAAAATACTGGAGTTTTGGTGCGGGTACAGCCAACTAGCAATATGATATATCATCAAAAATAATATCCCAACCTGGAAATGTATAGATCCCCCCCATAACTACTCCGTCTGGCAATAGTGACGTCTGGCAATAGTGACATCACAAAGTAGAAGGAGCCTTGGCGCTGTTGTCAATGCTCTAACTCTCTCTCTCCCACACTCTCTTTGTACAGGCATCAATTCCATTCCCAGTACTTCTGTGCTCAGCCCCTGCTCTCACTCATGTATCCCTCAGAGATGTAGTCTATCTGTAGTGTGACTCATTTTTGCTCCTTGAATGCTTAAAACATGTATTCTAATCTCCATGTTTCTCAGAGCAGGGGAAATGGCTGCAGTTAGCCAATTAGAGCAGGGTGGCTGGATTAAGTATGACACACACACTGCACTGCTGCCAGGGAGTATTATGAGAGAGAGAGAGAGAGAGAGAGAGAGAGAGAGAGAGAGAGAGAGAGAGAGAGAGAGAGAGTTTTTTTTTGAGTTTTTATAAAACCTTTATTTTTTACTCAAATGTTAACATAAAATAATGACACACTGCCTTTTCAGAAATAAAACAACAAATGTAATTCCTAAACAAAAATAAATACATAACATATACATTCAACTTATTTCAGCAGCAAAAAATAATTTCCCCTCCTCTACAAAACAAAGCGCTCCTTCGTAGGCCCACTTCTCCTCAAATAATAGGAGATCTTTTACAGCTGAAAAGAACTCAAAATCTACTTTTATTCTTGCTTTCACTAAACCTTTAAAAACACATCTTACATCCTGCCCATATCCCGTTTCTATCTTATGTTTCCTACTCAGAAAAATTGACATCTTAGCTTGTCCCAAAACAAAATTTAACATTTGACATTTTCTTTTCTGTTGTTTACTATATTGAAACCCCAAAATAAAAACAGTGTTATTGAAAAACTCCCCTACAGCTTTAAACAAAGATTCCAGCATTTCGAATAGAGGTTTTATCCTCTCACACTCCATAAAACAGTGAAAAATGGTTTCTCTTATATTACAAAAAGGACATCCATCTCTAACATCTGAGTTAATAACAGATACAAAAGCATTAACTGCAATGATGCCATGTAAAACCCTCCATTGCATATCACCAGTACCCTTTTGTAACGGTGGTTTGTACAGTGCTCTCCATGCTGGCTTTACCTTGTCATCAATGCCCAATTTTACCCTCCATGGAGTATCTTTTCTATTTTTCAATTTATCTTTATTCAACACCTTGACACACCCTCTATACAATTCCTTCCCATTCACCTCATCCAAACCCACCTCCTCCAACCCTCTCAAATCCAGCAATAACGCCTTTCTTTCTGACTCTGGGATATTTGGTGTAATCCCTAGTTTTGGAAATGAGACGTCTTCATCTTGCACCTTCTTCTTGTGGCTACTAAGCATACCCCATTCTTCCGCTGACAGAGCCTTCCTACAGCTCCCCAGCATTTGTCCGACAATCCTTTCCGACCTCATCCCCAAATGTTCTGCCACCCGTCTTCCATCCATTAAGGCGGGCCCAGCCATGGCCATTAACTGTCTTAAGGTGATGATTTTCCCCTTCACCAGAATCTTGGAGAAATGTGGAACAGCTGCAGTTGTACAGTCCAGTCTTGCCCCATACACCAGAGGTTCCTCCAACAGCCAATGCACTGACTCCGCTGAAGTTCTTCTGGACACCTTCATTACGCTCCACACTCTGAGAAGGCCTCTGTAAAACGGAGGTACTCCTTCCCTAGAAATCTGGCTACTATCAACCAGAAATAAAGCCTTCTTTAAACCTAATCCTCCAACCCGCTGTAATATAAGACCTGCCACCCCTCTCCACACCACATTTTCCGGTCCATAAAGCAACCTTTGAATAAACTGAAACCGAAAAGCAGCAGCCCTACTAGCAAGATGTACAAGACCTTGTCCCCCCTCCTCTTTTGACAAATACAAAACACTTTGTGGAACCCAGTGATATTTATCCCAAAAGAAATCCACAATAATTGCCTGTATCTTAGCCAGAAGGCCAGATGGTGGTTCTAAAACTGACAACCGATGCCACAGTGCAGAGGCAATCACATTGTTAACTATAATAGTGCGCCCCCTATATGACATACGAGATAGTAACCAACGCCATCTCCTCATCCTCCCTTCCACCATTTCAACCACCCCACTCCAATTTTTTTCCATAGTCCCCTCATCTCCTAGGTACACTCCAAGATACTTAAAACCTCCCTTACACCATTCTAGCCCCCCTGGCAAAACCATGATCCCTCCAGACCATTCTCCAATCTGTAAAGCACAACTCTTTTCCCAATTTACCTTTGCAGAGGATATTCCCCTAAAACGATCAACCATTAGACTCAAACTATCCACCTCCGCTTGATTTTTCACTAGCACAACTACATCATCAGCATAGGCTGAAAGACGAATAGGAGGAATATCCTCTGAAAGGCACACCCCTGCAATGCGACTTCTAATGCTATTTAGTAGTGGCTCTATAGCAATAGCATATAACATCCCAGACATAGAACATCCCTGCCTAATACCTCTACACACTTTAAAAGGAGCACTCAAACCACCGTTAACTTTCAATACACTTTCAATGTCACCATATATCACCTTTATCATGGCAATAAAACCAGAGCTGAACCCAAACGCCTCAAACGTGTGCCATAAATATTGATGTTCAACTCGGTCAAATGCCTTTTCCTGATCAATTGAAATTAGACCAGCATCCAACCCAATAGCCTTAGAGACGTCCAAAAAATCACGAATCAGAGAAATGTTATCCCCTATCTGCCTGCCAGGAACACAGTAGGACTGATCCGTATGTATGATTTGCCCCATCACCTCCTTCAGCCTGTTGGACAAAGCCTTTGACAATATTTTATAATCAGTACACAATAAAGCCACCGGCCTCCAGTTCTTCACCTCCCTCAGGTCACCCTTTTTAGGCAGTAGGGTGAGGACAGCCCTTCTGCAGCTCATTGGTAGTAACCCTCCGGTTAAACTATCATTAGCTACTTCTAACCAATCCTCTCCCAACATAGCCCAAAAAGACTTAAAAAAGTCAACGGGAAGCCCATCAATGCCTGGTGCCCTTCCATTTTCCATGCCATTTAATGCAGTGTATAAATCCTGCAAAGACAATGGTTGCTCAAGCTCAACCTGAGCTTCTGCAGGCACCTTTGGGAGCCCATCAAAGAACTGCTGTGTCACTGTTTTGTCCTCTTTGTACTCACACTTGTAGAGCTCAGCATAGAACTCTACTGCCCTCTTTCTAATTTCACTAGGGCTAGTGAGCTCTTGTCCAACAGCTGATTTGAGACAATGAATAATTTTTCTTTGTCCATTCTTTTTCTCTAAACCAAAGAAAAATTTGGATGAGGCATCCATTTCAGATATGCCCTGAAATTTACTTCTCACCAATGCCCCCTGTGCTCTGATACCCAGCAGATCTGCCAATGCAGCTTTTCTCCTCTTGAGGGCCTGAGTATGGCCTCGATCTCCTGTGGTCTCAACCAACGTCATGAGTTCCACTATTTCAATCTCTAGGGCTTTCATTGATCTGGTGATATCCTTGGTGACATTCCTCGTGTATTGATTACAAAATTGTTGAATCTGGATTTTCCCTATATCCCACCATTGTTGAAGGGATACAAAACTGGCCTTTTGAGACCTCCACCTCTCCCAAAAAAAACTGAAACAATTCCTGAAGTGAGCATCACTCAATAAAGTTATATTAAAATGCCAGTATGCGCGTTTAGGTTTTACATCGTTAATGAACACCACCTCTGTTATTAAACAATGATCAGAAAATCCCACTGGAGTTATCACACTTGATTTACAGACCTGAGATTGATGCTCAAAAACATAAAACCTATCTAACCTGGCCATAGAGATGATGTTCTCTCTCACATGCGCCCAGGTGTACTGCCTTGTTCCTCCATGTTGACTCCTCCAAATATCACACAATTCATTTGTTACAATAAGGCGTTTTAAAAACGTCCTTGAGGCTATATGAGGTTCTTGGTGATTTCTATCTAAATCACTAACTGTGCAGTTAAAATCCCCAGCAATAAACAAATAATCTTCTTTGTTACATTTCTCAATGGTATTTGATAATGTCTCTAAAAAACATACCCTCTCAACTGTCACCACTGGGGCATATACATTTATCAGACACATATTGATGTTTTCATACCTTGCTCTAACTTTTAATAACCTCCCCTCAACTACCTCTTCAACCTCATATGACAAAGGCAAAAACCCTTTTGAGAACAAGATAACCACACCCCCACTTTTTGAGTTTTTATGACTACACACCACTGTCCCCCCCCACTCCTGTTGCCACATAACTTCATTTTCCAAATTACTATGCGTTTCTTGTAGAAAAATTATGTCACTTCCCTTTCCCCTCATTAACTCGTACACCATGGCTCTTTTTTTAACATCTCTTGCCCCATTTACGTTTAAAGAAGAGATCTTAAAACTGCTCATGGATAAGAAAAAAATACAGAGGAAGATACAGCCACCACATCTCTTTACAGAGTTAAAACTGCAACTGAACTCTTTCATTTTCTTTAGAATTTGCATCACTTATTACTCTCGTGACCACTTTCTTGAGTCTAGCAATTTCAGGGCTTTTCAAACCTCCCCCTGTAATTTTTGACATCAGAAACTTTGCTGATTCAATAAACAATTCACGTTCAGGGAAAAAATCAGTTACATTGTAATCCTGCATATATTTCTTCCCTTTTGTCAACTTCAGAAATTGACGTATCTTCTCAATCCCATACCTCCCTTCCACCCCATCTATCTCACTATATTGTTGTGACGCGTCAGATGACTCACTCTCGCTATCCTCCCCAGAAGAAAACCCCATCTCTACAACCTGTTCATCTTCACCTGATTTATCCATCTCTACCTTTCTCTTAGAATTAGACCCTTCACCACCCCTTAAATTCTTCCTTTTACTCCTCGGTATTTTGAAAACATCCGCTTCCTTTTCCGTTATTTCAATCTCCTCTTGACCTCCAATTTCATTTTCCAGCACCACCTCAGCGACAGCAGTCGCAATCTCACCTAGTGTTTCCCCTCCCTCTTTGTTCTGATCTACCACAATTGCCCCCGTATCCACAATGCCTTCCTCTCCTACTTTTCCAACCACATCTGCCCACCTTCTCTCTTCCCCTACACCTGTAGTATTTTCATCCCTTCGCTGTGGTACGTTAGTTGCACCCGCACTAAAGCTACTACCAGGCTCAGCGCGTTCATTCTCGGGACAATTACGCACCAAATGCCCCTCTCTTCCACATCCAAAACATTTCATTGATTCAGTAGATGCATAGAAGACATAATCAAATCCATCAATCTTAAAACTAAACGCTAAATTCAGTTCATCTCCTTCCTTTTTTAAAATCATATGCACTTGTCTCCTATGAGACACGACATGTTTCAACAACGGAGATTTGCATCCAAAAAGAACCTTCTTTATTGTAGATACGATTTGACCATGACGAGATAACTCTCGCTCTAACACTTCATCTCTAACAAATGGTGGCACGTTAGAAAGCATAACTTTCTTCGCCGGATTCATAAGCGGAAATACCGGCGTCTGTGTCTCCCGCAACACAACACCCCTCTCAACTATCTTATTCACCTTTTCAATTGAATCTAAGAATATCACTACAGCGCTATTCATCCTTGAGGCTGATTTGATGCTATCATACCCAATGATAGCACCCACAGCCAAGCTACATTCTTCCACTGAACACCCAGCCGCAGCAGGAATTTTTACTCCATGCCTCCGACTAAGTTTTTCAAACTCTACATTTCCGCGAGTGGCCATTGCAACCAGCCCCACCCGCTGGTTGTGCCCTCGCGAAAAACCAACCTCAAAGATCCCACCACCCCTATACGTGCTTAGTGATAGTTAAACAATATACCCTTAAAACAACTAAACTAATCAATATATATATATGTACATACCAAAACCCAATAGAGTGAAAAGAAATTTCATTCGCGCTCACAAACACTCTGCTTGACGACTCACTCCCAGCATGCACTCCGACGAGAGAGAGAGAGAGAGAGAGAGAGAGAGAGAGAGAGAGAGAGAGAGAGAGAGAGAGAGAGAGAGAGAGAGAGAGAGAGAGAGAGAGAGAGAGAGAGAGAGAGAGAGAGAGAGAGAGAGAGAGAGAGAGAGAGAGAGAGAGAGAGAGAGAGAGAGAGAGAGAGAGAGAGAGAGAGAGAGAGAGAGAGAGAGAGAGAGAGAGAGAGAGAGAGAGAGAGAGAGAGAGAGAGAGAGAGAGAGATCTCCAATCTTTATTGGGTCTGGGAGCCCACAACACAATAAATACTCATACAAAACCATAGTTACACATTAATTCAAAACACAACTCCAATTCCTCCTCCACAGTAACTAAACACAACAACCTCTGAATACCCCATATACTCATAAACAGATCAATATTGTTGACAAGTTTATAATAGGCAAACTCAACCCTTAGTCTCGCTGCCAACATTCCCTCCAGCATTCCCACCACATCCACAGACCCCTGTCCCCGAATACTGTTCTTTCGGGTCTTCCATATCGCTAATTTTGCTGCCCCTAACACAGAATTAATCAACACAACTACACCCTTTTGACTATACCTGTACTTTGTCCCAAATATATACAGTTGGGAAGAGAAAACCTCTCCCAATGCTGAGAACCAATTAGTGATCAGGTCAATCATCCCAACCAACCTGGGACACTGTAAAAACAGATGTTTCAGACTCGGCACAGAATGGACACCCCTCCCCAACAGGAGGATCCAGGTGTACCAGATGCATGTTGGTGGCTATAGCTCCATGTATTATCCTCCATTGGAGGTCAGCTGTCCTCTTATCAATAGGCAGTTTGTATAATGATCGCCAACAGCCTTTTGGGGAGGCACCTGGACCAAGCACACCCGCCCACCTCGTCGATTTTACCCCTTCCAGGGAAGAGGCATGGGACCCATTTACACATATTCTGTACATGGCCTTCTTTCCCACCTCCTTGAACTCCCCCAGCTCCGGGGTATGGAAGGAAAGCAGCATCCCCACATCCTCCTCGAATGCCCCCATCGCAGCACTAACAATCAGTGCAGGGAACATATAATCCAGACCCTCCTTCCACCGATCAGATTTGGAAGTGTCAGTCACATACTGCAGATGAAGTACTGGCAAGGAGTCACAGACCTCAGCGACAACCTTCCTCAGTAGGCGAGATGATCGGATCCCTGCTCTTTCTCCCAGCTCCTCCAACGATCTGCTCCTGCTCCGCATCAGATGACCCAGCTTGGTACACCCCACGCCTAGCAGACATGAACGTAGGCTGGCTGAACCCAAAACACGGGACTGGATGGCAGTGTTATAAAAAATAGGCTCTTCAAAAAGCCACATCCCTGGTGGCATGCAAGCCTTACGGGAATTGACAAGAACCCTCCAAGCCTGCATAACAGACTCATAAAATGGAGTCAGGCCAGTCAAATCACCCCCATCCAGCTTTAAGAGGAAAAGGTGCTTGTCTAAGCCCAAACAGCCCGCTCTCCTCATCAGTGTGTAGGCTGTGTCGACCCAGCTAGAACCGTCACTGTACAACAGTCTCTGGGCTGCTTGAAGCCAGAAAGCCATGATCCTAGAGGAAATGTCCACCAGGCCTTGCCCACCCTCGTGCAGTGGCAGGTACAGGGCTGCAGCTTTAATCCAGTGTTGTCCAGACCAGGAGAAATTGACAAGGTCCTCTGAAGCTCTTGTATCAGACGCTTTGGTGGCTGCAAAATCATTAGTCTGTGCCACAGGGTAGAGGCAGCAAGATTATTAGCTACCAGTACCCTTCTCCTATAAGACAGCTGGGGCAGCACCCATTTCCATCTTGACAGTCTGGCACACACTTTCTCCACTACACCCTCCCAGTTCTTTTTCTGAAAGACATCGGAGCTTAGAAAAAAAAACAACGTCTTCATCCCATCTCTGCCCCACTGAAGCCCCCTGGTAACCATGGAGCGGACCCCATCTGAAGCTGACCTGCCCACAGCGCTTCACTCTTTCCCCAATTGACTCTGAGGAGGCCCCCTCATACACCTTTAAAGTGTTTGAGAGAACCGTAACACCCTCACCCCCTGTAATAAAAACGATCACGTCATCTGCATAAGCAGACAGTGCTATTGTGGGACCCTTCGTTACACCTACACAACAATCCCAGATACTCTTTCAACCTGTTTGAGAGACATTTAGAAACAATTTTGCACAGAAAAATTCTGCGCACAGCAAAGCAACAGGTCTCCAATTTTTTATGAGAGCCAAATCCCCCTTTTTTGGCAACAGTGAAAGCACTGTACGTTGATACAGGAAGAGAACCCTCATGAAAGGATTCACACACCACTTCATAAAAATCCTCCCCAATAGACCCTCAAAAGTGCTTATAAAACTCAGATGGTAAACCATCAATGCCAGGGGCTCGGCCTGTTGAGAGCTGCATAACTGCTGCTGTGGACAGCTCTTGCAGTGTAACGTCCAATGCGACTCTCTGCTCAGGTCCCAATTGAGGAAGACCGTGTAACAACTGTTCAGTACACAGAGAGTCAGAATCCTCCGCCTTATAGAGGGCCGAGTAGAAATCCACAGCATGTTGACGCATTTCACTGTCATCCGTGGTCACCTTCCCATCAGGGAGACGAAGGCAGACCATCTGTTTACGTTGCAATGTCAACTGTCCTAGGGGTTGTTTTTTTAAGCGCTAGGAGCATCCATATCCTTGAGGGAAGCGAAACGAGACCTAATCAAGGCACCCGTCACTCCTCCATGCAGAAACGACCTCAGTTCATGTCTCTTGTCCTGTAAGTTCATGACTAGTCCAGGGTCGTTCTGAGTGAGCAGCCCCAATTCAATAGACTTGATGTCCTGTTCAAGGGCCTTGATAGTCTCTTTAACTTCAATTTGAGACAGAGCAGTATACTGTTGACAAAACACTCGTATTTGGGCCTTCCCAACCTCCCACCATTGTCTCAAGAACCTCCCACATTGTCTCAAGGATTCAAAATTCCCTTTTGTAACCCTCCATTTTTCCCAAAACACAAAAACCTTTCACAAAACATGACATCATGTAACAATTTAACATTAAAATACCAGTAAGGTGATGACCTTCGTGGACAGGACAAATGAACATAACAGTAACAATATGATGATCAAAGAAACCCACAGGAGTAATGGCACACTTTCCAACCCTACTACAGTATTGCTCAGATACATACAACCTGTCTAACCTTGCTGCACTGACACAACCTTCATTAACTTTTAGCCATGTGTCTCCACACATCAGAAAGCTCAAACTCAGTTAATAGACCAGACAGACAAGTAGCTGACAGCAGGTGAGGTTCTTCAGCAGTGCGATCAACAGTAAAATCCACTGTACAGTTCCAGTCCCTCCCTAAAACCATACACCCCTCTTGGTCACACTGTCTTAAGGTTTCCTTTATTTGATCAAATATAGCAATACGCTCTGTACCCTCATGAGGAGCATAAACATTATAAAAAATAAAAACATAACATCCACCTTGACCAATAAAACCCGACCCTTGACAATCTCTGTTGTAGATACCACAGTCACCCCTAAACCTGAGGAAAACTACATCGCTACATATTCGTCGCCAGACCCACTGGCTCCAGGTCATCTACAAGTCCATGCTAGGTAAAGCTCCGCCTTATCTCAGTTCACTGGTTACGATGGCAACACCCATCCGTAGCACGCGCTCCAGCAGGTGTATCTCACTGATCATCCCTAAAGCCAACACCTCATTTGGCCGCCTTTCGTTCCAGTCGTTCCAGTTCTCTGCTGCCTGTGACTGGAACGAATTGCAAAAATCGCTGAAGTTGGAGACTTTTATCTCCCTCACCAACTTCAAACATCTGCTATCTGAGCAGCTAACCGATCGCTGCAGCTGTACATAGTCTATTGGTAAATAGCCCACCCATTTTCACCTACCTCATCCCCATACTGTTTTTATTTATTTATTTGTATTTTTCTGCTCTTTTGCACACCAATATCTCTACCTGTACATAACCATCTGATCATTTATCACTCCAGTGTTAATCTGCATAATTGTAATTATTTGCCTACCTCATGCCTTTTGCACACAATGTATATATAGACTCCCCTTTTTTTCTACTGTGTTATTGACTTGTTAATTGTTTACTCCATGTGTAACTCTGTGTTGTCTGTTCACACTGCTATGCCTTATCTTGGCCAGGTCGCAGTTGCAAATGAGAACTTGTTCTCAACTAGCCTACCTGGTTAAATAAAGGTGAAATAAAAAAATAAAAAAAAAAAAACAAGATTGCCACCCCAGCACTGAAATTAGTACCATGACTGATATGCTGTCCCTCCCACCAGATACTCCAGTCAACCTCATTTTCCTCATCACTATGTGTCTCCTGTAGGAAAACTACATTAAGCCTTTTCTGTTTTATTACTTCTAATACCCAAGCCCTCTTATTCCTGTCCCTATCCTCATTAGTATTGACAGAACCTACCCTTAGTACCTCCATATAGAAAAGAGAAAAGAAAAGCAGAAGAAACCACAGAGAAAAAAGACACCCTATGAAGCATGATCATCATCATTGTTTTAATCTTCTCTTATTAACCTGACCACGTTTCCCACCACCTTTTGCTGCAACACATTTCCTCAAGCGAAACCGCTTCTTCTCACTCAACTGGTCTAACCCCACCGTCTTCTGTAATATCACAGCTGGTCTAACCCCACCGTCTTCTGTAACATCACAGCTGACCTCACAAACTTATCAACATCAAAATAATCTGCCAATTTGACAGATTTCCCAAAAGTCTGATCCAGAAACCCATTTACCTCCTCTAGATCGTAAATTGAGTCCTCACCAGCATATCAAAAGAGATATCCATATCCTTCTCCTGATCCTCCTCAGATGAAGCCACAGACAACTGACTCCCCTCTACCACATCCCCTTCAACACTCCCCACGAGTGACTAGCCCCACCTGAACCTCATTACTCATAGTGGGCATCTCCTCCACTACCTGGGAGCCTAGCTCCACATGAACCCCAGCACTCGTAGTTGGCATCTCCTCCACTACCTGGGAGCCTAGCTCCACATGAACCCCCTCCTGTACCCCATTACTCGTAGTGGGCATCTCCTCCACTCCCTGGGAGCCTAGCTCCACATGAACCCCCTCCTGTACCCCAGCACTCGTACTGGGCACCTGCTCACCAGTCTGAGGAACTGGCTCTTCAGACATCCTTACCTTCTACAACAATATTCTGCTGCACAACATTTCCCTCTAATACAAGTTGCAACTCCGTGCCCTCAACACCGATAACTTGTTCCTCAGCAACAGGTGCTTGTGGCTGCTCTACCGCTGTCGGTTCACCTCTCCCTACATCAGTGGGCCCAGGCGTTACGATGACCACCTGCGCCCCTCCCTCTGCCTTCTCCCTTTTCGGGTAAACATGTCGCTTATGACCAACATCCATCCCCACACTCAAAACACTGTTGACTACCCGTACTAGCATTAGCCATACAGTCTGTTAACATACTTGATTTTAAACGATAACTCTAAAGTCTGCTCCGGTGAGTCCAAAAACATAAACACCTGTCGCCGAAATGACATTACCTGTTTCAACGCCGGGGGTTTGCAACTCAATGGGACAACCTTAATTGAACTGGCGAACTTCCCAAAGCGCAATAACTCGCGCTCCAATAGCTCATTTGGAATAAACGGTGGTACATTTGAAATCGTTACCCTTGTTGACGGAGAAAAAAGCGGCTTAACTTGAATAAACATTCCTTTAAGAACTACGCCATGCTCAACCATCCGATCAACAAGACACTCTTCTTTAAGAACTACACCATGCTCAACCATCTGATCAACAAGACACTCTTCTTTAAGAACTACGCCATGCTCAACCATCCGATCAACAAGACACTCTTCTTTAAGAACTACGCCATGCTCAACCATCCGATCAACAAGACACTCTTCTTTAAGAACTACGCCATGCTCAACCATACGATCAACAAGGTGCTCTTCTTTAAGAACTACACCATGCTCAACCATCCGATCAACAAGACACTCTTCTTTAAGAACTACGCCATGCTCAACCATACGATCAACAAGGTGCTCTTCTTTAAGAACTACACCATGCTCAACCATACGATCTACAAGACACTCTTTAAGAACTACACCATGCTCAACCATACGATCAACAAGACCCTCTTCTTTAAGAAGTACACCATGCTCAACCATACGATCTACAATACATTCTTCTTTAAGAACTACGCCATGCTCAACCATACGATCAACAAGGTGCTCTTCTTTAAGAACTACACCATGCTCAACCATACGATCTACAAGACACTCTTTAAGAACTACACCATGCTCAACCATACGATCAACAAGATCCTCTTCTTTAAGAAGTACACCATGCTTAACCATATGATCAACAAGACACTCTTCTTTAAGAAGTACACCATGCTCAACCATCCGATCAACCAGACTCTCTTCTTTAAGAACTACGCCATGCTCAACCATCCGATCAACCAGACACTCTTCTTTAAGAAGTACGCCATGCTCAACCATCCGATCAACAAGACACTCTTCTTTAAGAAGTACGCCATGCTCAACCATCCGATCAACAAGACACTCTTCTTTAAGAAGTACACCATGCTCAACCATACAATCTACAAGGCACTCTTCTTTAAGAAGTACACCATGCTCAACCATCCGATCAACCAGACACTCTTCTTTAAGAAGTACACCATGCTCAACCATCCGATCAACAAGACACTCTTCTTTAAGAAGTACACCATGCTCAACCATACAATCTGCAAGGCACTCTTCTTTAAAAAATACCACCGCCGCTTTTTTCATCCGGGATGCTTAAGCAACATTCTCGTATCCTACCTTCTCTCCTACGCCAACCAGAAACTCCTCCACCGTGACAGTAGCTTCAGTAACACACCTAAAGCCGTGCCGAAGTGACAGGGACGGCATCCCCATTTGGGATGCCATCCCCTCCAAAATCAGGGTAATTTCGCTACGAAAATCAAAATACTTCATTTGAGGGCCTCCCGGGTGGCACAGTGGTTAAGGGCGCTGTACTGCAGCGCCAGCTGTGCCACCAGAGACTCTGGGTTCGCGCCCAGGCTCTGTCGTAACCGGCCACGACCGGGAGGTCCGTGGGGCGACGCACAATTGGCCTAGCGTCGTCCGGGTTATTGAGGGTTTGGCCGGTAGGGATATCCTTGTCTCATCGCGCACCAGCGACTCCTGTGGCGGGCCGGGCGCAGTGCATGCTAACCAAGGTTGCCAGGTGCACGGTGTTTCCTCCGACACATTGGTGTGGCTGGCTTCCGGGTTGGATGCGCGCTGTGTTAAGAAGCAGTGCGGCTTGGTTGGGTGGTGTATCGGAGGACACATGACTTTCAACCTTCGTCTCTCCCGAGCCCGTACGGGAGTTGTAGCGATGAGACAAGATAGTAGCTACTAAACAATTGGATACCATGAAATTGGGGAGAAAAAGGGGTCAAATTAAAAATAATAATAAAAAAATATATATACTTAATTCGACCACAACAAAAATAATAATCTTAATCATGCACAGAAGAAAACCCCAAAATGCCACCAAGAAATAGAAAACTGAAAGAAATCTGAATATCTAACTCTACACAACACACGCACTCCTTCGCTCATACAATTTCCAGCATGCACCAAACACTCCCAGCATGCAGAGAGAGAGAGAGAGAAAAAAAATGCACAGCTGACTGACAGGATAAATCAATAGCTTTGCAGCAGAAGATAATAAAGAGTATTTACTTTACCTCACGTTAGTCTCATTCCAAACGTTGTAAATTGATGGTTCTCTGCACGAACCCAGTCTTCACTATGAGTCATCCATACATCAATTGTCTTAACTCATTTATTTATTACTAACTATGTAATTCACAGAAATGCATAAACAAAACAACAAAGTAAATATGGTTACACGAAATGATAGGAGAATGTGCCCTAGTGGGCTAAACCGGTATGGCGGCTTATTAGACAGAGTGATAATTATAACAATTTAAATGCTAATCCTTTGCACATGAACGCTCACTCATTCGGGAACAATTGCAATCAATATATATATTTACGTTCAGTGTGTCATCTTGTTCGCTGTTGAAAAGTTAGTTTCTGTTTCTGAATTTTACGCCCTCTCTCTGGATTCTTCACCGATCTTTCATACTTTCTCCGGAACATGAAATTTGTTCGTACCTCAAGTTCAGTGAGGTGGAAGAAATTCCTTTGTTCTCTATGAAAATATACTCTGCCTCTTATACTGTGTGGCCATGTGGCAGGGTCTTCTCAGGAATTTACGACCTCTCTCTGACCACAGCAGCCTAGTTAAAGGAGGCAGGGAGAGGGGGATGGGGCTTGATATACCCAAAGAGGGCAATGTCATGACAGTACTCAGGAAATTTAGCGAAAACATGAAATTCTACAAAAAATCGCAGTCGACGAATGAGGGTGATGGGCTTTTATCCGGCGCTGCCGTTGTTACCTGGCTGGATCGTGTGTGAGGTGAGAAGAGGACACACTTCTGCTGTGCGGTCTCTGTGTCTCTTCTAATTTGGGCTGAAGCTCGCTCTCTGTGGGAGTGGATTTAATTGGAGCCGAGCCAAATCAGAATCCATGAGACCATTCTCTCTCTCTCTCTCTCTCTTTTCTCTCTCTCTATAAAGACGGATGACTTTTCCAACCAAATAGGTCAAAGCCCCTGAAAAAAAAAAACATGTTTGCTCAGATGCTGGCGGATCTGCGGGAGCCCACAGCCAAAGGTCAAGTAAACAAACATGATGTTAGCCGTGTTTTTGTGTCACACATCCCAACTCAATCACGGGCATGGAGTAATGTTGGATCTTGATTAGTCTTGATCCCATTCTCAGCTGTGTGTCTTCTGGCAAGAAAAGCTGAATCTAGGTTGGATCTTGGTTTAGTGACTCCCATTTAGTGAGCCCCATGAATGAAGGTATGAGGTAGAATGACCAGGGGCTGTTATCATAGCTCTGAAATAGCCATCTGTGTGGTCAGATGAGGATTTGGGGACAAAGCTAGAAACAGATTCTCTCTCTCTCTCCATCTCTTTCTCCCCTGCCGTCTTTCTCAATCTCTCCCCCTCCTCTTCCTCAATCTCTCTCTCTTCCCCCTCTCCCCCTTGTCTTTCAATGTCCTCCTCTGTCCCTCTTCCTCCTCCTCTTCAAATCTCTCCATCCCTTTCCCTCAATCTGTCTGTTTGAGGGAGCAGTGTGGATCCTCTGTCCAATAGTCATTTAATGTCAGTATTAGCTCCAGTGACATTTGTGCTCAAAGACTATTTTTCACTTGATACTGCTGACTGTTGACAGAACTGCAAATGACTGACAGCAACAATGACCAAGGCTTCAGCGTGTGCTTGTGTGTGTCTTCGTGGGGTCTAGCCATGGTTAGTATTCCCGACCGGTTGCTTCCTGACACTGACACTCACTGCTGCATCCCTCTCCTATTGGATTTCCGACTGTCTCTCTCTCTCTCTCTCTCTCTCTCTCTCTCTCCATTCTCTCCATCTCACTCTTTTCTCTCTCTCTCTCTCTCTCTCTCCCTCTCTCTCCCTCACCCTCTCTCTCCCTTTTTTCTCTCTCTCTCTCACCCTCTCCCCCTCATCCTCTCCTCCTGTCTCTCTCCCGCCATCTCTCTCTCTTTCTCAAACAGAGCCTAACGTGAGCTCCATCACCATGGAGACAGAGCCTGCAGAAAGTTGCTGCCGCTTAACGATCATACTAATGCAATCACATAACTACATGGCATGAGTGGATCTTTCTAAAATCAGACCATTATATCCCCACCAGTAAATCACGTCACGGCTGCTCAGGGATGTAAGCCGGTTTCACCGACCGAGAATCTCACTGCCGACAGACTGCCGACAGTACGGCCTCCCACTGTGAGAAGTACCTGTCTCTTGCTAGAACAAACGCAGTACCTGCTGCGTGCCGACCCGGTAGCAATGAACCTGCCTTTAATACTTGTAGAATCGTAACGCTTGTCAGTGGCTAACAGCTTGACTTTGAGCCAATCAGAGAGCACAAACCTCCACGTGGGGGAGCCAACAGGAGTGACGACAAAAAGGAACACATTTTTTTCTGTACATCTACAGTTAATACTTCATATGCAATGTAGGCTATGGGATGGTAGCTAAGTGCACTAAGTGCACAAATGCAATGCACACAACACTAAATACTTCCTCCAAGCTAGCAAACCACTGTAGCTAGTATTGACGTTATAATTACAAAATATTATGAACATTTCAAAATTGATTAAATATGTTTTTCTCACCTATCTACACACAATACAAATTGAAAACATATTAATTTACATAAGTATCCACACCCCTGAGTCAATACTTTGTAGACTCACCTTTGGCAAGAATTACAGCTGGGACTCTTTTGGGTATGTAACTAAGAGCTTTCCACACCTGGATTGTGCAACATTTGCCCATTATTCTTTTTAAAATTCTTCAAGATCTGTCAAATTGGTTGTTGATCATTGCTAGACAATCATTTTCAGGTCTTGCCATAGATAGATTTAAGTAAAAACTGTAACTTGGCCTCTCAGGAACATTCACTGTCTTCTTGGTAAACAACTCCAGTGTAGATTTGGCCTTGAGTTTTAGGTTATTGTCCTGCTGAAAGGTGCATTTATCTCCCAGTGTCTGGTGAAAAGCTGACTGAACCAGGTTTTCCCTCTAGGATTTTGCCTGTGCTTAGCTTCATTCCATAAATGTTTTTATCCTGAAAAACTCCCTTGTCCTTAACAATTTCAAGCATACCCATAACGTGATGTAGCCACTACTATGCTTGAAAATATTTAGAGTGCTACTCAGTAATGTGTTGTATTGAATTTGCCCCAAACATAACACTTTGTGTTCAGGACAAAAGTGCATTTCTTTGCACATTTTTTGTACAGGCTTATTTCTTGTCAATTAGGTTAGTATTGTGGATTAACTACAATGTTGTTACCCATCCTCCATTTTCTCCTATCACAGCCATTTAACTCTGTAACTGTTTTAAAGTCACCATTGGCCTCATTGTGAAATCCCTGAGCGGTTTCCTTCCTCTCCGTCAACTGAGTTAGGAAGCATGCCTACTATTTTTGTTGTGACTGGGTGTATTGATACACCATCCAAAGTGTAATTAATAACTAAACTATGCTCAAAGGGATATTTAATATTCATTTTTATTTGTACCCATCTACCAATAGGTTCCCTTCTTTGAGAGGCATTGGAAAACCTCCCTGGTCTTTGTGGTTGAATCAGTGTTGGAAATTCACTGCTCGAATGAGGGACCTTCCAGATAATTGTATGTGTGGGGTACAGAGATGAGGTAGTCATTAAAAAATCATGGTAAACACTATTATTGCACACAGAGTGAGTCCATGCAACTTAACATGTGACTTGTTAAGCACACTTTTTTAGGTTTGCCATAACAAATGGGTTGAATACTTATTGGCTCAAGACATTTCAGCTTTTCATTTTTTATACATTTGTAAAAATGTCGCTAAAACATAATTCCACTTTCACATTATGGGGTATTGTGTGTAACAAATCTCAATTGAATCCATTTTAAATTCAGGCTGTAACACAACTAAATGTGAAAAAAGGCAAGGGGTGTGAACACTTTCTGAAGGCAATGTAATTGGCCACCTGCTATCTCTTCCATATAGCCGGGCTAGTTACGCTACAGGAGGCATATTGGTTGGGTCCAGACACAGGTGTCAATGGGGACTCAGGAGACAGAAAGGTTATGGAAAGTAATTATCTGCTCCTGCATTGTTACAGGTGTTGAGTCAAAGACAATACCAAAGTCACACCTGCTCCCATGGACCCAGGTGTTGGGCAGGTTAGGAAAAAAACTCTTGTTGCTATTTTCCTCATAGGGTGCATCATCCCCAGTTATCCATAGCATCATATCGAAGGATATTTTCCAATTGAGACATGAAATACATCCACATCTTTCTTAAAACTAGAACTGCTTAAAGCAGACATTTGGAGTGCTCATGAATTTAACAAATGTATTACTCGGCCATTTTTAAAGTCATACCCCCCTCCGTCCTTTACTTTTCCTAAATACGTCTATATAACACTGTTGTTGAAATAATCTTATTATATAAAAAATAAGGGGAGTTATATCTAGTTTTGAGGGCATGTCATTTTTGTTGCAGTTTTCCCCCGTTGCCCCTCCTCCTTCTCCCGACAGTAGGGCCCGCTGCACTCCTTCCCCCGACAGTAATGCCCGCTGCACTCCTTCTCCCGACATGGAGTCTGTTTCTGACCGTTTGAGCAGACACATGCACATTTGTGGTCTCTGGCAGTGCTCCTCCTGCTCCTCCTTGCACAAAGGCAGAGGTAGCGGTCCTGCTGCTGGGTTGTTGCCCTCCTACGGCCTCCTCCACGTCTCCTGATGTACTGGCCTATCTCCTGGTAGCGCCTCCATGCTCTGGACACTACGCTGACAGACACAGCAAATCTTCTTGCCACAGCTCGCATTGCTGTGTCATCCTGAATGAGCTGCACTACCTGAGCCATTTGTGTGGGTTGTAGACTCCGTCTCATGCTACCACTAGAGTGAAAGCACCGCCAGCATTCAAAAGTGACCAAAACATCAGCCAGGAAGCTTAGGAACTGAGAAGTGGTCTGTGGTCACCACCTGCAGAACCACTCCTTTATTGTGGGTGTCTTGCTAATGGCCTATAATTTCCACCTGTTGTCTATTCCATTTGCACAACAGCATGTGAAATTTATTGTCAATCAGTGTTGCTTCCTAAGTGGACAGTTTGATTTCACAGAAGTGTGATTGACTTGGAGTTACATTGTGTTTAAGTGTTCCCTTTATGTTTTTGGAGCAGTGTATAACAACAGATGAAGTAAAGTATTGGCTTTTTCATCCCCCGTCCTGTGTTCTCAGTCAACTTACCTGGTAAAATACCATTTTAAAAAGAAAGGGGTATAGTGGGTGAGTTGAAGAGCAAGGGGAAGTGAACAATGCATAGTTATAGAATCACCAACTGTGAATAAAGAACAGCAGTTCAACCAGTCTTCCAAAAATCTAAATGAGAAGGACTCAGATGGTGGGTAAGAAATCAATCAATCTCCGATGATTATTCTTCTGATTCTGATCCTCAGCCTGAACCTAAACCTCTGAGGCTTAAGCACAAAAAACAAGCCAGAACGGTGCGCACTGAGCAGGTGTCCGCTCCACCACCAAATGGAACTGCAAGACAGGAGAGAGGAAGGACAGCACCGTTTCAATAGAACAAGCTGGTGATGACAGAGAAAACCCTACATCTCAAGAAAAAAACAAGCACTCACCAGCTTTCGCTATTTATGTGACATGGACCAACTGATGCCATGGCATAAAGACCCACATAAACGTGGTATTTTTGACTGCTGTCATATTTATAGTCATTAAAATGCTGTTATTAATTTTGTGTTGATTTTCACTTTATCAAAAACACTTGAAACTTAAAATGATGTTTAGGCTACTGATGTCTTCATCATTTGATCATCTCGCTGACCGTACGTCTTGGTTGTTGGGGTATTTTCTATTTGGATGTTTTGAAAAAGAAGCTGTTAACAGGCATGCTTTCTGTTTCATAGCTGTAGCAAAAGGCACTCCACGAAAAAAAAATGATTGACCACTTGAACATTAAAAAAAACAAAAATGTAGCCTACAGTAAACTAATGAAGTAATGAAAATGCTATTGTGTTATTTGAAGGAAAGAAAAGGGGAATTCTAATGTTACCTAAGACCTTCCTAAACCAAGTGACCATGTTTTGCGATAGCCTGTATGAAACGTAGGAATTACACTGTTAGAATGTTAGTCAGAATGACTACTCATTAGTGTGAAGGAGGGGGGGGGGGGGGGGGGGGGGCGGGGCTCGAGGCCCAGCCATTCTAGTATTAATGTCTGTGTTCAATCCCGTCTGTAGTTGTAAGTGTTGTCTTAACCCCATTCATCCCACTCATCCTGTCCCGTTGCTTCCCACCAGCTGTCCTAGAATAAGCACCTCTGATAGGACATAATGAATCCTATCAGCAGCAGTAGAACAGAATGAGCTCCAACAGACACTCTGTTCACAGAGACTGGAGACATGGAGAATGTGTCTGTGGGGACCATGCAGATGGAGGCTGACAATACCTTACTGATGACCCTATCAGGGTGTGTGTCAGTGTGGGGGGCGGGGGAGTGATGTCGGTGTGTGGTGTGTGCGTGTTTGTGCATGTGTGTTCTTTGTGTGCACATGGGCATGCGTGTGTGTGTTTATCTCAGTGAGAGGCTAATGATGAGTGGGAAATGTGCTGGGTTCTCCTGTGGGCTTGACGACAGGGCTGCTGCTGTGCTTTGATGTGCTGGGAGCATCTCTCTGCATTCTCTGTCTGTCTGCTCTCTCGCAGCTCTCTCTCTGCTCCCTCTCTTCTCTCTCTCTGGCTCTCTCTGCTCTCCCTCTGCTCTCTCTCTTCTCTCTCTCTGGCTCTCTCTCTGCTCTCCCTCTGCTCTCTCTCTGGCTCTCTCTCTGCTCTCCCACTGCTCTCTCTCTGCTCTCTCTCTTCTCTCTCTCTGGCTCTCTTTCTGGCTCTCCCTCTGCTCTCCCTCTGCTCGCTCTCTGCTGGCTCTCTGCTCTCTCTGCTCTCTTTCTCTGCTCTCTTTATCTGCTCTCTCTCTTCTCTCTCTCTCTCTCTGATCTCTGCTCTCTTTATCTGCTCTCTCTCTGCTCTCTCTGGCTCTCTGCTCACTCTCTGTTCACTCTCTGCTCTCTCTCTGCTCTCTCTCTGCTCTCTCTCTGGCTCTCTGCTCACTCTCTACTCTCTTTCTGCTCTCTCTCTGACTCTCTGCTCACTCTCTGCTCACTCTGCTCTCTCTATGCTCTCTCTCTGCTCACTCTCTGCTCACTCTCTGGCTCTCTGCTCACTCTCTGATCACTCTGCTCTCTTTCTGCTCTCTTCTCTCTCTCTCTCTCTGCTCTCTCTCTGGCTCTCTGCTCACTCTCTACTCTCTTTCTGCTCTCTCTCAGACTCTCTGCTCTCTCTCTGCTCTCTCTCTCTTCTCACTCTCTGCGCTCTCTCTGCTCACTCTCTGCTCTCTCTCCCCTCTCTCTGGCTCTCTGCTCACTCTATGCTCACTCTCTGCTCTCTCTATGCGCTCTCTCTGCTCACTCTCTGCTCACTCTCTGGCTCTCTGCTCACTCTCTGGCTCTCTGCTCACTCTCTGCTCACTCTCTGGCTCTCTCTCTGGCTCTCTCTCTCTGGCTCTCTCTCTCTGGCTCTCTCTCTGGCTCTCTGCTCTCTCTCTTCTCACTCACTGCTCTCTCTCCTCTCTGTCTGGCTCTCTGCTCACTCTATGCTCACTCTCTGCTCTCTCTATGCTCTCTCTCTGCTCACTCTCTGGCTCTCTGCTCACTCTCTACTCTCTTTCTGCTCTCTCTCAGACTCTCTGCTCTCTCTCTGATCTCTCTCTTCTCACTCTCTGCTCTCTCTCTGCTCACTCTCCGCTCTCTCTCCCCTCTCTCTGGCTCTCTGCTCACTCTATGCTCACTCTCTGCTCTCTCTCTGCTCTCTCTCTGCTCACTCTCTGCTCACTCTCTGGCTCTCTGCTCACTCTCTGGCTCTCTGCTCACTCTCTGCTCACTCTCTGGCTCTCTCTCTGGCTCTCTCTCTCTGGCTCTCTCTCTGGCTCTCTGCTCACTCTATGCTCACTCTCTGCTCTCTCTATGCTCTCTCTCTGCTCACTCTCTGCTCACTCTCTGGCTCTCTGCTCACTCTCTGGCTCTCTGCTCACTCTCTGCTCACTCTCTGGCTCTCTCTCTGGCTCTCTCTCTCTGGCTCTCTCTCTCTGGCTCTCTCTCTCTGGCTCTCTCTCTGGCTCTCTGCACTCTCTCTGCTCTCTCTCTTCTCACTCACTGCTCTCTCTCCTCTCTGTCTGGCTCTCTGCTCACTCTATGCTCACTCTCTGCTCTCTCTATGCTCTCTCTCTGCTCACTCTCTGGCTCTCTGCTCACTCTCTACTCTCTTTCTGCTCTCTCTCAGACTCTGCTCTCTCTCTGCTCTCTCTCTTCTCACTCTCTGCTCTCTCTCTGCTCACTCTCCCCTCTCTCTCCCCTCTCTCTGGCTCTCTGCTCACTCTATGCTCACTCTCTGCTCTCTCTATGCTCTCTCTGCTCTCTCTCTTCTCACTCACTGCTCTCTCTCCTCTCTGTCTGGCTCTCTGCTCACTCTATGCTCACTCTCTGCTCTCTCTATGCTCTCTCTCTGCTCACTCTCTGGCTCTCTGCACACTCTCTACTCTCTTTCTGCTCTCTCTCAGACTCTCTGCTCTCTCTCTGCTCTCTCTCTTCTCACTCTCTGCTCTCTCTCTGCTCACTCTCCCCTCTCTCTCCCCTCTCTCTGGCTCTCTGCTCACTCTATGCTCACTCTCTGCTCTCTCTATGCTCTCTCTCTGCTCTCTCTCTTCTCACTCACTGCTCTCTCTCCTCTCTGTCTGGCTCTCTGCTCACTCTATGCTCACTCTCTGCTCTCACTATGCTCTCTCTCTGCTCACTCTCTGGCTCTCTGCTCACTCTCTGCTCTCTCTGCTCTCTCTCTGGCTCTCTGCTCACTCTCTGCTCTCTGGCTCTCTGCTCTCTCTGCTCTCTCTCTGCTCACTCTCTGCTCTCTCTTCTCTCTCTGCTCTCTCTCTCTCTGCTCTCTATCTTTCTGCTCTCTCTGTGCTCACTCTCTGCTCTCTCTTCTCTCTCTGCTCTCTATCTTTCTGCTCTCTCTGTGCTCACTCTCTGCTCATTCTCTGCTCACTCTCTGCTCTCTCTCTGCTCTCTCTCTCTTTGCTCTCTCTCTGCTCACTCTCTTCTCACTCTCTGCTCTCTCTGCGCACTCTCTGCTCTCTCTCCCCTCTCTCTGGCTCTCTGCTCACTCTATGCTCACTCTCTGCTCTCTCTATGCTCTCTCTCTGCTCACTCTCTGCTCACTCTCTGGCTCTCTGCTCACTCTCTGCTCTCTCGCTTGCTCTCTCGCTGGCTCTCTCGCTGGCTCTCTCTCTGGCTCTCTGCTCTCCTCTGCTCTCTCTCTGCTCTCTCTGCGCTCTCTCTGCTCTCTCTCTGGCTCTCTGCTCTCTCTGGCTCTCACTCACTGCTCTCTCTCCTATCTGTCTGGCTCTCTGCTCACTCTATGCTCACTCTCTGCTCTCTCTATGCTCTCTCTCTGCTCACTCTCTGGCTCTCTGCTCGCTCTCTGCTCACTCTCTGCTCTCTCTGCTCGCTCTCTGCTCACTCTCTGCTCACTCTCTGCTCTCTCTCTGGCTCTCTGCTCACTCTCTGCTCTCTGGCTCTCTGCTCTCTCTGCTTACTCTCTGCTCACTCTCTGCTCACTCTCTGCTCTCTCTGCTCTCTCTGCTCTCTCTCTGCTCTCTCTCTCTGCTCTCTCTCTGCTCTCTCTCTCTGCTCACTCTCTGCTCTCTCTGCTCTCTCTCTCTGCTCACTCTCTTCTCTCTCTTTGCTCACTCTCTTCTCTCTCTCTGCTCACTCTCTGCTCTCTCTCTGCTCTCTCTCTGCTCACTCTCTGCTCTCTCTCTCTCTGCTCTCTCTCTCTCTACAGTCTCAGGCTTTGTGTCAGCAGCCATGACAGCAGCCCTCTGGCACTGGTTGGCCTCAAACACACTTAAACACACACAAATACACACAACATGCATGCACAGAAGCATGTGCTTGCACACACACTGAAATGTCTACCCAAGCATGCGCACACACGCACGCACACACACACACACTAAACACACAAAAGCCTGTTTGGGGCTGAGACTCTCATACTCTGAAATCCCTGTGAGGATTCCTCCTTAATTTATGAAATATTAAACATAGTCATGCGGGCTGAGATTTCCCAGACTAAAAATGTTCCATGTGATATTAACCAGGGTGCATCACACCCAGAGAGCCCTATTGATGGGCTAGGCCAAGGATCGCCTTAAATAAATCAGTCTTGGTTTAAAGCCAGCTGCCGGACCCTCAGTGAGAGGATTGCGTAATGTATTGCCTGGTTTTCTTATCATGTAATACAAAGCAGATGAGAGCGAGCGTGTGCCATAATTATTGAGGACTACTGCACAGACATCATCATCATATCATACATGGTTTAGAATGCAGGACCACTCCAGATGATGTTCATATGTAGGCTGGGTTATGAATCTGTTATAAACAAGGGATGTACACATGGGGCGATGGATAGGCTTTCATTCATGATTCTTTTCATATGTTTTTGTTGTGTGGATTGCAGTACATTGGACTAGATTGCTTTACACTGTTAACATTCGAACAAAAGTATAACTATAAAGGAAAGGCCTCGGGGGTTTTATGTACGGCTGTTTGACTTTGCTAGATCAGATAGAGTTCTAGACTAGGATATTGGGCCAGTATTAGTGTCACAGCTCATACTAGAACAGAGAGAGAGAGAAGTGGCTCTGTCCTCACTACACTACCCTATCTTCTACCCTCTCCTCTACCCTCTCCTCCAACTTCTCCTCTACCCTCTCCTCTACCCTCTCTTCTACCCTCTCCTCTACCTTCTCTTCTACCCTCTCCTCGACCTTCTCTTCTACCCTCTCCTCTACCCTCTCCTCCAACTTCTCCTCTACCCTCTCCTCTACCCTTTCTTCTACCCTCTCTTCTACCCTCTCCTCGACCTTCTCTTCTACCCTCTCCTCTACCCTCTCCTCCAACTTCTCCTCTACCCTCTCCTCTACCCTCTCTTCTACCCTCTCCTCTACCTTCTCTTCTACCCTCTCCTCGACCTTCCCTTCTACCCTCTCCTCTACCCTCTCCTCCAACTTCTCCTCTACCCTCTCCTCTACCCTTTCTTCTACCCTCTCTTCTACCCTCTCCTCGACCTTCTCTTCTACCCTCTCCTCTACCCTCTCCTTTACCCTCTCCTCTACCCTCTCTTCTATCCTCTCTTCTACCCTCTCCTCTACCTTCTCCTCTACCCTCTCCTCTACCCTCTCCTCCAACTTCTCCTCTACCCTCTCCTCTACCCTCTCTTCTACCTTCTCTTCTACCCTCTCCTCTACCTTCTATTCTACCTTCTCTTTTACCCTCTCCTCTACCTTCTCTTCTACCTTCTCTTCTACCCTCTCCTCTACCCTCTCCACCAACTTATCCTCTACCCTCTCTTCTACCCTCTCCTCTACCCTCTCCTCTACCTTCTCCTCTACCTTCTCCTCTACCCTCTCCTCTACCTTCTCTTCTACCTTCTCTTCTACCCTCTCCTCTACCCTCTCCTCCAACTTATCCTCTACCCTCTCTTCTACCCTCTCTTCTACCCTCTCTTCTACCCTCTCCTCTACCTTCTCCTCTACCCTCTCCTCTACCCTCTCCTCTACCTTCTCTTCCACCTTCTCTTCCACCTTCTCTTCTACCTTCTCTTCTACCCTCTCCTCTACCCTCTCCCCTCTCCTCTACCTTCTATTCTACCTTCTCTTCTACCTTCTCTTCTACCTTCTCCTCTACCTTCTCCTCTACTTTCTCATCTACCCTCTCATCTACCCTCTCCTCTACCTTCTCATCTACCTTCTGCTGTACCTTCTCCTCTACCCTCTCCTCTACCCTCTCCTCTACCATCTCCTCTACCCTCTCCCCTACCCTCTCCTCCACCTTCTCCTCTAACTCTAATCTACCCTCTCCTCTACCTTTTCCTCTACCCTCTCCTCTACCTTCTCCTCTCCCCTCTCCTCTACCTTATCCTCTACCCTCTCCTCTGCCTTCTCTACCCTCTCCTCTACTTCCTCCTCTACCCTCTCCTCTCCCTCTCCTCTACCCTCTCCTCTACCTTCTCCTGTACCCTGTTCTCTACCTTCTCTTCCTGGAGTTTGCTTATGAGAGATGAACTAGCTGTCCAGTCACTCTGACAATATAGTACCTCATTTACACACGGAGACGCCTCTCTGTTTATATGGTTCATATAGCCCTGTGTGTGTGTGTGTGTGTGCCTGTGTGTGTGTGTGTGTGTGCCTGTGTGTGTTTGTGTGTGTGTGTGCCTATGTGTGTTTGTGTGTGTGTGCCTATGTGTGTTTGTGTGTGTGTGCCTGTGTGTGCCTGTGTGTGTGTGTGTGTGTGTGTGCCTGTGTGTGTGTGTGTGTGCCTGTGTGTGTGTGTGTGTGTGCCTGTGTGTGTGTGTGTGATCCTGTGTGTGTGCGACCGCGCATTGCAGTCATGTCAATCAGTAGTGAGCTGTTCAAGCCATTCCCTTCCAGCCAAACCCATTATCCAGAGCATTACATCCTATATGACTGCCTGTCTGACAACACATGTACAGTCATACTGATGGCCAACATCACAGTGGTATTAACTCTCTACCTGGGATTCAGCTGTGTTTTTACTGGCTGCTCCATCATTTATTAGAGAAGAGCTGGTATTATTTCAGCAGATTCCATGTATTACAGGGTGATGAGTACTGTGTCGTCCACATAAACATAATCTGACAGTGCTGTTTGAACGATGAGAGCTACTGTGCCTATGCTTTGATAGCTGAAGCATGTGAAATCATACCTGGATTACAACATTGTTTCAGATCGCTCGCCGCCTGCTCTTAGGGATTCGTTATTTATTGAAATTCGCCGTCCAGCTGCATTTGTTTTGTCAGGTGGAAACTGCGACATGACAGGACACAAAAGGAGCCCAAATGTTGATCTTCACTCTAAAATGGCTTCATAAGCACCGAACTGCCACAATCAATGACCTTCAACATGCGGATCCCTGGATCCCTGGGATATCTGCACTGAAAGAGAGACTCTTTAGTAGCTACAGTACATGAAGAATAAACCTCTACACTCTGATGTCAAGCCAACAAAAGCCTCCCATGTTCTCCTTGTCAGGCTCTCGTCTCAAAACTCAGGAACAGAACATTTCGTATCGCTCCCTGGGCCTCTCTTTCTCTCTCGTTCTCTTTTCACCGGGTTAATGAGCTTCTCTCCGTTCCGCAAAAATAATGTTCCCCGCTCCCTCCATCCGTCTTCTCTTTCTTCGTACTAAAAACCTCTGTTCCTGTTCGCCTTTTGAAGGCAAGGGGCTTAAAAGCTCCTTTTAAAAGATTGATTTGTTTTCCAACGTGCCTGTTGGAGGTGGACAGGGTCGTCTGTGGCGGTTGGTAGGGAAAGAACGAAGGGAAGGAGGTGGGCTGCTGGCTATAAGGGCCGTGAGTGGTCCTGCTGCAGTAATGACTCACCTGGGATGCATCCCAAATGGCACCCTATTCCCTACTACATAGTGCGTAACTTTTAACCAGGGCCCATAGTGCACTATTTAGGGAGTAGCGTGCAATTTGAGATGCAGCCCTGGGCTGTCATTACTGAGAGGCACTTGAGTGGAGCAGCAGCATCAGCAGCAGCATCAGCAGCAGCATCAGCAGCAGCATCAGCAGCAGTAGGTAGAGGTTCGTGGGTAGCTGCCAGGCTAGATACAGGTGGTAATGTCACGTGGTTCTTCTAGCAGCTGTTTGGATTCTCCCAGTCTTAGTCAGCCATTAGCCATTCTGATCACAGGGCCCCCGTCACCTCAAGGTTGGAATGACCGAGCAGAGGAAGGTACTCTCTCTCTCTCTCTCTGTCTCTCTCTCTCTTTCTCTCTCTCTCCCTCTCCCTCTCCACCCCCCATCTTGACTAACCTGTACCCCCGCACATTGACTCTGTACCGGTGCCCCCTGTATATAGCCTCCTTATTTTAGGCTGGGTTTCTGTACAGCACTTTGTGACATCAGCTGATGTAAGAAGGGCTTTATAAATACATTTGATTGATTATTGTTATGTACATTAATTGTGTTACTTAATGATTGATTTGATTTCTTTAGTAACTCTATTTCTTGAACTACATTGTTGGTTAAGGGCGTGTAAGTAAGCATTTCACCTGTTGTATTCGGCGAATGTGACAAATAACATTTGATTTGATTCGATCTCTCGCTCTAATTCCTATTTTCTCCCCCCATCTGTCTCACTGTCCTCTTCGACTCTCTCTCTCTCCATCTCTCTCTCTCCCTCCATCTCTCTCACTCTCTCTGTCAGCTCAGCCAGGCACTAGTAAAGAGTTCCTCACAGGTCAGGGAATGTGGACAAGGTGCAACGTGACAAAGCACCCGGCGGCAAATCCAATCCAACAACACTGAAAAGCAGAGCAGAGCACACAGCTACAAATTCACCCCCTGCTACGAATAACACACTTCTCTACACAACAAGACAAATCCAATCCAACAACACTGAAAAGCAGAGCAAAGCACACAGCTACAAATACACCCCCTGCTATGAATAACACACTTCTCTACACTGCAAGACAAATCCATCCAACAACACAGAGCAAAGCACACAGCTACAAATTCACCCCCTGCTACGAATAACACACTTCTCTACACAGCAAGACAAATCCATCCAACAACACAGAGCAAAGCACACAGCTACAAATTCACTCCCTGCTACGAATAACACACTTCTCTACACAGCAAGACAAATCCATCCAACAACACAGAGCAAAGCACACAGCTACAAATTCACCCCCTGCTACGAATAACACACTTCTCTACACAGCAAGACAAATCCATCCAACAACACAGAGCAAAGCACACAGCTACAAATTCACCTCCTGCTACGAATAACACACTTCTCTACACAGCAAGACAAATCCATCCAACAACACAGAAAAGCAGAGCAAAGCACACAGCTACAAATTCACCTCCTGCTACGAATAACAGTCCACAATAGAAACACGGGGGGGTGGGGGGGGTGTATTTCACTTTCAACCAACACCGGTCCATTAAGACAGAAACACATAGAAAACAACTGATATTCCCTGCTGTGTTTCTGCCAAGGGACAGCAGTTATTGATGATCTATAGGGACATGCAGTTATTGATGATCTATAGGGACATGCAGTTATTGATGATCTATAGGGACAGCAGTTATTGATGATCTATAGGGAGAGCAGTTATTGATGATCTATAGGGACATGCAGTTATTGATGATCTATAGGGACAGCAGTTATTGATGATCTATAGGGACAGCAGTTATTGATGATCTATAGGGACAGCAGTTATTGATGATCTATAGGGACAGCAGTTATTGATGATCTATAGGGACAGCAGTTATTGATGATCTATAGGGACAGCAGTTATTGATGATCTATCCTCTCCTAAGTGCTCTACCTTATCAGGTGCTCTAGAGAGAACTCTTGTTATTGTAGTCTAAAATGTGTGTGTCTCGGATGAGCGTGTGTGTGTGTCTCGGATGTGTGTGTGTGTGTGTGTGTGTGTGTGTGTGTGTGTGTGTGTGTGTGTGTGTGTGTCTGATGTATATGTGCTTTCTGCTTCCCCAGCTCTCTGTAATGCAAATAAGAACATCAGTCATGCTGATCATCCATAGCACCAGAGCTTCCTCTCTCTCTCTCTCTCTCTCTCTCTCTCTCTCTCTCTCTCTCTCTCTCTCTCTCTCTCTCTCTCTCTCTCTCTCTCTCTCCTATGGCTCTGGGAACGAACAGCTGAGGAGGAGAGAGAGAGAGAGGGAAGAGAAGAAATCGGGAGAGAGAGATGGATGGAGATGAAGAGAGAGAGGGGACATTGAAGCAGGGGACGAGCGACGGAGATAAAGGGAGTCAAGCGAGGAAGAAGGAAAATAGTCTCCTTTTAAAGGCTTTTAGACGGGTGGGAGGGAGAAGGAGGGATAGCTAAATATGGAGTTTTGGGGCTAGGCAACAGAGAGCTGCAACAGTGAGGAAGTAAAATGTCTCAGTGGGATGTCAGAGCCCAGCTCATATTCCTCAGCTCCCTGACAGAGGCCTGGGGAACGCTGGGAGTAAGGGATGGAGAGAGACAGGGGAGAGGGCTCTGAGACAGCGTTAATGGTGACGTTGATGTGGAGCCATCAGCGGGCTAGCTAGCTAGCTGAGGGGAGGGGGGGAAAGGGAGGGTGGAGGTGTAGAGCGGCTGGCGCTGTGTGGGGAGATAGCACCATGGCGCTAGCCTAGCTCTGCTGTCTTGCATAATCAATGGAGTAAGCCAGGCTCTCTGAGTGGAAGAGTATCTAGACTGGCCATTCAGGGCCCTGTGCTGTGCTGCCTGGGCTGAGCTACGCTGTACTGAGGCCTGATTAGGACCAGGGAGAGGAGACTGATTATACAGGAGAGCAGAGCATAGGAGAGAGCTGGGGACTGAGGGGATCAGAGAGGGATTACACCTGTCTGGTTCATACACATCACCTCCAGGCTGTGGGAATGTATGTTGCTCAAAGGAGAGCACCTCCTACTGGAGATTTATGTAACCGCCCCACACACGGATGAGTGAGACCCAGTCACCAAGTGCAGGTGCAGTAGAAACATTTTTATTGACATAAATAGCATGGGGTATTTTTTGTATGCTGCCTGATCTAAAACTGATATCCTAAACTAAATCTGATATCCTAAACTAAATCTGATATCCTAATCTAAATCTGATATCCTAATCTAAATCTGATATCCTAAACTAAATCTGATATCCTAAACTAAATCTGATATCCTAATCTAAATCAGATATCATAATCTAAATCTGATATCCTAATCTAAATCTGATATCCTAAACTAAATCTGATATCCTAATCTAAATCAGATATCATAATCTAAATCTGATATCCTAATCTAAATCTGATATCCTAAACTAAATCTGATATCCTAATCTAAATATGATATCCTAATCTAAATATGATATCCTAATCGAAATATGATATCCTAATCTAAATCACAATCATGCCATATGATTGTGTGTGTGTGTGTGTGTGAGAGAGAGAGATTGTGTGTGTGTGTGTGTGTGTGTGTGTGTGTGTGTGTGTGTGTGTGTGTGTGTGTGTGTGTGTGTGTGTGTGTGTGTGTGTGAGTTTGTGGGGAGTTCTGGCACAGCGTTGCATGTGTAATCAACTGGGCATGTCTGGTGTCTGCCGACCACACCATGGATCCTGGCCTGTGGTTTCTGAGGATGGGTCTGGGCTGGAGGGATCTGACGCTCCTTCCATGTCTGTGTTTGGTGATTGGGTTCCAGCAGAGCTCATCTATTGTGGAGAGGATGTGCGGAGTCTTCAGAACCGCTTCGCTCTGAGAGTCGATCAGAAGAGAGAGAAAGAGAGACTCCTGGTTGGATCACAGTAGGGAATATCTGAAGATGCATCAGGCTCTTTGTTTGTGGAACAACAGAATGGCAGAAATCAATAATTCTGTCAATTTGTTAGTGTTAGCCAATCATGAGCCTCTTAGCTTCATCATATCAAACCTCACAGAGTATTTTGGAGCTCCACACAGCCCAATCATCAGAGTGTTTTGGAGCTCCACACAGCCCAATCATCAGAGTGTTTTGGAGCTCCACACAGCCCAATCATCAGAGTGTTTTGGAGCTCCACACAGCCCAATCATCAGAGTGTTTTGGAGCTCCACACAGCCCAATCATCAGAGTGTTTTGGAGCTCCACACAGCCCAATCATCAGAGTGTTTTGGAGCTCCACACAGCCCAATCATCAGAGTGTTTTGGAGCTCCACACAGCCCAATCATCAGAGTTTTGGAGCTCCACACAGCCTAATCATCACAGTGTTTTGGAGCTCCACACAGCCCAATCATCAGAGTTTTGGAGCTCCACACAGCCCAATCATCAGAGTGTTTTGGAGCTCCACACAGCCCAATCATCAGTGTTTTGGAGCTCCACACAGCCCAATCATCAGAGTTTTGGAGCTCCACACAGCCCAATCATCAGAGTGTTTTGGAGCTCCACACAGCCCAATCATCAGTGTTTTGGAGCTCCACACAGCCCAATCATCAGAGTGTTTTGGAGCTCCACACAGCCCAATCATCAGAGTGTTTTGGAGCTCCACACAGCCCAATCATCAGAGTGTTTTGGAGCTCCACACAGCCCAATCATCAGGGTTTTGGAGCTCCACACAGCCCAATCATCAGGGTTTTGGAGCTCCACACAGCCCAATCATCAGAGTGTTTTGGAGCTCCACACAGCCCAATCATCAGTGTTTTGGAGCTCCACACAGCCCAATCATCAGAGTTTTGGAGCTCCACACAGCCCAATCATCAGAGTTTTGGAGCTCCACACAGCCCAATCATCAGAGTGTTTTGGAGCTCCACACATCCCAATCATCAGAGTTTTGGAGCTCCACACAGCCCAATCATCAGAGTGTTTTGGAGCTCCACACAGCCCAATCAACAGAGTGTTTTGGAGCTCCACACAGCCCAATCGAGAATGTAGACAAACCCAGAAACCAAACACCTATTTAACACGAGTCTTTTCTGTCAAACCCGATAAGTAGATTCGTTTTATGAACAGCTTAATTAAACTTTGGCAATCTCTTTATCTGGGCAACTGTGTGTGGCATTATTTGAGTTCTATTGAGGAGAGAGGTGCCTTCTTTACCGTGCTCGTTGTGCTCCCCCACCCACCACGTTCTGATCACACCCAGGATCCTACCATTTAGTCTTTGCATCACGTCCCCTTCCCCAGCCTTCACTCACTGGCAGAGTCCTGCTCTCCTCTCATGCAGTCTGCCTGTGTGCCAGCCTCAGTACCAGAGAGAGACGGAGGGGGGGGGGGGGGAGGAGGGAGACACTTTCGTAAAGGTCCATTGAAATGTCAAGTAGTAAGTATTTTGGAAAATGTCACACCGCCTCCCCACAGGATCCTGCCTGGCACCGCGTGTTGTCAGGCCTCATGATTACACAGTCAAAACGTCTCTTTTTCTCTCGCTCTCTCCCTTTCTTTGCCAATAACAAGAGCGGTCACAGTCCAAAAGTAAGTGCTCATCTAGAGGGGCACTTTTGGGCTGACCCCCCCCCCCCCCCCCCCCCCCCACACACACACACACACACACACACCTCCCGCTCTTAACCAACCAAACTGAGGATCACTCTGCTCTTAGGGGAAAAAAACACCTGTCTTCAATGCTTTCAAAACCTCTGCATAGTGAATACAGAATCATCTCGAGTCCTGAAATGTTCTGATTAGCTGTTCAGTTGGTTGTGTTGTTTAAACAGCCTCTTGATATAGCTGTCCTGACTTGAACTGTTGTTGATTTTCTATTATGATTAGTTTAACGTCTTAGTTTCCCTGACATTGAGGAATGTGCGGGGTGAACCACACACACACATTGTTCACTCATTTTCTCAACTGCTTTACTGTGTGCTGAGCTGAATTTTTGACGTTGCTTAAACAACCCTCTTAAAGTTCTATCCATCCTGACTTGGGAATGGAAGATGAGGAGGAGGTCGTTTACTGAGAAGTCAAGTGAAATGAAAAAGATGCCGGCTGCTTGGGGAGATGTCAGAACATCAAAAGTCTATTTAACTTCTAAGTGTCCGGACTCTTTTACTCTGAACTGGCATCCCTCTTGAGAGCCACTCTGTGTACTGGAGCTCACTGTTTGTTCATGTGCATGAGGTGTGGCCAACTTTGTACATGGGTAGTGCTTTGAATATTTTATATGTCATCGGTTTTGGCCAAGTTGACAATTTGCTTTTCACAGACCCAAGATGTTCTCTGAGTCTAGATAGAACACCAAAGGGAACCAGGAGAGGCCTAATTTGTGCTGAATGTTGTTGTATACCAGCATTGTTATGTACACTTTTCACATCTACGCTCTGAAGCAGTTTTCTCCAGGATTTGTTGTCAGATCATGTCTCTGTCTGGAAGCTTCATCACATAATAGCAATGAGACACTACAACATGGTACAGTGTAGGCCAGCTGCTAGATTGAGGCTCTGAGGCGTCGCGCCGTAGCAGGGTTTCTCCCTGTTAAATATTCAGGGGCTGTGATGTAAAGCGGCGGCAGCATTGAGACCCTGAGCAGGTTAATGTTCATTTAGAGCTGTCGGGACACATTGAGCTCTGCATGGGCCTAGCTGGCAGCTCGCTCGCTTGCTCTCCTTCTGTCTCTTTATCTATCTCTCTCCCCTTCCCCCTCTCTCTCTTTCTCGTTCTCTCCCTCTTTTCTCAGTCTCTACCGCACACTCCCTCTCTTTTTCACTCTCTTTCTCGTTCTCTCCCTCTTTTCTCAGTCTCTACCGCTCACTCCCTCTCTTTTTCACTCTCTTTCTCAGGCGTTTGGGATGAGAAACAATCGCCCTGGAACATTCTACTTTCTGAGTGTTCTCGGCAGTGTTCATGGGTGTTCTAGAAGAGTCTGGGGGAATGAGTCACCCTCTTGAGTGTGTTCTCTGGGGAAATCTAGATCTCCTTTTCCTCATGCCTGGTCTGTTCCAGTGGGCGAAACAGGTGTCTGAGCTGTGGGCTCTCTGGGCTCAGGAAGAGATAACCAGGAGGAGAGATCAGGTCTGTTACCCCTCAGAGGGCTTCTAATCTGGCTCCTCGCTTCGCCTGCATTACAAATACACTGCCTTCAGAAAGTATTCACACCTTGACTTATTCCACATTTTGTTGTGTTACAGCCTAAATGGATTAAATATGTTTTGTCACACCCAACTACACACAATATCCCATAATGACAAAGTGAAAACATGTTATTAGACATTTTTGCAAATGTATAAAAAAAAATATACAGAAATATCTGATTTCCAACGGTCTAATGTCCATTGCTCGTGTTTCTTGGCCCAAGTAAGTCTCTTCTTCTCATTGATGTCCTTAATAGTGGTTTCTTTGCAGCAATTTGACTATGAAGGCCTGATTCACACAGTCTCCTCTGAACAGTTGAGATGTGTCTATTACTTGAACTCTGTGAAGCATTTATTTGGGCTGCAATTTCTGAGGCTAGTAACTCTAATGAACCTAACCTCTGCAGCAGAGGTAACTCTGGGTCTTCCTTTCCTGTGGCGGTCCTCATGAGAGCCAGTTTCATCATAGAGCTTGATGTTTGCTACTGCACTGAAGAAACTTTCCACATTGACTGACCTTCATGTCTTAAAGGAATGATGGACTGTCGTTTCTCTTTGCTTATTTGATCTGTTCTTGCCATAATACGGACTTAGTCTTTTACCAAATAGGGCCATCTTCTTTATACCACCCCTACCTTGTCACAACACAACTGATTGGATCAAAGACATTAAGAAGGAAAGAAATTCCACAAATTAACTTTTAAGAAGGCACACCTGTTAATTGAAATGCATTCCAGGTGACTACCTCATGAAGCTGGTTGAGAGAATGTGAAGAGTGTGCAAAGCTGTCATCAAGGCAAAGGGTGGCTACTTTGAAGAATCTCAAATATAAAATACTTTTTTGGTTACTACAAGATTTGGAGTGGCACAGCAGTCTAAGGCACTGCATCTCAGTGCTAGAGGCGTCACTACCTGTATCACAACCGGCCGGGATTGGGAGTCACACAGGGACGGGCGGCGCACAATTGGCCAAGCGTCGTCTGGGTTTGGCTGGTGTTTATTTTTTTAGTGTTTTTTTAAAACCATTTATTTAACGAGGCAAGTCAGTTAAGAACAAATTCTTATTTACAATGACGGCCTAGGAACAGTGGGTTAACTATCTTGTTCAGGGGCAGAACAACAGCTTTTTCCTTGGCAGCTCAGGGATTTGATCAAGCAACCTTTCGGTTACTGGCCCCACGTTCAAACCACTAGGCTACCTGCCGTCCTAATGGGATAAAGGTTCAATGAAAAATAATAATAATAATTCCATATGTGTTATTTCAAAGTGTTGATGTCTTCACTATTAGCCTACAATGTAGAAAATAGTCAAAAATAAAATAAAAACCCTTGAATGAGTAGGTGTGTTCAGACTTTTGAATTGTACTGTACGTTGCATAATGTAGCAAATATGAGGCAAGTTGGGCGAGAAACAGTTTTTTTAACTTGAAGAAGATCCACTGTCGAAGCGAAGCATCTATTACAGGTGGTATGGGTATAACCATGATGGATAGTGAGGTTACATAGAGTGGAGGCCTTCTTGTTTCTTTATGCAGGGTTGTAGACTAGTCAATACCCAGAGTAGAGAAACGCAGTAGTTGCTTTAACTGCTTTAAATCCCCTTCATCGACTTACTGCTGTGGAAGCCCTGCAGGCCAGGGGTTGGGGGCAATTCCATTTCAATTCTGGAAGTAAACCAGATTCCAATTCCAAATGTTCCTCATTGAAAAGCGTTGAAGAGAATTGAATTGGAATTTCAGTGTACTTCCTCCATTGACTGGAATTGAAATGGAATTGATCCTAACCCTGCTGCAGGCTATTCAGTCAATGATTAAGCTACAGTTTAAACCAGTGGAAGCAGATGTGAATAGAAGTAAGACAGATGACTTTCTATCACCTTTAAAAAGGTACAAACTAATGACAGACAATTGATAGATGTGGTAGAGAGAGATTGCTAGGAGAAAAACAAGTGCCTCTGTCTCCGTAGTCTATTTCTCTTGAGTGATCTGGATGGATACAGTTGAAGTCGGAAGTTTACATACACCTTAGCCAAATACATTTAAACTTCGTTTTTCATATTTCCTGACATTTAATCCTCTTAAAATTCCATGTCTTAGGTCAGTTAGGATAACCACTTCATTTTAAGCATACGAAATGTCAGAATAATAGTAGAGACAATTATTTCTTTCAGCTTTTATTTCTTTCATCACATTCCCAGTGGGTCAGAAGTTTACAAACACTAAATTAGTATTTGGTAGCATTGCCTTTAAATTGTTAAACTTGGGTCAAACATTTTGGGTAGCTTTCCACTAGCTTCCCATAATAAGTTGGGTAAATGTTGGCCCATTCCTCCTGACAGAGCTGGTGGAACTGAGTCAGGTTTGTAGGCCTCCTTGCTCGCACACGCTTTTTCAGTTCTGCCCACAAATTTTCTATGGGATTGAGTTCAGGGCTTTGTGATGGCCACTCCAATACCTTGACTTTGTTGTCCTTAAGCCATTTTGCCACAACTTTGGAAGTATGCTTGGGGTCATTGTCCATTTGTAATACCCATTTGCGACCAAGCTTTAACTTCCTGACTGATCTGGTCTTGAGATGTTGCTTCAATATATCCACATAATTTTCCTCCCTCATGATGCCATCTATTTTGTGATGTGCAACATTCCCTCCTGCAGCAAAGCACCCATACAACATAATGCTGCCATCCCCGTGCTTCACGGTTGGGATGGTGTTCTTCGGCTTGCAAGCCTCCCCATTTTTCCTCCAAACATAACGATGGTCATTATGGCCAAACAGTTATATTTTTGTTTCGTCAGACCGAGGACATTTCTCCAAAAATAATGATCTTTGTCCCTATGTGCAGTTGCAAACCGTAGTCTGGCTTTTTTATGGCGGTTTTGGAGCCGTGGCTTCTTCCTTGCTGAGCGGCCTTTCAGGTTATGTCGATATAGGACTCGTTTTACTGTGGATATAGATACTTTTGTACCGGTTTCCTCCAGCATCTTCACAAGGTCGTTTTACTGTGCTGTTGTTCTGGGATTGATTTGCACTTTTCACACTGAAGTATGTTAATCTCTAGGAGACAGAATGCGTCTCCTTCCTAAGCGGTATGACAGCTGCGTGGTCCCATGGTGTTTATACTTACATACTATTGTTTGTACAGATGAACGTGGTACCTTCAGGAGTTTGGAAATTGCTCCCAAGGATGAACCAGACTTGTCTAGGTCTACAATTTTTCTTGATTTCCCCATGATGTCAAGCAAAGAGGCACTGAGTTTGAAGGTAGGCCTTGAAATACATCCACAGGTACACCTCCAATTGACTCAAATTATGTCAATTATTCTATCAGAAGCTTCTAAAGCCATGATAATTTTCTGGAATTTTCCATGCTATTTAAAGGCAGTCAATTAAGGATATGTAAACTTCTGACCCACTGGAATTGTGATACAGTGAATTATAAGTGAAATAAGCAATTGTTGGAAAAATTACTTGTGTCATACACAAAGTTGATGTCATAACCGACTTGCCAAAACTATAGTTTGTTAACAAGAAATGTGTGGAGTGGTTGAAAAACAAGTTTTAATGACTCCAACCTAAGTGTATGTAAACTTCCCACTTCAGCTGTATATCAGTGGTATTTGGTATTTTGTTAGGATCCCCATTAGCTGTTGCGAAAGCAGCAACTACTCTTCCTGGGGTCCACACAGAACATGACAAAATACAGAACATGACATAATACATAATATATTAATAGACAAGAACAATAGTGGTGTGGTATATCGTTCACACGGAGGCTGAACTTCCCCATTGGCACTAGTTGTATAATGGAATCTATACGAGGTCTGTCATATCAGACAAGCGTCAGCCAGTGCAGTGCACCCTGCTCTCTCTGTGAACACAATGTAGACAGCAGTGTTACAGCTACAATTGAACCCAGGCAGAAGGCTTCGCTGAGCCCTTAATCCCTGAGTTTTGTGTCTCCTATTGGTTTTAGTCATTAATTCATCACCGTTGTGTTGCCAGCGAATCATGACAGTCAAGTACCGACGCGGTTCCTGTGTAAACACACATTTAAAATACATACGCGGCCATACAAAGCACATGGATAATGGACCAGCAACGTATGAAAGTGTAGCTTATAAAGAGTTGACGTCTGAACAGACATAAGGACTGAGCAGGAAAGGGTAACATCCTCCTGACATTGTTTTCTCTCGAGTGCTCTCTCTCCAATCTCTTTGTCCCAACCTCCCCTCTCTCCATCCTTTCCTTTCCTCACCTCCCCTCTCTCCATCCTTTCCTTTCCTCACCTCCCCTCTCTCCATCCTTTCCTTTCCTCACCTCCCCTCTCTCCATCCTTTCCTTTCCTCACCTCCCCTCTCTCCATCCTTTCCTTTCCTCACCTCCCCTCTCTCCATCCTTTCCTTTCCTCACCTCCCCTCTCTCCATCCTTTCCTTTCCTCACCTCCCCTCTCTCCATCCTTTCCTTTCCTCACCTCCCCTCTCTCCATCCTTTCCTTTCCTCACCTCCCCTCTCTCTTTCCTCACCTCACCTCCCCTCCCTCCCTCCCTCTCTCTCCCCCCTCTCCCAGCCCATGCTAATGTCCCTGCTCTGCAGCCAAGCCTAGCCCCCTCAGTCGATGCACATCAAAGAGCTGCTTGTTCTCTTCTTCTCTCCTCTCCATGGTAAATTGCTCTGGTGTTTAATGTGGACAGAGAGACGGGCTTCTGTTGGGAGTTAGTTACAGGGACACGGCCTATCAGCATTTTCTATTTCGTACAGCCAGAGGTCCCACTGCTCGGTTGTTACGTTCACAGTTGACAGCGTTTCACCTCGTACACACCAAAGAGAGGCAATCAGTCATCGCCTTTCTGCCCGCTGCCACTATCACCCAGGCTGCAAAAGCTCATTTGGGGTGAGTGTGTGTGTGACTGAGTGTGTGTGAGAGTGAAAGAAAAAGAAAAAGAGGGAGAGAGATGGCTTCCTCTCTCTGTCTTTCATTAGCTTGCCCAGAACTCATTTACTTCAGACAAATGAAAAAGGCATCTGGCAAAACGACAGCGTCGCTAAACCCCGCCGGCAACATGCCGGTTGTGCCTCGAGAACTGCCTCCCATTATAATTGATGGTTTAGGAAATCTAGGGCATAATCTTCCATCTCTGTTCAGGGCTTCCCAGTCCAGATAGCTGAGGATTTACTGCAGTAGGAATCACAATTTACCCTACTCCCTCTATCTCTGTCCAAGCCCAACTAGGAACAGAACAATAGGCCACAGCTCTGGACCAGTAAAGTAGTGAAGTCCCACAGTACACAGCCAGGGGACAGCACCACACCGGCTCAGGGGAAGTGAGAGGGATCTAAGCACCTTCTTTGGTACTGGTACTGTCATGGGTTCGATTCTCATGGCGGTCCAGTACAAAAATGTATGCATTCACTACTGTAAGTCAATCTGGATAAGAGTGTCTGCTAAATGAGAAAAATGGTAGATCAGGTAGTGAATCCAGGACAGGCTTAATAGAATCTCCCATTTACTTTGAATGACATGCATTTACACAGTATCTCAATGTTTCAGTCATTTTCTCAGAACCTCTGGTCTTGTAAAGAAGGTCTGTGTGAATGTGTGGTAGTTCTTTCCATTGGACCGAATATATCTTCTAATAGTAGGATATAAGTAGTAGTATTGTATGTTCTGCCAAATTCATGTCAATGGAACTGAAAATTATAATTAACCTGGTCTGGTCAATTAAAATGAATAACCATATAAACGTTCAAGATCCCCCCCACCCCCCCTTCCCTGTCAAGTGAATAATGAAACCAAATTACAGGTAATCGCTCTACATCTTCAGGAGCACTTTGGTGAAGGCTGGAAGCAGCTTAAAGTACAGCAATAACTCCTCTAGTTTTATATTTAACCTTTATTTAACTAGGCAAGTCAGTTAAGAACAAATTCTTATTTACAATGCGGGCCTACTCTAGTGCTCTGTCAATAGCACAGGGCCTAACATAGACTGGCTGAAAGGCTCTGAGTGCAGCTAGCCAAGCAACTAGCTTCGGCTCTGTATAATTTCACCATTGCTTTGTGGCCCCAGCTGATGCTAGCTAATGGGCTAATGTAGGTACATGAATCTGTCCATCTCTCTCTGTGGGGGGGTTAGCAGTTAGCACTGTGTGTATGTTAGCATTAACCCTATCTCTCGATCTCTCTTTCCCTCCCTTTCTCTCTGATACAACATGTTTAATGGGCGGACTGATGGCTTGACCCTGTGTTCTGAGCAGGGAAGTGTACACAAGTGCTACTCGCTCAGGCAGGGAATTTGGCCGCCCGTCGGGGCCTAGATTGTGTCATTGGTGCGTCAGGACTGAAATAGTTTCACAGCGTGCTAAACTGAGGGTCAGTGCACAGATCAGTCCACTGGGAAGGAATTAAGGTCCACACAGACAACATGATAGGGTTATGTGATGTCATGGGGGTGTGTAGAGACGAAGTATGACATTGTGTCCTTGTGCCCCTCTGTTGTCTTCCCAGCATCGACTAATAGCAACTTCAACTGTATAACTAACTCACTCAGAGACCGTACAGTTGTCTTCTCATGACGCAATTCACCAAAGCACTTGACAACGATCGCTAACTTCATGATGAACAATTAATCTCCTGAGCAATTCCATAGTAAGGTCAACCTGAGCATAAAAAAACAAAATTGTTTATTTCCTAATTAAACTACTGTACTTTCATATTTACCTTGAATGTGTGTATTTTGAAGTACAGACTACATTTGGCCTTTATATTTGCCAAATTGAATGTTATTATTACTAAAAAAGTAGGATACAAAGTCTCAAAATAAGTATTTTCAGGCAACCAGATTGCTTTTGGAAATGGCTCATAGAACTTGTTTTGGTACTGACATCTGTCCCCCTGTGTTTCGGACCAAGTCGTAAGGTTAATGAAATAATATCAAAGGGATATTAGTCCATTGAGTGCTAGTATAGAATTCCACAGTATATTAAAGATAGAACGCTGATTTGGACAGGCCGTAGGTAATGTTTTTGAGTAAAAGTTGTTATTGTAGATGCGTTTTGAGTATGATTGTACGTCGACTTTCTGTGCAAAGCTAACTTTCATCAACAGCTTAGGTGATTATTTGAATCAGCCATGTAGTGCTCGGGCAAAAACCAAAACGTTGGGGACCTTGGTGTCCTGAGGACCAAGTTTTGCTAACGCTGGCTTTGTTGATGTGTCATTGGTTTCCCGGCTCTCTTTGTCAGTACTCGTTTTAAGCGTAACAGATGTGACCCTTACAGACGCTTCATAACATGACCATGGACTCACTAGTCAGCATCGCTGCATAACATGATCATGATAGAATGTTAATGTCCTTCCTACTGCTTCTGAAGTGTGTTTATGTTAGCAAACAAGTTAGCAGGCCATTTGAATCTATCTGAGTGTGTGGGATCTATTTCTGGTGTTCTCACCTTCTCATATGAACTGCAATCAGGCACTGTTCAGCTAACTGGAGCATTGCATGTGATCACATCACATGGCATAATACAGGTCTGAAATTCATAAACATAATTAAATTTCCATAAGAAAGTTGTTTACTTCCTGCCTGAGCAAGGACGGGTGCCCCCCAGTGACAATATTGGTCTGTCTCTGTATGGTCTGCCCTGCGGCGCAAAAGGCACTTTGCGCACTTGTGAACTGCAGCTGTCAAGCCTGAGGTGATTTACGAACTAACAAGAAATGTCTATGAAAGTATGAACCCCGTGCCATTAGTAGGTTATAATTCAATGAAACTAATGACATATGTCAATATATGGTAGAGTTGATAAGGAATGAGTTCAGCTAGCTCAAATAAATATGGAAATTACATTTGTGTATATGCAGTATATACAGGCAGTTTGTGGGACTGGTAACAGATAAAGACTGACTGATGCTGTTGAATGGCGCCAGGGGGAGATGGCTGACATTTTACGGGCTCTTAATTGTGCTATTGTGTGTGTTTTTTCATGTTATTTGTAACTTATTTTGTACATATTGTTTCTGCCAGTGATTACTCACCTCGTACTGGACAAAGATTTTTTTCTTTAATGAGTCGGACGTGAAATATTTACTTCAGACACCTGACAAGGCCCACATCCCCATCATTCACATGAGAAAGAGACGGAGATATCGGGGACGTAGGTCGGGGTGCCTTGTAAGGATCCGATGGCGAGTGGGTAATCTGCCTCTACCATCAGTCTGATTAGCCAACGTACAATCTTTGGATAACAAAATAGATGAGCTACAATGACGAATATTCTACCAACAGGACATTAAAAACTGTAATATTTTATGTTTCACCGAGTCGTTGCTGAACGTTGGCGGGGTTTACGCTGCATCGGCAAGATAGAACAGCTGCCTCCGGTAAGACAAGGGGTGACGGTCTGTGTATATTTATAAACAACAGCTGGTGCACGAAATCTAATATTAAGGAAGTCTCAAGGTTTTGCTCATCACTGGGGCCAAGTTTCCTGCCATCCAGGACCTCTATACCAGGTGGTGTCAGAGGAAGGCCCTAAAAATTGTCAAAGACTCCAGCCACCCTAGTCATTGACTGTTCTCTCTGCTAACACACGGCAAGCGGTACCGGAGCTCCAAGTCTAGGTCCAAAAGGCTTCTTAACAGCTTCTACCCCCAAGCCACAAGACTCCCGAACAGCTAATCAAATGGTTCCCCAGACTATTTGCATTAAAGTGGCCAGTGATTGTGTCTCAATGTAGGCAGCAGCCTCTCTGAGCTAGTGATTGCTGTTTAGCAGTCTGATGGCCTTGAGATAGAAGCTGTTTTTCAGTCTCTCGGTCCCTGCTTTGATGCATCTATACTGACCTCGCCTTCTGGATGATAGCGGGGTAAACAGGCAGTGGCTCAGGTGGTTGATATCCTTGATGATCTTTTTGGCCTTCCTGTGACATCGGGTGCTGTAGGTGTCATGGAGGGCAGGCAGTTTGCCCCCGGTGATGTGTTGTGCCGACCACCCTCTGGAGTGCCTTGCAGTTGAGGGCGATGCAGTTGCCGTACCAGGCGGTGATACAGCCCAACAGGATGCTCTCGATTGTGCATCTGTAAAAGTTTGTCAGGGTTTTGATTGACAAGCCAAATTTCTTCAGCCTCCTGAGGTTGAAGAGGCGCTGTTGCGCCTTCTTCACCACACTGTCTGTGTGAGTGGACCATTTCAGTTTGTCTGTGATGTGTACACCGAGGAACTTCTCTACTGCTGTCCATTTGATGTGGTTAGGGGAGTGCTCCCTCTGCTGTGAAGTCCACGATCATCTCCTTTGTTTTGTTGACATTGAGTGAGAGGTTGTTTTCCTGACACCACACTCTGAGTGCCCTTATCTACTCCCTGTAGGCTGTCTTGTCGTTGTTGGTAATCAAGCCCACTACTGTTGTGTCGTCTGCATGGCCACGCAGTCGTGGGTGAACAGGGAGTACAGGAGGGGGATGAGCATGCACCCTTGTGGGGCCCCAGTGTTGAGGGTCAGCGAAGTGGAGATGTTGTTCCTACCTTCACCACCTGGGGGCGACCCGTCAGAAAGTCCTGGACCCAATTGCACAGGGCCGGGTTGAGACACAGGGCCTCCAGCTTAGTAGCAAGTAATTTGCAAACTAAGTGCAAACCGATTCCACCTTTAGAATTGTGTGAAAATGACGTCAGTCAGTTGGGGGCCCTTAACACTAGACCGCTATAGCATGTCATTTGGACTGCTCATTAATGAATGGATTATTACTGTGGTATTTATTAATTCCTTCCCTCCCTCCATCCTTTACTTTTTCTAAATAAGTCTACACTGAGTGTACAAAACATTAAGAACACCTGCTCTTTTCATGACATAGACTGACCAGGTGAATCCAGGTGAAAGATATGATCCCTTATTGATGTCACTTGTTAAATCCCCTTCAATCAGTATAGATGAAGTTAAATAAATACATATAGATGAAGGGGAGGAGACAGGTTAAAGATGGATTTTTAAGCCTTGAGACAATTGAGACATGGATTGTGTATGTGTGCCATTCAGAGGGTGAATGAGCAAGACAAAATATTTAACTACTTTTGAACGAGGTATGGTAGTAGGTGCCAGGCGCACCGATTTGAGTGTGTCAAGAACTGCAACGCTGCTGGGTTTTTCATGCTCAACAGTTTCCCGTGTGTATAGAGAAAGGTCCACCACCCAAAGGACATCCAGCCAACTTGACACAACTGTGGGAAGCATTGGAGTCAACATGGGTACGCTTTCAACAGCTTGTAGAGTCCATGCCCCAACGAATTGAGGCTGTTCTGAGGGCAAAAGGGGGTGCAACTCAAATGTTAGGAAGGTGGTGTTCCTAACATTTTGTACACTCAGTGTATATAACACACTGTTGTTGTTATAATCTTAATATCACAAACAGAGTCCGTTTTAGGAGGGCACATCATTTTTTGTATTGTTTTCCCTCATTGCCGCTCCTTCTCCCGACAGTAGGGCCTTCTCCCGACAGTAGGGCCTTCTCCCAACAGTAGGGCCTGCTCACCTCCTTCTCCCGACAGTAGGGCCTGCTCACCTCCTTCTCCCGACAGTAGGGCCTTCTCCCGACAGTAGGTCCTTCTCCCGACAGTAGGGCCTTCTCCCGACAGTAGGGCCTGCTCACCTCCTTCTCCTGACAGTAGGGGCTTCTCCCGACAGTAGGGCCTGCTCACCTCCTTCTCCCGACAGTAGGGCCTTCTCCCGACAGTAGGGCCTGCTCACCTCCTTCTCCCGACAGTAGGGCCTTCATCCCGACTGTAGGGCCTTCTCCCGACAGTAGGGCCTTCTCCCGACAATAGGGCCTGCTCACCTCCTTCTCCTGACAGTAGGGCCTGCTCACCTCCTTCTCCCGACAGTAGGGCCTTCTCCCGATAGTAGGGCCTTCTCCCGACAGTGGGGCCTGCTCACCTCCTTCTCCCGACAGTAGGGCCTTCTCCCGACAGTGGGGCCTGCTCACCTCCTTCTCCCGACAGTAGGGCCTTCTCCCGACAGTAGGGCCTTCTCCCGACAGTAGGGCCTGCTCACCTCCTTCTCCCGACAGTAGGGCCTTCTCCCGACAGTAGGGCCTTCTCCCGACAGTAGGGCCTTCTCCCGACAGTAGGGCCTGCTCACCTCCTTCTCCCGACAGTAGGGCCTTCTCCCGACAGTAGGGCCTTCTCCCGACAGTAGGGCCTGCTCACCTCCTTCTCCCGACAGTAGGGCCTTCTCCCGACAATAGGGCCTGCTCACCTCCTTCTCCCGACAGTAGGGCCTGCTCACCTCCTTCTCCCGACAGTAGGGCCTTCTCCCGACAGTAGGGCCTTCTCCCGACAATAGTGCCTGCTCACCTCCTTCTCCCGACAGTAGGGCCTTCTCCCGACAGTAGGGCCTTCTCCCGACAGTAGGGCCTTCTCCCGACAGTAGGGCCTTCTCCCGACAGTAGGGCCTGCTCACCTCCTTCTCCCGACAGTAGGGCCTTCTCCCGACAGTAGGGCCTGCTCACCTCCTTCTCCCGACAGTAGGGCCTGCTCACCTCCTTCTCCCGACAGTAGGGCCTTCTCCCGACAGTAGGGCCTGCTCACCTCCTTCTCCCGACAGTAGGGCCTTCTCCCGACAATAGGGCCTGCTCACCTCCTTCTCCCGACAGTAGGGCCTGCTCACCTCCTTCTCCCGACAGTAGGGCCTTCTCCCGACAGTAGGGCCTTCTCCCGACAATAGGGCCTGCTCACCTCCTTCTCCCGACAGTAGGGCCTTCTCCCGACAGTAGGGCCTTCTCCCGACAGTAGGGCCTTCTCCCGGCAGTAGAGCCTGCTCACCTCCTTCTCCCGACAGTAGGGCCTTCTCCCGACAGTAGGGCCTTCTCCCGACAGTAGAGCCTGCTCACCTCCTTCTCCCGACAGTAGGGCCTGCTCACCTCCTTCTCCCGACAGTAGTGCCTGCTCACCTCCTTCTTCCGACAGTAGGGCCTTCTCCTGACAGTAGGGCCTTCTCCTGACAGTAGGGCCTGCTAACCACCTTCTCCCGACAGTAGGGCCTTCTCCCGACAGTAGGGCCTTCTCCCGACAGTAGAGCCTGCTCACCTCCTTCTCCCGACCTTAGGGCCTTCTCCCGACAGTAGGGCCTGCTCACCTCCTTCTCCCGACAGTAGGGCCTGCTCACCTCCTTCTCCCGACAGTAGGGCCTTCTCCCGACAGTAGGGCCTTCTCCCGACAGTAGGGCCTGCTCACCTCCTTCTCCCGACAGTAGGGCCTGCTCACCTCCTTCTCCCGACAGTAGGGCCTTCTCCCGACAGTAGGGCCTGCTCACTTCCTTCTCCTGACAGTAGGGCCTGCTCACCTCCTTCTCCCGACAGTAGGGCCTGCTCACCTCCTTCTCCCGACAGTAGGGCCTTCTCCCGACAGTAGGGCCTGCTCACCTCCTTCTCCCGACAGTAGGGCCTGCTCACCTCCTTCTCCCGACAGTAGGGCCTGCTCACCTCCTTCTCCCGACAGTTGAAGGTGACGTGCCCAGTTTATAATCACCCCGATAGTTTCCTAGCAACTGAACCAAAACTATACCGAAATGAGTCATGACACCTCTGATGATTATTCTTCTGATTCTGACCCTCAGTCTGAACCTCCGAGGCCTAAGCGCTAAAAGCCAGAACGGTGCGCACTGAGCAGGCACCCGCACCACCACCAAATGAAACGGTGAGACAGGAGAGAGGAAGGACGGCACCATTTGAATAGAACAAGCTGGTGACAATGCTACAGTATTGTTGATTATGAGCACAACAAAATGCCATCACTGAGAGATCAGGCCCTACAACAGCAACGCACTCACTAGCTTTCGTTGTTTATGTGACATTTTACCATGTAAAAGCAGACTATCATTGACTATTTTTGACTGCTGTCATATCTGCTTTTGTGCAGATTTGTACTATTTATCAAGCACACTTGGCGCTTATAATGATGTTTAGGCTATGAATGATTTCATAATTTGATCGCAAGTCTTGCTGACCATGCGTCTTGGTGGTTGGAGTTGTTTTGTTGTTTTATTGTTTTATTTTGACGTTATAATAAAAATAAGCTTTTACAAGTTGTAACTAAGGCACTCCACAAATAAGGTATAGCCTACAGGTGTTATTTGTGTCATTTGAAGAAAATGTAGGGGAACAGTATTAATTTTACGCAAGACCTTCATAAACAAAACCAAATGACTGTTTTTGCAATAGCATATATGAAATGTAGTAATTACACTATTAGGATGTTGCAATCAGAATGCTCATTAGCTCAAAGGGGGCCACCTCGAGGCCCAGCGGTTCCGGTCATAAACACACAGCACAGAACGAACAGCAGATGGACGGCAGATGAGTGGCAGTTGAAAATTTGGTGCGGTGTGTGAGGTCCATTAGAGAAAGGATTCAAGGGAACAGAGCTTTAATGGGTTCATTCTGTTCTCTCTCTTGAATCTCTTTTCAGCTCAGTATGTCTCCTCCTCCTCCTTTGTTATTGGACGGAAGTATTTAACCTTTACAGCCCAGATCTCTACCTCTCTCTCTCTCTCTCTCTCTCTCTCTCTACCTCTCTCTCTCTACCTCTCTCTCTCTCTACCTCTCTCTCTCTCTACCTCTCTCTCTCTCTACCTCTCTCTCTCTCTACCTCTCTCTCCTCTCTCTCTCTACCTCTCTCTCTCTCTCTCTCTCTCTACCTCTCCTCTCTCTCTCTCTCTCGCTCTCTACCTCTCTCTCCTCTCTCTCTACCTCTCTCTCTCTACCTCTCTCTCTCTCTACCTCTCTTCTCTCTCTCTCTCTACCTCTCCTCTCTCTCTCTCTCTCTCTCTACCTCTCTCTCATCTCTCTCTCTACCTCTCTCTCTCTCTACCTCTCGCTCTCTCTCTCTACCTCTCCTCTCTCTCTCTCTCTCTACCTCTCCTCTCTCTCTACCTCTCTCTCTCTCTCTACCTCTCTCTCGCTCTACCTCTCTCTACCTCTCCTCTCTCTCTACCTCTCCTCTCTCTCTACCTCTCTCTCTCTCTCTCTCTCCCTCTACCTCTCCTCTCTCTCTCTACCTCTCTCTCTCTCTACCTCTCTCTCTCTACCTCTCTCTCTCTCTCTCTACCTCTCTCTCTACCTTTCTCTCTCTCTCTCTCTCTACCTCTCCTCTCTCTCTACCTCTCTCTCTACCTCTCTCTCTCTCTCTCTCTCTCTACCTCTCTCTCTCTCTCTCTCTCTCTCTGTAGAATCTATGCTTGTAGAATCTATGAAGCTGTTCTGGCTCGTAGATTCCCTATTAAGACACTTTATGTTTGTGTTTACTTTATTCAAAGTTGATACATGACATACAGTGCATTCTGGAAGTATTCAAACCCCTTGACTTTTTCCACATTTGGTTACGTTAAATCCTTATTATATAACTGATTAAATGGTTTTTTTCTCCTCATCAATCTACACACAATATCCCATATTGACAGAGCAAAAACAGCTAATTTATTAGAAAGAAAAAACTGAAATATCACATTTACATAAATATTCAGACCCTTTACTCAGTACTTTGTTGAAGCACCTTTGGCAGCGATTACAGCCTTGAGTCTTCTTGGGTATGACACTACAAGCTTGGCAAACCAGTATTTGGGGAGTTTCTCCCATTCTTCTCTGCAGATCCTCTCAAGCTCTGTCAGGTTGGATGGGGAGCATCGCTACACAGTTATTCTCAGGTCTGTCCAGAGGTGTTGGATCGGGTTGAAGTCCAGGCTCTGGCTGGGCCATCAAGGACATTCAGTTACTTGTTCTGAAGCCGCTCCTGCATTGTCTTGGCTGTGTGCTTAGGGTCATTGTCCTGTTGGAAGAAGAACCTTCACATCATTCTGAGGTCAGTCAGTGGAGGCCACTGTGTTCTTGAGTACTTTAAATAATGTAGAAATGTTTTGGTACCCTTCCCTAGATCTGTGACTCGGCACAATCCTGTCTCGGGGGCTCTACGGACAATTCCTTCGACCTCATGGCTTGGTTTTTGCTCTGACGTGCACTGTCAACTGTGGGACCTTAGACAGGTGTGTGCCTTTCCAAATCATGTCCAATCAATTGAATTTACCACAGGTAGACTCCAATCAAGTTGTAGAAACATCTCAGGGATGATCATTGGAAACAGGATTCACCTGAGCTCAATTTCGAGTCTCAAAGCAAAGGGTCTGAATACTTATGAGAAAAGGCTATTTCAGTTTTTAGTTTTTTTTTTATAGATTTGCAAAAATGTCAAAAAAACTGTTTTTGCTTTGTCATTATGGGGTATTGTTTGTAGATCAATGAACCAAAAAAAAAGGATTTAATACATTTTAGAATAAGGCTGCAACATAACAAAATGTGGAAAAAGTCAAGGGGTCTGAATACATTCCGAATGCACTGTAGGCAACCTTGCTTTTCTTGTGTTTGCTGACATACCACAGGAGACACATGCCATCGCCCAAACACTACATACACATTACCATACTTCAATATAGTCAGACACTGATGACTCACACACACACACACCCACACTAACTATAGCACTTATTGAGGAAGCTTGATAAGACAGGTGTTGTCCCACACTACAGAGCAGACAGGCCATGGTAAAACAGGAGTGTTTCGAGCATCTCTTCCCTGACACCAGTCTATTACAACATACTGTGGAGTACCTAGAGTAATAGGAACAATATGGCTGAATAAATATGCATTACCATCCTGTCGGGATAATGCCTTTCCACTTCCTTTATCCCCCACTCTTCCTTCCTTCCTCTCCTCCCTTGGATCTGCTGACTGAACGTGAGTCTAAGCCCCTTCGTCTTAGGCTCAGCGTTAGACACACAGGGGAGAGAGAGAAGGTGCCAGGGCCAGATATGGACAGGAGAAGACACAGGCTCTATGCGTCACGTCCCAGAAAGACTGATTCAATATAAACCTGGATCTAGTGGGTTGTATTCATTAAGTACCAAACGGAAGACAAACAGGACAAAACTGGGAGGGACTACCTGTCCAATAAGAAGCGTTCGCATTCATTATTTTGTTGCAAAAATGTTTCGCAACGGTGTGCCAAATAAATACAACCCAGGTTTTGTAGGGGAACAGGTTTTAGTCTGAAAGCAGGTGTCTGGGACGTTGTGTTTAATCAGGTATGGAGAAGAACAATTTCCTGGAGAGAAATGGTGCAATGCACTTGGATTCATACACTTGGATTCATACAGTATTATGATAAATGTAACCAAGCAAAAATTGCACCTTCTCAGTGCCTGCCTTTCCACCCAATCTCAATGAATGTATTCCTATCCTTTCTTGTAGATCTCAGACTGGGTTTGTGTCGGTATTTTCTCTTTCTCCCATCCTGTGCAAGCAGCCGGGGTGGGAGTTAGCCTACAGATGTATGATCTTTGAGCCAGTTTGCTACAGTAGGAAAATAATCCTGCAGCAACAGAACATTTGAATTATTATGTGGATTATAATTAATGGACATTTTTTGTAGGGGTTAATATATTTTTTTGTATGGGAAAATCAAGGCTGACATTTTGAAATTGGAAATTAGAAACTTTTTAAAGCCTTTTTAAACCTTAAATACGTTTTAAATGTCCTGCATTACAGGAAAGTTACCCTGCAACAGGGTGATAAAATTTAAATTCTCTACTCGGGGTAACGAGGGGGAATGACGTTTTAATTACGTCGTAATGACGTTCTAATGAATGCTTTAATGACCTCAGTCCTAATGCTTCACAGAGGTCATTAACACTCTTCCTCGCCTCCTTCTCTCCATCCTTCATTCCCTCTCTCGCGCCACATTATTCAGCTGTGTTATTGCATTCACTTTTCAGACTGGCTTCAGTAGTTCAGCCTTCAAGTCATCTTTATTATTCTAAGATTGGGACATTTGATTGGCTGTGACAGATTCACACTTAAAGCACTAGTTTCAATGAGCTTTCTCTGTCGATCCGCTGCTATGTTCTCTGTGGAGGTATAGCCATAGCACCTCACACACACACACACACACACACACACACACACACACACAACCCTTCTTCAATACAACACCACCCATGAACGTGAACCCATACCGTTGTCACAGGAGCTGAGACATTATCACCTGTCACTCAAACAGCCCCTGACTATGACGGGTAGGACTGTTAAGCTAGTGTGTTGAGACCCTCCACGTTTTTCTAATCTCCAGGTGATAACATGCTTTTTCATTGTCGCCCCCTCGTTGATTTGACACCAGGCCCGATGGGAAATATATTCATGTGAGGTGATTGTCAAGTAATGTGAGCCACGTTGACGGCAGTGTGTTGAAGGTCTTACCCAATGAAATTTGAGTAACCCGCGTACTAAAACAGCAGTTCATGGTTATGAGAAAACATTCATTCAGCGTTTCTGCTATTCGTGACCCGTTTCAGGAAGCTAGGCGTATGTCGCACGTCACTACTTCACAGGAGAGGCATTTGAACATTTATTTCAATATTTTTGGGGGCTGAAATGCCTTTTGGAACGTGAAATTTAATGTGCTAAATAATAAACTTGTATGCCATCTCTAAATACGAATCAAATTGTTAAATTATGAGCCTAGTTTGTTTAGCAATCGAAAAAGGCAGGAAACTTCCCGCTAGCCATGATTGGCTAAGATAATGCATGGGCTGGACATGCCGAGAGATGAGTGTTGGTCTGCCATGTAGCATGCTTCTGTCTATAACATGAGCTGCCCAATATGTATAAATAATCCTTGCTACCGCTGCTTTTTTTTAAGATATAATGTTAGCCATGGAGAACTGCAAAGGTGTTGTTACTGCTCTCAACAGCATTGCTGCCCTTAATATAGCAGGCACTATCGACAAAGATCAGTGGGAAACAGTTGTGATGGACTACTTTCTGCGCACGGTCAACCGGAGTGACTTGAAACCATGTGGGTTAAAACAAGCGGTGCAAACAAAACATAGTTAAAGGGGTTCTAGTCTGCCTTGAAGTGTTGATACATGTATACGGGTAAGAGTCTAGCTACATTATCAGATATTATACTTTTCTAATTCTGTCAGAATTGCAAGTTAAAGCCTACTGTTAGCCAGCTAGCGAACGTTTGCTTTCTGGCTCACTAATGTAATGTGTATGATCTGTGTAGTAATATTATTTGTATCTCAGAAAGTAACCTAGCTAGCTAACATTGAACCTAGTTGGTTAGCTTTAGCTACCTGCAGATTCATACTACAGCATTTCATGTACGGGGGCTAGCTATGACAATCAGTTTGTATTGCTAGTAGTATGGGTTAGGATTATGATTTATTGTTTAGCTAGCTACATGTCTAAACAAAGGTCTCCACTTCGCCAGATCATGATTACAGGACCCATCAAGTTAGCCAGGTGTGTCTGGGGGTGATTAAGGTCATCTATTGTATTTCATGAACATGTGTACATGTCTAGACAATAGTGACCCATCCACTTAGCTATTGTGACAATTGTGTCTGATAGGGGTGTGCCGACAATGACCGCATTCGTAATCGTATCTGTAAATTGACAGTAGATAGTTGTATTGGATGTTACTCTTGATCTGAAAAACTTAAGCGTTTTAATATGCCTAAATAGATGTTGTCAAAATATCTCCATGCACGTTCTCACTACAAAAAAAGCTTCAGATTAGGAACCGCGCACGGAGGGGTAGGTGTGTATGTGTGTGTGTCTGTGTGTCCTCAATTTGCAGAGGGCAGCCAGGTTTACTGTCACTCAGTCAGAATGCGCATTAGCGTTTCATCTTTTTGCCCTACCCTTGCCCCACTTTTTAGATATTATGCACATTGACAGCTTGATAGCAATTATAAACTGGGTGGTTCGAGCCCTGAATGCTGATTGGCTGAAAGCCGCGGTATATCAGACCATATACCACGGGTATGACCAAAAACATTAAAGGAAAAGGGATGGGGTGAAACTATGAAGCGAGTGGACGGAGAAATACAGTTACACTCTATCCAATCAGAGCAGCAGGGTCAACACAGATAGTTGCAAAAAATACTCTGAGCATAATCGTATCCCGAAAATAACCCATATCCGTTATGATACTGTCCTACTACTCGGCACACCCCTAGTGTCTGAGTAAGCAACATTTAATAATTATAAAATATTTACACAATATGTTTATCTGGACTATTTTATCTTTCTATTTTTCCTATTGCTGCTATGTATATATGCAAGTAAGTATTTCACTGTACCATTTACACCTTCTGTATCCTGTGCGTTATCTGATATAGTGTGTGTTTACCAGAGACGGTAATGTGAAGAACAACTTGCTGTCACGTTCGTCATAAGGATCGGACCAAGGCGTAGCGTGGTATGCGAACATTCTCTTTTTAATGAATGAACAACAAACAACCAAACGAAATGTGAAGCTATACAAACTAGTGCTGACAGGCAACTAAACATAGACAAGATCCCACAACTAACAACGGGGAAAATGGCTACCTAAATATGATCCCCAATCAGAGACAACGATAAACAGCTGTCTCTGATTGGGAACCATATCAGGCCAACATAGACATACAAAAACCCGAGATGGAAAAAAAACCTAGACATACACAAACTAGAGTACCCACCCTAGTCACACCCTGACCTAACCAAAATATATAGAAAAACAGAGATATCTGAGGTCAGGGCGTGACACAAGCACATTGTATATAGGTCAAGGACTATAAAGTGTATTTTTACCTGGAGTTTTTCCTTATTGTAGAGTCCTACTTTCACCACTATTAGTCTTGAAATCTTTGATTGTGACTACACTACCTTACTCTCTGTCTACCACATGGCCTCACATGTGAATATTCTAAGGCTTAAGAGGGTGTGAACGATTGGGAATTGTGAATACTCCTCATCTGACCTCACATGGTCTAGTGTTCAGCATCTCATTACATTACAGAGATGTCAGTCAGCAATGTTTAGTAACTTCAGTTTATGGATGTCGCCTGTCTTCCTGCCTGTCAGTCAACACCAGAGCATTGATGACTGCTCAGTGTGAGATCTGTCTACTGCCTGACTCCTTTAGTTATGGCCATGACTCTCTCTCTCTCTCTCTCTCTCTCTTTCTCTCTCTCTCCCTCAATCTCTCCCTCTCTCTCTCTCCCTCCATCTCTCTCTCCCTCCATCTCCCTCTCTCTCTCTCTCTCCCTCCATCTCTCTCCATCTCCCCCTCTCTCCCTCCATCTCCCTCTCTCTCTCTCTCTCTCTCTCTCTCCCTCCATATCCCTCCATCTCTCTCCCTCTCTCTCTCTCTCCCTCCATCTCCCTCTCTCTCTCCCTCCCTCCATCTCTCTCCCTCTCCCCCTCTCCCTCCATCTCCCTCTCTCTCTCTCTCTCTCTCTCTCTCTCTCTCCCTCTCCCTCCATCTCTGTCTCTCTCTCTCTCTCTCCCTCCATCTCTCTCTCTCCCTCCATCTCTCTCTCTCACTCACTCACTCAATCTCACACACACACACACACACACACACACACACAACCTTCTTTGGATTGTTATTGGGTCTTACACAAAGACACCCAGTTCAATTTGTCCTCTTCCCAACATTTCTCTGCCACTGTAAAGAAGTCTTTGAAGTTTCTCTCTCCTCGGCTTTCAACTATCATCCATCACAGCGGAGTAATATTTGTGTCGGAACCGAGACTTATTATTTTCCAGAGAATTCTTTTCTCCCTCTGTAGTCTCTCTTTTATTTCCCCCTGGTCTAGTACCGCTCGCAGAGGGACTACAAATACGGTGATTAAGGTTTACACACAGGCAAAAACGCACACGCCAGACACACACACACACACACACACACACACACACACACACACACACACATAAATCAGTGTCTTTCCTCCCCAGTGTATTTAATTATTCCCCCTATATTTCCTTGGCGGTGGTGTTTCTGTGTGAACGGATGCACCGCTCCACTGCAGGACTGAGTACGCCTGATAAGGGGCTTCCATCCCTTGGGCTCAGGGACTGTCAGGGCAGGTACAGACTTCATCTCCCACACACACACAGATCTGTCATGTTGCCTAGTTACTTTACCTCTAGTTACACAGTATGTACATGGCTCATACAATGACCTCGTACCGCTGCACATCCACTCAGTACTGCTACTCCCTGTTTGACACACACACGAACACACACAAGCAGCGCAATGCTCAACCCGCGCAGTGCATTCCGATATCATTGGTCTTGAAGGTAGGGAGATGAATGCTTGCGGAGCGCGGCAGGTGGAAGACACAAAGGTTCAAATAGCCCCAGTAATGACTCACACGGCCATTCATTCTAGTACTCTACTTCTACCAAGGGGTTGGTTACTGACGTGATGTAGGACGTCTCCTTACCGCCACACAGCTGCTACTGTCCTCGGGTTACTGGCTGGGCACAAGCAAATGTTAAATGGAATGGATTCAATTAAACCTGTTGACTCATGTTGTAAGTACAGCCCAGTCATCAACACGACGTCTGTGATGGTATATTTAGTCCATTACACTGAGCTACAACCTCTATAAAATGAACATTAAACGCATTACCAGGTGTAAGAGACCCTGTTATCATGTGACAGAGCACACAGACTAAAAGCAGAGACGACTCTTTCCTTCTGTTACTCAGGTCTGCTGAGGAGGGGAGGAAGTCAGACGACTCTTTCCTTCTGTTACTCAGGTCTGCTGAGGAGGGGAGGAAGTCAGACGACTCTTTCCTTCTGTTACTCAGGTCTGCTGAGGAGGAGAGGAAGTCAGACGACTCTTTCCTTCTGTTACTCAGGTCTGCTGAGGAGGAGAGGAAGTCAGACGACTCTTTCCTTCTGTTACTCAGGTCTGCTGAGGAGGAGAGGAAGTCAGACGACTCTTTCCTTCTGTTACTCAGGTCTGCTGAGGAGGGGAGGAAGTCAGACGACTCTTTCCTTCTGTTACTCAGGTCTGCTGAGGAGGAGAGGAAGTCAGACGACTCTTTCGTTCTGTTACTCAGGTCTGCTGAGGAGGAGAGGAAGTCAGACCTGTCTCTGTGCTGCTGCCCCATAGACTGCTGTTCTCACCATCACCTGTCTCTGTGCTGCTGCCCCATAGACTGCTGTTCTCACCGTCACCTGTTTCTGTGCTGCTGCCTCATAGAGAGCTGTTCTCACCATCACCTGTCTCTGTGCTGCTGCCTCATAGACTGCTGGTCTCACCATCACCTGCCTCTGTGCTGCTGCCTCATAGACTGCTGTTCTCACCATCACCTGTCTGTGCTGCTGCCCCATAGACTGCTGTTCTCACCGTCACTAACAGTTGTTTCTATTGTAGGCTTATATCTGAGGAATGAGCAAACTGAGGAATGCTGAATTGAATGGAACGGACTAGAATTGAATTTCACCTGTTGGAGACAGTGCAGGTTTTGCCCCAAGTGTCTGTGTCCTTAGTCTAGTTTCCACTCAACATCCAACAATCATCTCCTATTTCTCTGTCCTGCACACAGAGGTGTAGCGTGTCCTCTCCCATGTCTCTGTCCTGCACACAGAGGTGTAGCGTGTCCTCTCCCATGTCTCTGTCCTGCACACAGAGGTGTAGCGTGTCCTCTCCCATGCCTCTGTCCTGCACACAGAGGTGTAGTGTGTATTGTTTATTGTCACTAAGCTGCTGATGGCACCTCCCCCTCCATTCTCCTCCTGCCCCACACTGTGGCGTTTTGATTGACTTCCCCTAATCGCCTCAAAGGTGCTGGAATGAATCACTAGAAAAATCTGCTAATTTGCATTCTGTCAGGAGAGTTTGTGGAGAGCGTTCCGGAATGACTTTACAGGTAGCGGAGGAGAGGAGAGTTTGGAGGGGGTTTAGAAGGGAAACCAGCTGTGGCTAGAGAAAGAGAGCGACACATATATATGTATAGACAGACAGACAGACACAAAGACCCCTTTTTTTCACTATTTGAAATCAATGAGGCCGGGATATTCAATACTGCTTGAATGGCTTTTACGGTGGCCCATAAAAAAGCCTGTTGAAAAGTATATATATATGGCATGGGATGATTTCTCTGTGGGTGAAATTAGATTAGCCCTACTGTAAAACCCAAAGTGTTTCAGCCATTCTGTAGAAGGGCACTGAGTTCTTCCCGTCTGTCCCAGCCCACAGCATTAAATGAAGGAGGAGGAAAAAACATAATTACATTGGTGAGAGTGGTCATGGTGAGCACCTTTAAAATGATCCAATTAGAGTTTGTGCAGAGCTGGCAGTCCCGTTGTGGAAGGCTGGATGGATTATTGGTAGCAGAGAGAAAGATCGAGAGAGGTGGAGATAGTTAGAGAGACAGACAGAGGGGGAAAGAGAGAGAGACTGAGGGAGAGGGGACAGAGAGAGAGAGAGAGAGAGAGAGAGGGAGAGAGAGAGGAAGTACAGTGCCTTGCGAAAGTATTCGGCCCCCTTGAACTTTGCGACCTTTTGCCACATTTCAGGCTTCAAACATAAAGATATAACTGTACTCCTATACTCGTAACATTGAGCTAATTACACACACTGGAGTGTCTGTCACAGGCTTTGAAAAAGTACACACGACTACCAGGCGCGGCAAGTGCTGCTGGTAAACTTTCTTGACTTGGATATACATTTTTGCCAACACATGGCTAACCTTTGTTCAATCAGCTTAACAGCTGCTATTAGGGAAAATGTGTTTGGAGTTAACTTTATAACTAATAGGCAATGTTAGAGTTTACACTTCCTCTTCCAATAATATTGTGGGGAGGTCAAAATCATTAAAAAATGTACCTTTATTTAACTAGGCAAGTCAGTTAAGAACAAATTCTTATTTTCAATGACAGCCTAGGAACAGTGGGTTAACTGCCTTATTCAGGGGCAGAACGACAGATTTTTACCTTGTCAGCTCGGGGACATTGATCTTGCAACCTTTCGGTTACTGGCCCAACACTCTAACCACTAGGCTACCTGCCGCTAGGCTACCTACCGCTAGGCTACCTACCAAATGTATTCATTTTATAAAGGTGATTACTTCTCTTTGCCACCTTAATTTATCTGATGATTAGACAAGACGTGAAAAAGAGCCCTGCTTTAGAGAAAACATTGTCCCTCAGATCTGTTTGGATGGGAATTCTTCATAAGCTTTCAAATGTTGCTCATACAGGACGTACAGTAGCCTTCTGCTTTATACTGTATGTCCACGGATCTATTGTTGATGTGTGTTTAAACAGGAACAGTGTCAGTAATTGACTTTCTTGATTCGCTGGCAACACCACAGTGATGAATTAATGACTTTAACCAATCAGAGACACAAAACTCTTCAGATATTTGTTCATTAGGAAAGCCAAGCATTCCTTTACATATGCATTGTATTACCTGTTTATCTATTATGTCACATTTAAAGTTATGTTCGTTTAAGAGAACGGAAGGGAAAGGAAAATAGCCTTGTGCGATAGAGAGTGTAATTCACACAGACACGTTGTTACACTACCGGTGAATATACGCAGCGTATGGAAACCCCCCTCATTCAACCCCTTTTTCCATCTGACTGCCTGTGCTCATGCTCCCCACACACACACACACACACACACACACACACACACACACACACACACACACACACACACACACAAAACCCACCTTCTTCTCTGTAAATATGTATTTCATTTTCATGATTATTTCTATAAAACGTTTACCTCAAGCCATTATTTACTCCGCACAGCAAGTTGGTGAGTACATTTCTAGAACACATTTTGTGCCGCGAGCGAGAAGTAGGAGAGCTGCGAGGGAAGAAAAATGTAATGAATAATGCATGGAATGTCTTTATTATTTATGATTTTCCTATTAACTTGAGTATCATTTGGAGAACTGGTGACTAAGTTTGGGGTCAGTTACTCTTCGTTGTTTCACGTCATGTAACCTGGTTTCATTTCAGATGATAGGAGCCCTTACATCACACTGACATTTGAGTCATTTAGCAGATGCTCTCATCTAGAGCGACTTACAGTTAGTGCATTCAACTTCAGGTAGCTAGCTAGGTGGGACAACCACATATCACAGTCAAGGTACGTCAAACATTCCTCAATATAGCAACTATCAGCAAAATCAGTGTTTTTGCATTTACTTTGTGTAAATTGACTCAATGTATTCTCAGTACACTACTGATGTGGTAGTATCTAAATGTCACATACTTGTATACCTCAATCATCCCAAGTACCGTTTGAAATCATCACCAAGAATTCCGTCTTTCAAGTTGTGTGTGTTGCTCATGTAACAGTGTTGCTTCTGTCCCTCTCCCAACCTGGGCTCGAACCAGGGACCCTCTGAACACATCGCCTACCGCCAACCATCACCCTAAAAGCATTGTTACCTATCTATCTGCTAACTAGCTAGCCATTTCACACCGGTTACACTCATGTATAAACTCCAGTCACACAAGGGAGGTGGTATGCGATGAATGGCTTTTCCTTCTCTGAAGTGATCCTGTATATGTAACGGATGTGAAACGCTAGTTAGCGGTGGTGCACACTAAATAGTGTTTCAATCGGTGACGTCACTTGCTCTGAGACCTTGAAGTAGTAGTTCCCCTTGCTCTGCAAGGGCCGCGGCTTTTGTCGAGCGATGGGTAACGATGCTTCGTGGGTGACTGTTGTTGTGCAGAGGGTCCCTGGTTCGCACCCGGGTATGGGCGAGGGGACGGTCTAAAGTTATGCTGTTACATATACACCTCTGATAGTCTGTGGTTGCTATGCTGGAGCTACTAGAGACAGGAGAGGGCTTCAGGGAGAACCATGTATCTCTACTCTCTACCTCTCCACTCCACCATGCTCCTGTGTGTGTGGGGGGGGGGGGGGGGGTCACCACGCTCCTCTCTAATTGGAGCAGCCATTAAACAGATGTCAGGGAACGACAGGGAACACTTCTCATTGTAAAGGGATGCCATGTATGTTGTTAAACCCCTCCCTCTCTAGTTTACAGACCTGCCACATCTCCCACTACTAGTATGATGTGAATTCCCTCTCTGGTTTACTGACCTGCCACATCTCTCACTACTAGTATGATGTGAATTCCCCCTCTAGTTTACAGACCTGCCACATCTCTCACTACTAGTATGATGTGAATTCCCTCTCTGGTTTACTGACCTGCCACATCTCTCACTACTAGTATGATGTGAATTCCCCCTCTAGTTTACAGACCTGCCACATCTCTCACTACTAGTATGATGTGAATTCCCTCTCTGGTTTACTGATCTGCCACATCTCTCACTACTAGTATGATGTGAATTCCCCCTCTAGTTTACAGACCTGCCACATCTCCCACTACTAGTATGATGTGAATTCCCCCTCTAGTTTACAGACCTGCCACATCTCCCACTACTAGTATGATGTGAATTCCCTCTCTGGTTTACTGATCTGCCACATCTCTCACTACTAGTATGATGTGAATTCCCCCTCTAGTTTACAGACCTGCCACATCTCTCACTACTAGTATGATGTGAATTCCCTCTCTGGTTTACGGATCTGCCACATCTCTCACTACTAGTATGATGTGAATTCCCCCTCTAGTTTACAGACCTGCCACATCTCCCACTACTAGTATGATGTGAATTCCCCCTGTAGTTTACAGACCTGCCACATCTCTCACTACTAGTATGATGTGAATTCCCCCTCTAGTTTACAGACCTGCCACATCTCCCACTACTAGTATGATCACAGTAAACACACACATTCACACAGTAAATACACACACACACAGTAAAAACACACACACACACATTGTAAGTACACACGCACACATACAGAAAATGCACAAACATGAATAGCAAATGCACACACTCACACACAACACAGCTGGTGGTGATAGAGGTTCCTGGTGTGGCTCAACCTCTGAATTTAAAGGGTCAGAGGTTGCTGTGTGGATGATTGCCACCATGTGGAGTACTGATTATTTCCACCTCTGACCCAACACGGTTATGGGTTCAAATCCCAAGCAGGACTCAAGAGACTAACGCTTCAATCCAAACTGACAAAATGGCTCCCAGGACAGTAGGGCTGTAGCAAATAAACAACCTGGGTGAAAACCACTTCAGATAGCAATGGAACAATCCAGAGCTCGGCCATGGCACCAAATAGGGTCATGATGGTATGTGGACCTGTTGTCTGCTAGTATGGCCGCCCTAAGCTTCAGGCCTAACTGGCTGTGATAGGGCGTTATAACTGAATCAGAGTAGGCAGGCAGGTAGACAGCCATGGAGACAGGCAGGCAGACGTCCCTGACAAACAGATTGTGTCATTGGGTGGTAATGTGGTCTCTGGCCGAGATAGGGACATCTCTGGCTGCAGTGTGAGGATTAAGCTGACAGCAGCACTTTCACATCCACCATCAGTCCCACTGTGTCTGGACTGCACAGAGACACAGAGACACAGGCACACACGCAAACGCATACACACACACACACACCCCAGGGCCACACATCCAAACGGATGACATCAGCTCGCCCCTAATCTGTGTGTGTGTGTGTGTGTGTATGTGTGGGTGTATGTCTATCTCTCCATCCCTCTCTTTCACTCTCTCCATCTATCTCCCCCTCTTTCTCCATACCTACCTGGGTTGGGCTGTGTGTGAATGACGAGGCTCCTGTAGTCCATGGATACAGAGTGAAACAGCTGTGAGGGGAAAGAAAGCGTTGTTGTCTTTTCTCTTGTTTTTGGATCTCCCCAGATTAAAGGGACTGGTTTGAGTGGATGCCTAGCGCCTCCAAGCACCTCTGTATTTGCTGTCAAGTGTCTCCAGGTTGCAGAATTACTGTGTCACACTGTAACACCAAAAGTGACTGCTTTGATTCTCTCGAGGCTCAGATGCGGAGCGAGACCAAAGGGATGTTTGAAATGTGATGAAAGAGTACAGAACCCTGGAAGGAGGAGAGGAGGAGAATACATGTTCTGAGCGTCAGCCTGTTCCACAAGGACACAGACACCATGATCAAGTCTTTCTTTAGGGGTAGGTACGGTACAGGCAATGTACACGGTGGAATGTGGAATATAAAATTTCCATGTCAGAAAACTATTACTTTTACAGCGAGTTGGCTATATGCTGGTGCTGTATTGTGAAATGTTTGCTCTACATTGTTTGGCTTGTTTAGTTACAAGGAATGTTGTTTGTACTAAAGGTCGACCGATTAATCGGAATGGCCGATTAATTAGGGCCGATTTCAAGTTTTCATAACAATCGGAAATCGGTATTTTTGGACACCTTTATTTAATCTTTATTTAACAAGGCAAGTCAGTTAAGAACACATTCTTATTTACAATGGCGGCCTAGGAACGGTGGGTTAACTGCCTCGTTCAGGGGCAGAATTACAGATTTTCACCTTGTCAGCTCGGGGATCCAATCTTACAGTTAACTAGTCCAAGGCAATAACGGCCTGCATCTCTCTCATTGCACTCCACAAGGAGACTGACTGCCTGTTACGCGAATGCAGTAAGCCAAGCTAGCTAGCATTAAACTTATCTTATAAAAAACAATCAATGAATCATAATCACTAGTTAACTACACATGTTTGATGATATTACTAGATTATTATCTAGCGTGTCCTGCATTGCATATAATCTGACTGAGCATACAAGTATCTAAGTATCTAAGTATCTGACTGAGCGGTGGTAGGCAGAAGCAGGCACGTAAACATTCATTCAAACAGCACTTTCAGGCGTTTTGCCAGCAGCTCTTCGTTGTGTGTCAAGCATTGCGCTGTTTATGACTTCAAGCCTATCAACTGGCTAGCTAGTTAGCGCGCTAATATGTAAAATATATCACTAGCCACTTTAAACAATGCTACCTAATATAATGTTTACATACCCTACATTATTCATCTCATATGTATATGTATATACTGTACTCTATATCATCTACTGCATCTTTATGTAATACATGTATCACTAGCCACTTTAACTATGCCACTTTGTTTACATACTCATCTCATATGTATATACTGCACTCTACCATCTACTGTATCTTGCCTATGCCGCTCTGTACCATCACTCATTCATATATCTTTATGTACATATTCTTTATCCCCTTACACTTGTGTCTATAAGGTAGTAGTTTTGGAATTGTTAGCTAGATTACTTGTTGGTTATTACTGCATTGTCGGAACTAGAAGCACAAGCATTTCGCTACACTCGCATTAACATCTGCTAACCATGTGTATGTGACAAATAAAATTGGATTTGATTTGATTTAATAGCGTTTCAAACATCACTCTCTCTGAGCCTGTGGTTGTTTCCCTTGCTCTTGCTCCCTTGCTCTGCTTCGAGGGTTGCAGTTGTCATTGTGTTCCTGGTTCGAGCCGAGGGAGGAGCGAGGAGAGGGACGGAAGCTATACTGTCACACTGGCAATACTAAAGTGCCGATAAGAACATCCAATAGTCAAAGGTTAATGAAATACAAATGGTATAGAGGGAAATAGTCCTATAATTCCTATAATAACTACAACCTAAAGCTTCTTACCTGGGAATATTGAAGACTCATGTTAAAAGGAACCACCAGCTTTCATATGTTCTGAGCAAGGAACTTAAACGTTAGCTTTCTTACATGGCACATATTGCACTTTTACTTTCTTCTCCAACACTTCGATTTTGCATTATTTAAACCAAATTGAACATGTTTCATTATTTATTTGAGGCTAAGTTGATTTTATTGATGTATTATGTTAAGTTAAAATAAGTGTTCATTCAATATTGTTGTAATTGTCATTATTACAAATATATATATATATATATTTTAAATCGACCGATTAATCGGTGTCGGCTTTTTAGGTCCTCCAATAATCGGTATCGGCGTTGAAAAATCATAATCGGTCGACCTCTAGTTTGTACTGTAGACAGTTACTTGAGAGAGTTTGGTATCAGACTTAAGATTCCTCCAAAACACTGATGATGAAGCACACTAAGTACTGGAGAAGCCTCTGATGACAAGCTGGATGAATAACCAGTCTGTCACTGTCAACGTTTCCAGGTTGCTTCATCACTCACGTCTCTGTTTGACTGCTGCCTGAGTGGGGCTAGCTCCCCAGATTCACAGGCACAGCTAGAGGGACTAATGAAAACTTCACTTCCACTCTTGTTGGCTTCAGTAGTTTTAGCTGGATCTTTCAGTGAGAGATCTGAATGTGATGTGTTCTGGGACTTCCCGGACTCAGATGAAGCCTTTTTTACTGGACTTAAAATAACTTTCAATTTAGTTTTTCTGGTAGAGGACGGACAATCCTATTGGTGTCAGTGTTATCTCTGCAGCTAACACATTGCTGTCTGTATCAGACACAAACCCCAGTGTCCTCTACCATGTCCTTGGTCTTTCATCTCAGTGGCAAGAGACTGATATGTGACCGCCAGTGAAAGAGCTTCCAGTCTCACTCATTTAATAGAATGTAATGGCTTCAGACATTCCAACTGGGTGCTGCTATGCAGACCATTACAGACTAGAGGTCGACCGATTAATCGGAATGACTGATTAATTAGGGCCAATTTCAAGTTTTCATAACAATCGGAATTTGTATTTTTGGAAAAATATTTGTCCGATATTTTTTATATATATTTTTACACCTTTATTTATTCTGTATTTAACTAGTCAGTTAAGAACACATTCTTATTTTCAATGACGGCCTAGGAACGGTGGGTTAACTGCCTCGTTCGGGGGCAGAACGACAGATTTTTACCTTGTCAGCTCGGGGGATTCAATCTTGCAACCTTACAGTTAACTAGTCCAACGCTCTAACCACCTGATTACATTGCACTCCACGAGGAGCCTGCCTGTTACGTGAATGCAATGGAAGCCAAGGTAAGTTGCTAACTACCATTAAACTTATCTTATAAAAAACAATCAATCAATCATAATCACTCGTTAAACTACACATGGTTGATGATATTACTAGTTTATCTAGTGTGTCCTGCGTTGCATATAATCGATGCGGTGCATATCGTTGCTCCAATGTGTACCTAACCATAAACATCAATGCCTTTCTTAAAATCAATACAAAGAAGTATATATTTTTAAACCTGCATATTTAGCTAAAATAAATACAGGTTAGCAGGCAATATTAACCAGGTGAAATTGTGTCACTTCTCTTGTGTTCATTGCACGCAGAGTCAGTGTATAGGCAACAGTTTGGGCCGCCCAATTTGCCAGAATTTTACGTAACTATGACATAACATTGAAGGTTGTGCAATGTAACAGGAATATTTAGACTTAGGGATGCCACCCGTTACATAAAATACGGAACGGTTCTGTATTTCACTGAAAGAATAAACGTCTTGTTTTCGAGATGATAGTTTCCAGATTCGGCCATATTAATGACCTAAGGCTTGTATTTCTGTGTGTTATTATGTTATAACTAAGTCTATGATTTGATAGAGCAGTCTGACTGAGCGCTGGTAGGCAGCAGCAGGCTCGTAAGCATTCATTCAAACAGCACTTTCGTGCGTTTGCCAGCAGCTGTTTATGACTTCAAGCCTATCAACTCCCGAGATTAGGCTGGTGTAACCGATGTGAAATGGCTAGCTAGTTAGCGGGGTGATAAATGCTAATAGCGTTTCAAACGTCACTCGCTCTGAGACTTGGAGGAGTTGTTCCCCTTGCTCTGCATGGGCCGCGGCTTTTGTGGAGCGATGGGTAACGCTGTTTCGAGGGTGGCTGTTGTCGTTGTGTTCCTGGTTCGAGCCCAGGTAGGAACGAGGAGAGGGACAGAAGCTATACTTTTACACTGGCAATACTAAAGTGCCTATAAGAACATCCAATAGTCAAAGGTATACGAAATACAAATGGAAAAAAGAGAAATAGTCCTATAATTCCTATAATAACTGCAACCTAAAACTTCTTACCTGTTAAAAGGAACCACTCATGTTAAAAGGAACCACCAGCTTTCATTAGTTTCCCATGTTCTGAGCAAGGAACTTAAACGTTAGCTTTCTTACATGGCACATATTGCATTTTTACTCTCTTCTCCAACACTTAATTTTTTCATTATTTAAACCAAATTGAACATGTTTCATTATTTATTTGAGGCTAAATTGATTTTATTGATGTATTATATTAGGTTAAAATAAGTGTTCATTCAGTATTGTTGTAATTGTCATTATTACAAATACATTTTAAAAATCGTCAGATTCATCGGTATCGGTGTTGAAAAATCATAATCGGTCGACCTCTATTACAGGCCATTACAATAGCATGGTTATGGACTGAGACGCAGGTTGGAGACGGACATGAGGATTGTACTGTAACAGACTTCCACTCAAAGAATATCTCAATGGTCAGATAACTCGCAACAAATGTATCAATGGATGTCTTGCAGCTACTCGTAAAGGGAACGTAATGTAATGTACATACTGTCATTTGTCTTACACTGTAAATATCACTTCCAAGGCCCCCAGTCATCAGTGATGGTACAATGCTAGGTAATAGTGTTCCTGTGTGATGGTACAATGCTATGTAATAGTGTTCCTGTGTGATGGTACAATGCTATATAATAGTGTTCCTGTGTGATGGTACAATGCTAGGTAATAGTGTTCCTGTGTGATGGTACAATGCTATGTAATAGTGTTCCTGTGTGATGGTACAATGCTAGGTAGTAATAGTGTTCCTGTGTGATGGTACAATGCTAGGTAGTCATAGTGTTCCTGTGTGATGGTACAATGCTAGGTAGTAATAGTGTCCCTGTGTGATGGTACAATGCTAGGTAGTAATAGTGTTCCTGTGTGATGGTACAATGCTAGGTAGTAATAGTGTTCCTGTGTGATGGTACAATGCTAGGTAGTAATAGTGTTCCTGTGTGATGGTACAATGCTAGGTAGTAATAGTGTTCCTGTGTGTATGATTAGTTGTGATTGCATCTGAGCTGGCAGATTCATACCTCTGGCCCTGCAGGTTTTACAGACTTCAGTGAGATGATCCAGTCAGTGCTACCTCTCAATCTCCATCTTTCTGTCTTTCTCTCTTTCTCCTTTCTTTCTTTTTTTCTTTCTTTCTTTCCTTCTCTTTCCCTCTTTCCTTCTTCCTCAACCTCTTTTTCTCGCTCCCCCTGCTTACTCCATCTCTCTCTCTCTATCCTTCTTGATCTCTCTCCCTCCTCTCTCTCGCTTTCTCTCTCTTCCTCACTCTCTCTTATTCCATCTGTGTCTCTCTCTCTCACGAGGTCTCTGAGAGGTCAGTCATCGATAACTCCAGGCCACGTCACAAGGCCGTCCACCAGCACCTACAGGAGGGCCAATCTATTAATGCAATTCTGGGAAAGGCGAGTGGGGCGGAGCACCTGCTGTCGTCATGCCAACGGGCCTCAGAGGGGTTCTGTCAATGCTCAGGTCCCCTAATCAATCCCACATTACTGATCATCAATAGGAAGACTAGTTTAGGAAACATGTTTAAGGAGGGCCACCACGTGTGTTTTTCCTCACTGCGCATGAGGACAACAGCACTCCGTTGTGTGTAATGGGATAGGGATATGTGCCTGTTAATCATTTGTGCTGCTGTATCCCCCAATGAAAACGCAACCTTCTTTCTCACATATTGCTCTCTCTCTCTCTCTTTCGGTCTTTCTCTCTCTCGCTATCTGCTTTGAGAGACTAGTCAAGGATCATATCACCTCCACCCTACCTGTCACCCTAGACCCACTCCAATTTGCTTACCGCCCCAATAGGTCACACTGCACACTGCCCTATCCCATCTGGAAGAGAGGAATACCTATGTAAGAATGTTGTTCATTAACTACAGCTCAGCATTCAACACCATAGCACCCTCCAAACTTCCTGACGGGGCACCCCCAGGTGGTGAAGGTAGAAAACGACATCTCCACTCCGCTGAACCTCAACACTGGGGCCCCACAAGGGTGCGTTCTCATCCCTCTCCTGTACTACCTGTTCACCCATGACTGCATGGCCATGCACACCTCCAACTCAATCATCAAGTTTGCATATGATACTACAGTGGTAGGCCTGTTTATCAACAACGACGACGAGACAGCCTACAGGGAGGAGGTGTGGTGTCAGGAAAAGGCCCTCTCTCAATGTCAGCAAAACAAAAGAGATGATCGTGGACAGGAAACAGCAAAGGGAGCACCCCCCTATCCACATCGACGGGACAGCAGTGGAGAAGGTGAAAAGTTTGAAGTTCTTTGGTGTACACATCACGGACATACTGAAATGGTCCATGCACAAGACAGTGTGGTGAAGAAGGCGCAACAGAGCCTCTTCAACCTCAGAAGGCTGAGGTTGTAAAGACTAACTTTTACAGGTGCACAATTGAGAGAATCCTGTCGGGCTGTATCAGCGCCTGGTACAGCAACTGCACCGCCCACAACCGCAAGGCTCTCCACAGGGTAGTGAGGTCTGCACAACGCATCACTGGGGGCAAACTACCTGCCCTACAGGACACCTACAACACCTGATGTCACAGGAAGGCCAAAAAGATCATCAAGAACAATAACCACCCGAGCCACGGCCTGTTCACCCACTACCATCCAGAAGGCGAGATCAGAACAGGTGAATCAAAGCTGGGACAGAGAGATTGAAAAATAGTTTTTATCTCAAGGCCATTGTTTAACAGACATCACGAGCACAGAGAGGTGGCTGCCTACCTACAGACTTGATATCATTGGCCACTTTAATAAATGGAACACTAGTCATTTTAATAATGCCACTTCAATAATGTTTACATATCTCGCATTACTTATCTCATATGTATATACTGTATACTTCACTATCTATTCTTTACTATTTATTGCATCTTAGCCACTCTGTCACTGCTCATCCATATATGTTATACTTATATATTCTCATCCCATTCCTTTACTAGATTGTGTGTATTAGGTTTTGTTGTGGAATTATTAAATATTACCTGTTAGATACTAATGCACTAAAAGGATAAGCATTTCGCTACACTCGCAATTTCATCTGCTAACCATGTGTATCTGTCCAATGATTTGATTTGATCTCTGTCTTTCGCTCTCTCTTTGTCTCTCTCTCTCTCTTTGTCTCTCTCTCCCTTTGTCTCTCTCTCTCTCTTTGTCTCTCTCTCTCTCTTTCTCTCTCTCTCTTCGTCTCTTTCTCTCTCTCTTTGTCTCTCTCTCTTTGTCTCTCTCTCCCTTTGTCTCTCTCTCTCTTTCTCTCTCTCTCTCTTTCTCTCTCTCTCTCTTTGGCTCTCTCTCTCTTTGTCTCTTTCTCTCTCTCGTTGTCTCTCAATCTCTCTCTTTGTCTCTCTCTCTCTTTGTCTCTTTCTCTCTCTCGTTGTCTCTCTCTCACTCTCTTTGTCTCTCTCTATCTTTGTCTCTCTCTTTGTCTCTCTCTTTGTCTCTCTCTCTCTTTGTCTCTCTCTTTCTCTATCTTTGTCTCTCTCTCTTTGTCTCTCTCTTTGTCTCTCTCTCTTTGTCTCTCTCTTTGTCTCTCTCTTTGTCTCTCTCTTTGTCTCTTTCTCTCTTAGTTCAATGAAGGTTTATTAAAGTGTATCAGACATCTAATCAGGGTTGATTAAGGCAGCCGTCTATGACAACAGTGACTAAGCACATCCACGGCTAAGTGACCATGCGTTGCCACTGCCACCAATGAACAGAAAGTGCAGGCGAATGCAGCTTTTCGTCAGTGCCCTCGTTCAGCTCTCTCCACCCCACGTTACCCGACTCCCGGTCTCCCGTGGCGGCCGGACAGCACTGAATGGCACCGTAATCCATCCCACTAATTCCCAGGCATTAGGAAGGCCGGCCATTTCCTAATTGGCTAAAGGGTTAGATTAAGATCTGGACAATGGGGCATGTTGACGCCATCTCGCTGTCATAACAGGGGGATTAGGGAAGTGAATAGAGGGGGCTACTGAGCACCTCCGGCCAGAGGGCCCCAGAGGGCCCCAGAGGGACCACAGCACAGACCTGACTGACACACTGTCACAACACACTGGACCTAGAGGGGCTTTACCCAGCCAAGCGGAAGCTGATCCCATCACCAGCTCCTGCCCACACAGTCCCTCTATCCCAGCCCCTTCAATGCACTGCAGCCCATTGACACACACACTGGGTCTGACTACTGGAGGCAGTGGAGCTGGAGATTTCAGTTTGACATGGAACAGTTTCTCCCAGAAGTGGCTTGCTAAGTGAAACTCAAGGCTGTTTTGAAACTCGCTGCATGTTGTTTGTCAGGGACAGAGTACAACAAGTATATGAGATTCAGAGGTCAAGAGGTCAAGCCTGTCTCTGTGTGTCTGTATCTCAGTAAGCTAGGCCTTCGACTAGCTGTGAAAGCAACAGCCGTTGCTGCTGGCATCATGTGGTCTTTTAATGCAGTCTGAAGGCTAGCATATGTGTAAGGAGCGGGGGAAGGTAAGCAGGGTGGACAGAGGTACAGCCTCAAGTCTTCTTCTGCAGTCTGTCACATCACGTTGGCTAGTTCTAAAACCACACTGACTGTAATAGCTGCTCTCCAAGATGGAGAGAGGGAGGGAGGGGGAGAGGTCAGACTGAGAGGGGTCAGGGATGTGCTATAAAGATGCTTTGAAAGGGTCTCTGGTCATGTGGTGTCTTTCTCACTCTCCTCTGATTGATGGATGGCTGGAGACCTGTGAGGTGACTTGTGGTCTATATGGGCAGTGTCCCTCTAAGCTCTACACACTCTCTACACACTTAGAGAAGGGGATATTTCTCCCTGTGCTTTTCTGCCTCTTGCCTTAGTAGCTGTGGATTTTCAGGCTTGATCATAGCTGCTTGAGGGTTGATATAGTATCGTGGGAGAGAGATTGAAGTCCGGACGTAGTATATCTTACTATTTCTCTCCAAAGCCTGGGGATATGCACTCACTGAACCTGACCTCTGTTGCACCGCCATCCCAGCAGTGTTTGAAGTTGGAGCCAATATTTCCACTTGCAGATGGTTTGACACACTCATTTAACAGTCTTGGGCTGCGATGTAGCGCATTTCTTTTGACCGGTGCCCTATGGGCCCAGTGGGCCTGGGTCAAAAGTAGTGCACTATATAGGGAATAGGGCCCTGGTCAAAAGTAGTGCAATATATAGGGAATAGGGTACCATTTGGGACACACACATGGATTCACATAGTTGTGATCCAGTTACCGATGCCTCTGCCAATCAGCGATGTTAAACAGTGTAGATATACTTAAGGGTCATGCTAATGCATGACACATGAAGCGCAATGCGCAGATGGCTGCCCTTCTGGCTGGGTACATTTATTCCACTGAAGTGCATTGTTGAATGGGTTTGGATTTAAAACGAGGCAGGCTAGATGCCCTGACCTGGGATCCATTACTGTACAATGGTACTAAGCTGGATGTGTTAAGAGCTGATCTATTGGCCCCTGGCTATGAAACCCTATGGATGGATATAACCGTAGTGTAGGCAGAGAGAGGTGGGAGAGTAGTAGAGGCCTGGCTGGCCGGCAGCTCTACTGCCCACGCTGCAACTCTAGTCTACTCTGTGAGACATGCTTCATCTCCACGCCTTCTCCTCACAGACCCTTCACTCTCTCTCTCTCTCTCTCTCTCTCTCTCTCTCTCAGCGGAGAGGTAGAGATGTTCAGACATCATTATTGTTTTCTCTCTCCCTTATTCTCTTATCCCCTACTCCCCTCTCCGCTCCCCAGGAGTTCCAAGGAACATTTTGTACGTGGAAAGACGACAGCCGCTTCTGAGTCATTACAGCATTGTACCGCGGGACAAATAGCTGGGTATTCGCCACAGTTATCTCTGGTAATCTGTTTGTGTTATTCTCGGCTTTGTTTGCAGATTGCTCCAGTGAAAATCCTGGCTTCCCCTCTGATGAATCGTCTGTGTTCACTCACTCTCTCTCCATCTCTCTCTCTCTTTGCTTCACCTCCCATCGAACAGGAGATTAATAAGTAGGATGTTTGTTGAACATGAAAAATCATTTCCTGTACAATACACAGCTTTAGTGTAAATTATCAGCACTCTAGAAATGCCCCAGGTGCCCAAATGCCCATGGGAACAGCCTTGAAAATACCCACTAGGGGCAAAGCACCTACAGAATGTCAGCTTGATTTATTAGGTATGTGGCCCTAATTTATTGTAAATGTATACCATTGGGGCTTTTGTAAATTACAGATAAATATAGGCTTCTTAGATCAGTGACTAGGGAAGAAGAACCGTTAGTCTATCGAGGATGTGTTACCGCGTATGCAACTGTATACTCATCATGCTAAGTGGTGATTTCTACATTGCAAACCATAGGGACCGGTGTGTAGGAGCCGTTTTGGCCTGTTTATATGGCATTGTATATGCTGTCTGACAATGGTTATTTTAACTTATTTGTCCACTAGAGGGCACAATATGTTGGGGTCATGGTTCACTGGTCACATGTAGCACAGGTGACCAGGAAGGGTTGGCGGAGATGGAAGAGGAGAGGGCATACAATTCTTACTGTATCACAGAGCATGCTCATGGATTTGACCTCTGCACCTTTTATATGCTAATATTTGTATTGGATCGATAAAATGGGAACGAAAATAGTTACGGTTAGAAAGCAATTTCTGTGGACGTGTTATGGACATCTCTCTGCTGTGCCAGTGGCTTTTTATAGGGAACCGTCACTACAAATGTCTCTCTTAAACCAGCTTGGATGTTACACTAATGTCAAATCTAACAGATGACCCAGAACTCTGAAAGTACAGAAAACCACTTTCATGCCTTATAGGTTGCTCCTCTTAGAAAGTGTCGCCACAGAAAAGTCCCCACTGGAAGACGGTGCTAATTATACAGTAGTTCCGTGACATCAAAGGTTCCTTTTGAAGTGTTGTGCTGTGTGTCGGCCGTTCTGTAGCGCTGTCGGGAGGTGTAATCTGTTGTCGTTACGCAGGCCTCATGCAGGGTAGCACTGGAAGTGCCATAGTGTATCTCACACATAGATACACACACACACACACACACACACACACACACACACACACACACACACACACACACACACACACACACACACACACACACTGTATGTGTGTTCATTAGCATCTCCTCACCACATATCAATATGGCTCAGATGTGCCATCCTCACGCCCCTAGACCAGCCCCCTTCCACTCCTCTGTCAACCCTCACCTAGAACTCTCTCAGCCTGGTAGAACTCTGAGAGAATTCTGGGTTTCCGTTGCACGGTATCTGTTGAAATCTCCAGCGGTTTGCTTTTCCCATCTAAGGACAGATTCATCAACATTGAGCGTTAAGACAACGTTGGCAAGGGCTTTAATGGCCTTGGTGGAGTCATTTTATTTTATTTACGTTATTTCACGCTTGGACTCTCTGTCAGCAGCGTTGAGAGATAGGGTGTCGGAGTCCAAAATCGACTTACTGAAGAAAAGAGTATCTCACAGCTTTTGTGACTGTCGTGACAGAATGGCGTGGGGTCATTCAGTTTGCACCAATCCAGCACCTCCTGTCACCGCTGTTACATCATAATGACATGTGACAGGCGATAAGAGCTTGTGGCACCAGACTAAATTGGCACACATGGCTGCACCATCTTGTGACATGGTGTGGCAGACATATGAACTGTCTGACTCAACAGACACACACTCACTTAGCCTCGCTAGCCTCGTGGTGCAGTTCTAGGAGTCTAGGTATTTTCGAGGAATGTGTTAATGGAACTGGTATTGAGTGAAGCAGGAATTCAATCTGCCTTTTGGGGCCAGTCTGATCATTACACATGTATTGAACATACCTCAAAGGCTGCCATATGCCAGACTCTACAGTATCAAAGGCTGCCATAGGCCAGGCTCTTCCAGCACCAAAGGCTGCCATAGGCCAGGCTTTTACAGCAGTGTTAGCACGGATGTGGGAATAAGCTGTTTAACACCTCAAGGATGGAGTCCCTTGGAGCTATCACAGCCAGCATCAATTAGCCTATCCTCTGGTGCTCAAACGGGCTAATTAGCACACGGCACTAGCAGGAGCGTTTAGGAACTAATTTATACCTTGATACACCTTTAGCATCATATCCTGCACAACACAACACTGACTGGAAATTACAGCTGTCTCAAACAGACACTATGCTTGGGAGAGAGAGTTTGAAAAAAACCTGTGATTTACATTTTGGGGTCATTTATCAGACCCTCTTATCCAGAGTGACTTACAGGAGAAATGAAGTGCCCTTGCTCAACTCCCGTACAGACTCGGTAGAGGCGAAGGTCAAGAGCCGTGCGTCCTCTGAAACACAACCCAACCAAGCATCACTGCTTCTTGACACAATGCCCACTTAACCCGGAAGCCAGCCGCACCAATGTGTTGGAGGAAACACTGTGCACCTGGCGACCATGTTAGCATGCACTGCGCCCGGGCTGCCACAGGAGTCGCTAGTGCACGGTGGGACAAGGACCTCCCTGCCAGCCAAACCCTCCCCTAACTCGGACGACACTGGGTTGTGCGCCATCCCATGGGTCTCCCGGTCGCGGCCAGCTACGACAGAGCCCGGACTTGAACCCAGAATTTCTAGTGGCACAGCTAGCGTCTGACACTGCAGTGCCTTAGACCACTGTGCCACTCGGGAGGCCCTGGCTCTGATATTATAACCAGCGACCTTTCGGTTACTGGCCCAATGCTCTTAATTGACTGGCAAATGTCGTGAGAACTAGCCACTTATGCTAACGCTAACATGATTAAAAGGGTGCCACTGTCAGCATTTAGCAGGCTAGCGTTCTCGTCTCACTCGCGATAACATGTAGACAGCAGCCCTGTGAGGTTGTGTAGAGGCTCTGTGTCTACCGTCTTTGAGAGGCGTTGACACTCTGCATGCAGATTGACCTTATTTATCTCCTCTCTGTTGGAGTTGCATCACTCAGCTGAAACCTTCCTGTAACGTTACCTAGTGAAGGACTCATCGCTCATCATCCCGAAGGACAGCGCTTAAGTATTCAGTGGAATTCAAATGTGCAACCGAGAGACCTGCTCACAATACATGAATATAACTGATTCAGGGTCAGCTTGTCCTTAATCAGCCGTTCTGTTCTGATTCTTTATGAGACGTTGAGGTTTTCAAAGTAGGATCTTTTTGTTAAAGGGATGACAATGACGCCCTTTATCTCCTTCCACAGAGTCAGATGGAGTTCTGGATACCATTTGTATGTCTCTGGTTCCATTATGAAGGAAGTTAGAGGCACTTTCATTAGTTAACTAGCATTGACTCTCAAAACTACCGCTAACTTCCTTCTTAATGGACACAGAATCGTACAAATGGTATCCACGCAATCGTCTGACCTGTTAACCAAAATCCAGAAGTATCCCTTTAAAGTACTGTCATGATGTACACACAATACAATTACAATTCTTGGCCTCCCGGGTGGCGCAGTGGTTAAGGGCGCTGTACTGCAGCGCCAGCTGTGCCACCAGAGACTCTGGGTTTGCGCCCAGGCTCTGTCGTAACCGGCCGCGACCGGGAGGTCCGTGGGGCAACGCACAATTGGCCCAGCGTTGTCCGGGTTAGGGAGGGTTTGGCCGGTAGGGAAATCCTTGTCTCATCGCGCACCAGCGACTCCTGTGGCGGGCCGGGCGCAGTGCGTGCTAACCAAGGTTGCCAGGGGCACGGTGTTGGCTTCCGGGTTGGATGGCGCTGTGTTAAGAAGCAGTGTGGCTTTGTTAGGTTGTGTATCAGAGGATGCAGGACAACCTTCGTCTCCCCTGAGCCCGTACGGGAGTTGTAATGATGAGACAAGATAGTAGCTACTAAACAATTGGATACTATGAAATTGGGGAGAAAAAGGGGTAAAATTAAAAATAAAAAAAGATGTACAATTCTTTCATTCTATTTCTACGGTACACACAGTTCATACTGTTCCTCTCTCCTGTATGCAGGTGTATGCACAGTTTCTTAGTAAGTTCCCTGATTGTAACTGTGCTCCTCCCCTCTCCTCTCTGATAGGTACAACCAGGCAGCCCAAGGAGGGAGAGGTCCCGGGGGTGGACTACAACTTTGTGACTGTTGATCAGTTTATGGAATTGGAGAAAAGTGGAGCCTTATTAGAGAGCGGAACTTATGAAGGTAAGAGAAAGCTTTTCACTTTTTTGGGGGTGTATCATATTTTTTGGGGGGGGTCTTTCCTGATTTTGCTTGTTGTAATAATTGTATTATGTAGCTGCTTGTTTATCGACCATCCTTCCACTCTCTGACAGAGAAGAATGAAAACACACTCTCACACTCTCACACACACCACAACACCACTACACTCTCTTTCATGCTGGCTCTCCTCTGAGCCCTAATGGCTCTATAATAAACATGACTCCAATTTCTCTCCATCTGCCCTGGTCTGTGTGGCTCTGTGCTGGGTGTACTAAACTACTGGCTCTCCACTCTGTCAGATACAGGGGACTCCACCACACAGACAGATAATGCATTAACTCCATGTCAGCTCCCTCGCCGAGCCCTCCCGCTCAGCCTCGCGCCTGTCATGGCAGAAAAATAAATTGCAGATGGTCAATTTAACGGTTGGTTGCCAGGAGCGATGTTAGATTCTCTCTCCAAGGATGTCGTCTTCCGTAGAGAGAACCCTTCTTCTCTTCTCGGTGGCTGCATTGCTGTACCACCAACATTTACCTTTTTAATATGTAATGTTCAATTAGAGAAGGAGAGAGAGAGATAATTACTTGACACATTGGAAAAAACTTACAAAAAAACAGAGCAAACTAGAATGCTATTTGGCCCTAAACAGAAAGTACACAGTGGCAGAATACCTGACCTCTGTGACTGACCCAAAATTAAGGAAAGCTTTGACTATGCACAGACTCCGTGAGCATAGCCTTGCTATTGAGAAAGGCCGCCGTAGGCAGACCTGGTTCTCAAGAGAAGACAGGCTATGTGCACACTGCCCACAAATTGAGGTGGAAACTGAGCTGCACTTCCTAACATCCTGCCAAATGTATGACACTATTAGAGACACATATTTCCCTAAGATTACACAGACCCACAAAGAATTGGAAAAGCAAACTCAATTTTGATAAACTCCCATATCTACTGGGTGAGAGAGAGAGAGAGAGAGAGAGAGAGAGAGAGAGAGAGAGAGAGAGAGAGAGATAGAGATAGAGAGAGAGGGATGCAGGGCGATAGAGATGGAGAGATCCCTGTTTTCTTTTGTGTGAGGAAGGCGGAGAAAAAGCCAATCTGTCTGTCAGGTCCTACACTGCCAGGTTAATGTTATCCACAGTGTTGGATTTTCATCATTACAAGAGCCTTGCTTGGGAAAGTCAGGGGTTGGGTCAGTGTGTCTCTTGGCTTTCGTTTAGCTAATAGTTAGGTAGGCAACTAATTTAGCGTTGTAGCATACCACTGGAGGTTGTCTTCAGTTTGTCTAGGAATGTTTAAAGGTTTGAAGAATGCGGCATGCTGTTTTTGTGCATTTTAGATTTGATTTCCGAGGAAAGTCTGACTGAAATTGCTTTTAGATTTTAGGCAGCAGTAGGGTAAAATAGTCTGTGGTCTGTGGTTTTAAGCCTTTCCATTCAATTAGCTTTTTTACAGCAATGTTTGTTCATTTGAGTCACTCACTGTGTACTCAGAAATGCGAACAAAAATTCACAGGTCCTTTTTCTAACCACAGCAAATATCTGAGATATAAACCAACAGGACTTTCCAGCTACTATTTTCTCCATGGTCCTTCAACTGTCTGCGGCATACGTGTTGATGGGGTTGATCATTTTCATACTTAATCCCCAGGATTAGAACAATCTCAATGGATTTCAAAATATCTTTGGGTATATGGTTTCTCCTCCAGAAGTACTAAAACACCACTGAGAAGTGCAGGATAATATTTTATTTATTTTACCAGGCAAGTCAGTTAAGAACAAATTCATTTTCAATGACGGCCTAGGAACAGTGGGTTAACTGCCTGTTCAGGGGCAGAACGACAGAACGACCTTGTCAGCTCGGGGATTTGAACTTGCAACCTTCCGGTTACTAGTCCAACGCTCTAACCACTAGGCTACCCTGGCGCCCATATCACTCTCAAAGAAACCCTCTCTAGCTTCAGAACTTAATCTCCAGTGGAGAGGCAGTGCCTTGAAGCCTGCTCTCAAGGAAACTTGGTTCCATTGCTGTGGCAACATCATATCTCCCCCCAGTCCATTTCACACAATATTTACAGAGAGTGGAGACCAAACACTTAATCAGATCTCACATCAGCTTAACAAGGACATCCGCTGTCTCTGGACTTTGCCAGGTATCTCTGGGCTAAAGCTGTTGCAAGGGATGTTTGCGTGCATGCATGCCTATGTGTGTGGAGGAGATCTTAGCAGACAGTCTTCTGCTAGCAGACTCAGGAGCTGGAGGATCAGAGTGGGTGATGTGTGAAAGCATCAGCGAGGAGGAGCCCAGGGGAGCATGTTCAGAACAAACCCAGAAATGCTCTGCATGCTGGGAGCTGGCGACTCTGCCCTGGGGAGACAGACGGGACGACCACACAGAGCCCAGAGCACAGAGAGAGAGACAGGCTTCTTCTTTATTTATTTACAACACACACACACTCACTCAATCACTAGGAATCTGTGCATGGTTTAGTGTTTGATTGATGTGCGGTGGATAACAATGATTTGCCAGCAGACACAAAAGAGCTAACAGTGATGTTAGTTAAGATGCCTGGGGTGTGGGCCAGACAGTGTCAGGCTTTAGTTACCAATATGAAGTCAGGTGGGTGGGTGTGTTTGTAGGTATATGTGTTGTGGAGTGTGTGACTGTGTTTGAGTACCTCCCCTTGACGTGCCTTGAGACTTACGTATGAACTTTTAAGAACTATGTGAACTTTAACTCCCAGGACGTCAACTGACCTTCCACTTCCTGGTCCTGGTCCCATTGGGTTATGTAATAATGACATCATCTTCCCGCGTGACATTCTCACTTGCTCTCTCCCTTTCAATATTTCATTATACAATATATTTCCCTTTAATTAGACAGTTTAATTTAATGTTCCGTTTGTGCCTGTGTTGTCTACTGTGATCCCTACTTTAGCGATTGAATATTAACTTGGAACAAGAGGAGAAAAACATCCAAGCAAATCTTTTTATGAACACATCATCAAAGGCACACAAAATGTGTCCAAAATTCAGGCGTGTTGCATATTAAGCAGGTTTGTACAGTGGCAGTGCTCACTGCTCACCCATGTGACTTGAGGTTCAACTGCTGAATGTGTGTCTCGGTCCTCTGGTACAGATAACTATTATGAAAAGATAGCAAAAATGCTCTAAATTGCTCATATATCACGTTTAATAGTGAGGTGAAACTTCCTCAGATAATTTTGTAGCTATTAGTGGATGCACTGTAGGAGGAATAGCCTAAGCTTTAGATCAGCGGGCAACACAGTCTCATGGGGGGGCTAACACAATCTCATGGGGGGCTAACACAGTCTAATGGGGGGCTAACACAGTCTCATGGGGGACTAACACAGTCTCATGGGGGGCTAACACAGTCTCATGGGGGATAACACAGTCTCATGGGGGACTAACACAGTCTCATGGGGGGCTAACACAGTCTCATGGGGGGCTAACACAGTCTCATGGGGGGATAACACAGTCTCATGGGGGGCCAGCACAGTCTCATGGGGGGCTAACACAGTCTCATGGGGGACTAACACTGTCTCATGAGGGCTAACACAGTCTCATGGGGGGCTAACACAATCTCATGGGGGACTAACACAGTCTCATGGGGGACTAACAGTCTCATGGGGATAACAGTCTCATGGGGGACTAACACAGTCTCATGGTGCTAACACAGTCTCATGGGAGAAATACACAGTCTCATGGGGGCTAACACAGTCTCATGGAGGCTAACACAGTCTCATGGGGGCTAACACAGTCTCATGGGGGCTAACACAGTCTCATGGGGGCTAACACAGTCTCATGGGGGCTAACACATTCTCATGGGGGGCTAACACATTCTCATGGGGGGCTAACACAGTCTCGTGGGGGGCTAACACAGTCTCGTGGGGCTAACACAGTCTCGTGGGGCTAACACAGTCTCGTGGGGCTAACACAGTCTCGTGGGGCTAACACAGTCTCATGGGGGGCTAACACAGTCTCATGGAGAGACCTCAGTTCAACCATCAATCTGTCACATTGGCCATTTTGATTCTTTAACCTCACCCACCAGCACCTAAGTATAACATGATGTGTGTATGACTGACTAAGTATATAAAATTATCATTAATGTGAAGTTTTCCTTCCTTCCTTCTCTAGAGAACTATTACGGTACCCCCAAGCCCCCGTGCGAGCCCAGCCCTCTGCTGCTAAATGTAACAGATCAGCTCCTGCCGGGCGCCCGACCCAGCTCCAAGGGGAAGAGGAAACGGAACAAGTCGGTCAGCAACATGGAGAAGGCCGGCATCGAGCCACCCGAGGATGAGGAGGAGGAGAGACCCGTTGTCAATGGCAACGACAATGGCATCACCCCAGGTTAGGTTCCAACGCAGACATAGTGTTGATGTGCAACTATAGATCAACAAGTTCACCGCTGAAATGAGATAGCACCGACCCCTGGGATCTGATCAGACAACATAGCAACAGTCTATCGTCTAGGTTACATCATAGCAACCAGCTCTCAGTCAGACCCATACAATAACATAATAAAGGATGGATACAAGTCCCTACTGCCTACAGGGAGCTCTTCCCAGGGAGCTCAGATCATCAGCATCATCATCATAGATAGTCTAAATGAAAAACTGGAGAGTTCTAGTGCCTGTAAATAGCATGAGTACATCCCCCAAGCATCCCATGTAACAGGACTGATAGTGTTCAGAGACAACAGCCTTACACTGTATCCAGTCTCCCAGTCACTAGATCAGACCACAGTACAGTCAGACTACGTCACATGGCCAGAGGCTAGATTCCACCCCCCGCACCGACACAGAGAAACATCGCCTGGAGGTGTGATCAAATCAAGCGTGGGGTTCCACTAAGCAGATTTACTGGATCAATGCAAGTCACATCACAGTCATTACTCTCAACTAGGAGCAAAGATGCTGGTTGTCTAACTTAATATAAGAACAGAGAAACCCATGAAGCCATGAAACAAAATAGTATCATTCATTTTGACTTGACATTTGTTAATGTAAAAATAAATGACACAGTCACGGTAGTTATTTAGTAAAACATTTTGAGACCTTTAGAGAATGGCTTTACATTATACAGTGGGGCAAAAAAGTATTTAGTCAGCCACCAATTGTGCAAGTTCTCCCACTTAAAAAGATGAGAGAGGCCTGTAATTTTCATCATAGGTATACTTCAACTATGACAGACAAAATGAGAAAAAGTGGAAAATAAGTATTTGGTCACCTACAAACAAGCAAGATTTCTGGCATTGTACTGTATGTTCTGGTCAGGTAACCCATATAAATGCCCTTGAGCTATAGGACTGGAGTAGTCTCATGTTGCTGTAATTTCTCATAGTAGCTCTGCTATTCATTGGGCTATGTGAACAAAGCTGAGAAAGGTTCGATGTCGAGTATTCAGCGTAGAGCTGCACTGTAGTTTTCTGTTACTGAGTGTATATACAGGTCGACAGGAGAGAGAGAGAGAGAGAGAGAGAGAGAGAGAGAGAGAGAGAGAGAGAGAGAGAGAGAGAGAGAGAGAGAGAGAGAGAGAGAGAGAGAGAGAGAGAGAGAGAGAGAGAGAGAGAGAGAGAGAGAGAGAGAGAGAGAGAGAGAGAGAGAGAGAGAGAGAGAGAGAGAGAGAGAGAGAGAGAGAGAGAGAGAGAGAGAGAGAGAGAGAGAACGAACAGTAGACAGTGTGATGTGAGTAGATAGCTCATAGATGAACTCATAGATGAACCTCTGCCTGCTGTGGCTTTCCTCTGGGACGGCCCAACCAAGCGCCACAACTCAAACTAGGACATATCATCAGCTCTTCCACTCTCTCTCAATCTCCTCTGCCTGCCACCTCTCTCACTCTGCTCTCTCTGTCTATTTCCCTCTCTCTTTCAATCACCGTCCATCTCTCTCTGCTCGGTATCCTTACTCTCTCTCGCTCGCTCTATATATCTATCTATCTCTCTATTTCTGTCCCTGTGTAATTGCCACCCTCTCCCCATTTGAAATCCTCTCTATCTTTCTTTTTATCCCGTTCCATCTCTTTTTCCTTGGCAGTCAATCACACTGCCCCTTCTCCCCGCTACCACCTCCTCTCTCCCTTCCACCCTTCCCTCCTCCCCTTCCATCCTCCTCCTCTCTTCCCTTCCCTCCTCCTCTCTCCTCTTCCCTCCTCCCCTCTCGCCTTCCCCCCTCCCCTCCTCTCTTCCCTTGACCCTTCCCTCCACCCCTTGCCTCCTCATCTCTCCCCTCTCCCCTTCCCTCCTCATCTCTCATCTCTTACCTTCCCTCCTCTTCTCTCCCTTCTACCTTTTCAACCTCCCCTCTCCTCCTCTTTCCCCTCTCCCCTTCCCTCCTCCCCTCTCCCGTTCCCTCCTCTTCTCTCCCTTCTAATTCTCCCACCTACCGTCTCCTCCTCCTCCTATCTCCTTTCTCCTCCCCTCTCCCCTTCCCTCCTCCCCTCTCCCCTTCCCTCTTTCCCTCTCCCCTCTCCCCTTCCCTTCTCCCCTCTCCCCTTCCCTTCTCCCCTCTCCCCTCTCCCCTTCCCTCCTCCCCTCTCCCCTTCCCTCCTCCCCTCTCCCCTTCCCTCCTCCCCTCTCCCCTTTCCCCTTCCCTCCTCCCCTCTCCCCTTCCCTCCTCCCCTCTCCCCTTCCCTCCTCCCCTCTCCCCTTCCCTCCTTCCCTCTCCCCTTCCCTCTTCCACTCTCCCCTTTCCCCTTCCCTCCTCCCCTCTCCCTCTCACCTTCCCTCCTCTTCTCTTCCCTCCCCTGTTCCTCCAGTAGTAATGTCAGCTCTGACTCACCTGTAATTCTCTTCTTCTTCTCAGAGTCCAGCGAACATGAAGACAAGAGTACAGATGTCTCCTCGGGGGACGTCCCCCCCCAGACCTGTCCCCCCACCGAGACCCCCACCACCCCTAACAACGAGGTCCCCCAGGAGGAGGGGGGAGAGCTAACCAAGTCACCCCCCAAACCAGATGAGAATGAGAGTGAGCTTGGCCCCCTGCCAGGCAACTGGGAGATGGCCTACACAGAGAAGGGAGAGGTGTACTTTATCGAGTAAGTGTCTGCGCTGAAGAGAACGGTGTCAAATTATCCCAACGCACACACACACACACACACACACACACACACACACACACACACACACACACACACACACACACACACACATACAGCCAACAGCAGCCAAATAGTTGACTGTTGTTGTAATGAGATTTAGAGGTTCTTGTCCATGCAATGTTTCGCCAGGGAGAATAGAAGGTAAAAGTTGCCCAAGCATTTTAAGCAGCTTTCACACACACGCGCGCACACACACACACACACACACACACACACACAATCACTCCCACTGTAATGAATTCTATTGTTCTGTGTGGCTAGCTGTATTGGAGGTATTTTACAACAGTTCTGTTCGATTTTTACTGCTACAATATAATTGTAGAGGTGAGTTGTCTTTCTCTTCCTTTTGAAAAATATTTAAATGTCTTCTGACTGTGTGAGTGTGTATGTGCCTGTCTGTGTAGGTACATCAATCGATAGGCAGGTTATTACAGAATCCTTTTGGAAATTAAACAATCGTTCAAATTTATGTGACAGAAACATCATCCGATTCCCAGAGGACTGCCTTTCATTGTGTCGTATAATAGAGTAGCAGAGAAAACATCCAGCAGGGTTATTAGCCAGTCGGTCAGCCGGTCAGCCAGCCAGTCAGCCAGTCACATACTTCTTGTGTATCCTCTCCTCCACAGAGGCAGACTGTTAATTCCAGCCACTGCAGACTAGACTAGGTCTCTATGTCTCGTCCACCCAGGCCCTGAGTGTTCCTACATCTCGATGAATCAGTCTGGAACGTTGTGTGCTAACGCGTTTAGCCACCGAATTTGTAGCTGTACGTTTTGGGAAAAGTAAATGATGCGGTGCCAAGGCGGTACCAGATGCCAACGAGATGGCTCCCTTTGATTTGTCTCCAGATTCCATCAATTTGTTTATCCAGAATCCTCAGAGAGAGAGAGAGAGAGAGAGATACAGGGGAAGACAGGGAGAGATGGAAAAAGAGGGAGAAGGAAGAAGGGAAAGTGGGAAAGAGAGGGAGAAGGAAGAAGGGAAAGTGGGAAAGAGAGGGAGAAGGAAGAATGGAAAGTGGGAAAGAGAGGGAGAAGGAAGAAGGGAAAGTGGGAAAGAGAGGGAGAAGGAAGAAGGGAAAGTGGGAAAGAGAGAGGGTTGGGAAGAGATTGAAAGGCAGAATCAAAAGGAAACAGGAGGGAGAGAGAGAGAGGGAGGAAGGGGCATTTCATCACCCAAGATTTTCAGTTAGTGCTCACAGTGTCCCCTCCTCCCAAGGGTGGATTCGGGGATAATCCCGCCTTCCTGTAGCCACGTTTCCCTCCCTTCCCCCTCTTGTCCTGTCATCTCTTCAAGGGAGGGCATTATGTCCTCAGATGCGATAAAGAGATCCATTGAAGTTTCCTTGGCACCGCCTCTCATCTGATCACAGTCCAGTTTTACAGCCCGCAGTGTTGATCCTGCCAAGCCCACAGCTGTTCAGCTCTATCACTCACACCTCTCCCCTTCTCCCACCATCCCTCCATCCTTCCCGGGACTAATGAGAAACAGTGTGCAAATTAAAAGTATCGATTGCCATTTTGTTAACCTAAAGGGTTTTTTCTTTTCACCAGACAGTTTAGAGGGTGGGCACACAGGGGAACGTCTCTTTTTCTCTTAAATGATGCTGAATTGAGAATCTCCTCCCTCACTGGCTCTCTCTCTTCCTGTCACTGTCTCTCCTTTTCTCTCTCGTCAAGCCACAACACCAAGACGACGTCGTGGCTGGACCCGCGGCTGGCGAAGAAGGCGAAGCCACCAGAAGAATGCAAAGAGGACGGTAAGTGTCTCTCTTCTCTCGCTCTCTCAAAATCACTCAACTCTCTGTCCCGTAAAACCTTTGAATTCCTTTTTGGGTCCAAATCATTAGCATCTATTCATCGTCTGATGGCGGTTTTCAATATCTTCAGTGTTTTGATCCGAAAGCTGAAAGGATGGGTGTTGCCGTATACCATTATATATGAATAGTCATCAGTCACTGAGGACAGTGGTTTATTTGGGGTCTTTGTCTGACACTTGTAGATGTGTACAGTATCTTTATAACCGTGTTCTGTTACCTGACCTGTGTGGAGATGGTGCTACTTTTAGCCCCTGTAGAGGGACTGGGGGAGTGGGTAGGGTGGTTAACAGAGACCTCTTTATCCCCCACTGGGAGTAGGGAGCTATGCACCACCACAGAATGGACACTACACACACAGACACGAACACACATACACACACAGGCGGCAGAGGGGAAGGAGAGCGAGTATAATTTAGATGGTGTGACTAAGACAGGAAGAGAAAGGAGACAGATGGGGAAAGAAGAGGCTATGCAGTAATATAGTATTGTGGAAGAGATACAGCCTATGACCATGAGGTGAGGAATAGGATGTTTTTGCATCCTTCTGGATGAAAAATCTCTCTCTCATTTTTCTCCATTTGGCAATGTGCTTTTGAGTGATCTCCGGCATTGATAGAGGATTCTGCTTCAGAGTCCCGCGCTATCTCTCCAACCCTGAAGCCCCTTTCACACACTATATCTCTCTCGTCTCTCTCTCTATCTCTTGTGTCTCTCTCCCTCTCTCTCTCTCTCTCTCTCTCTCTATCTCTTGTCTCTCTCTCTTTCTCTCCCTCTCTCTCTCTCTCATCTGTCTCCCTCTCTCCCTTTCACTTTGATTGAGCTTATTCACTGAATCTCCCGTTATGTCTCCCACTCTGTCTTCCCTCTCTCTCTCCCGTTATGGCTCCCACTCTGTCTTCCCCCGCTGTCTCCCACTCTGTCTTCCACCGCTGTCTCCCACTGTCTTCCCTCTCTCTCTCTCTCTCTCTCTCTCTCTCTCTCTCTCCCATTATGTCTCCCACTCTGTCTTCCCTCTCTCTCTCTCTCTCTCCCGTTATGTCTCCCACTCTGTCTTCCCTCTCTCTCTCCCGTTATGTCTCCCACTCTGTCTTCCCTCTCTCTCTCCGTTTGTCTCCCACTTTGTCTTCCCCCGCTGTCTCCCACTCTGTCTTCCCTCTCTCTCTCTCTCTCTCTCTCTCTCTCTCTCTCTCCCACTCTGTCTTCCTCCACTGTCTCCCACTTTGTCTTCCCTCTCTTTCGCTCTCTCGCTCTCTCTCTCTGTCTCCCGTTATGTCTCCCACTCTGTCTTCCCCCGCTGTCTCCCACTCTGTCTTCCCCCGCTGTCTCCCACTCTGTCTTCCCCCGCTGTCTCCCACTCTGTCTTCCCCCGCTGTCTCCCACTCTGTCTTCCCACTCTGTCTTCCCCCACTGTCTCCCACTCTGTCTTCCCTCTCTCTCGCTCTCTCGCTCTCTCTCTCTGTCTCCCGTTATGTCTCCCACTCTGTCTTCCCCCGCTGTCTCCCACTCTGTCTTCCCCCGCTGTCTTCCACTCTGTCTTCCCCCGCTGTCTCCCACTCTGTCTTCCCCCGCTGTCTCCCACTCTGTCTTCCTCCGCTGTCTCCCACTCTGTCTTACCCCGCTCTCTCCCACTCTGTCTTCCCCCGCTGTCTCCCACTCTGTCTTCCCCCGCTGTCTCCCACTCTGTCTTCCCCCGCTGTCTCCCACTCTGTCTTCCCCCGCTGTCTCCCACTCTGTCTTCCTCCGCTGTCTCCCACTCTGTCTTACCCCGCTCTCTCCCACTCTGTCTTCCCCCGCTGTCTCCCACTCTGTCTTCCCCCGCTGTCTCCCACTCTGTCTTCCCCCGCTGTCTCCCACTCTGTCTTCCTCCGCTGTCTCCCACTCTGTCTTACCCCGCTCTCTCCCACTCTGTCTTCCCCCGCTGTCTCCCACTCTGTCTTCCCCCGCTGTCTCCCACTCTGTCTTCCCCCGCTGTCTCCCACTCTGTCTTCCCCCGCTGTCTCCCACTCTGTCTTCCCCCGCTGTCTCCCACTCTGTCTTCCCCCGCTGTCTCCCACTCTGTCTTCCCCCGCTGTCTCCCACTCTGTCTTCCTCCGCTCTCTCCCACTCTGTCTTCCCCCGCTGTCTCCCACTCTGTCTTCCTCCGCTGTCTCCCACTCTGTCTTCCCCCGCTGTCTCCCACTCTGTCTTCCCTCTCTCTCTCTCTCTCTCCTCTTTTTTTCTTCTTCTACCTCTTTTCTCTCTCACTCTCATCGCTCTCTGTTCCCCTGTCTCATTCACTATCGCATCCTATCTCCCGCTCTATCTTCCCCATCAGTCTCACCCTCCATCTTTCTTCTATCACCTCTTCTCTATCTCTCTATCTCTCCCTCGTCTGGGTGAGATTTATGTGTTGAGTAGTAGACAGGGGTATGGCAGCGTTATAAGGTGGAGGGGAATGGAGCTCATATCAGACACAGAGACAGTCAGGCTGAGGAGAATGGAGCTCATATCAGAAACAGAGACAGTCAGGCTGAGGAGAATGGAGCTCATATCAGACACAGAGACAGTCAGGCTGAGGAGAATGGAGCTCATATCAGACACAGAGACAGTCAGGCTGAGGAGAATGGAGCTCATATCAGAAACAGAGACAGTCAGGGTGAGGAGAATGGAGCTCATATCAGAAACAGAGACAGTCAGGCTGATGGGAATGGAGCTCATATCAGACACAGAGACAGTCAGGCTGAGGAGAATGGAGCTCATATCAGACACAGAGACAGTCAGGCTGAGGAGAATGGAACTCATATCAGACACAGAGACAGTCAGGCTGAGGAGAATGGAGCTCATATCAGACACAGAGACAGTCAGGCTGAGGAGAATGGAGCTCATATCAGACACAGAGACAGTGAGGCTGAGGAGAATGGAGTTCATATCAGACACAGAGACAGTCAGGCTGAGGAGAATGGAGCTCATATCAGACACAGAGACAGTCACACCCCCCCACACTCTGACGACCCCCCCCCCCCCCCCCCAATTTGGAAGATGACAAGAAAGAGGAAACAAAGAGAATATCTTAGGAAGATGAATCCCAGGAAACCATCTTGGTCTAGTTCAGGGATGGGCAACTGGCAGCCTCCCTTTTGAAGCCCTCAGATCACTTTTTCTCTTATGTCAGTCACTGATTGTCAGTCAATGTCAGCAAAACAAAAATGGATTGCTAGGTTAGTTTAGAGGCAGGCTATCATGGTTGAATTACCGGCCGGGGGGCCCCCATTGACTTTGTTAGTCAGTCTCACTCAGATATCATATTAAAACCTGAGAGCAGCTCATTTTCCTTTCTGCCTCATGGCAAAATGAGTAGAATTACATGAAGTTTGTTATAAAATTGCTAAATCTTCTCTCCGCCTCATGGCAAAATATGTAGAACTGCACTTTTCTTTAAAACAAACAAACAAATGATCTCCGCTGTCAAAAGGGGGGCCACTAAAATGTTCTGCTCATAATATGTGTGAGGGGGCAGTATGGATGTGGGTACGCGGGGGTACTCATGATGAGTTGTTCATCTGGGTACCACCAATCCCGTTCCTCCAGTCAGGTCCATGCTATGAGATGTGAATCTGGGTACCTCCAATCACGTTCCTCCAGTCAGGTCCATGCTACGAGATGTGAATCTGGGTACCTCCAATCCAGTTCCTTCAGTCAGGACGTTCCATGCTACGAGATGTTAATCTGGGTACCTCCAATCCCGTTCCTCCAGTCAGGACGTTCCATGCTACGAGATGTTAATCTGGGTACCTCCAATCCCGTTCCTTCAGTCAGGACGTTCCATGCTACGAGATGTTAATCTGGGTACCTCCAATCCCGTTCCTCCATGCTACGAGATGTGATGGAATGTATGTGGAAGGAGATGAATATTGATCTAGTTGGACAGATCATCCAGTGATCGCTGGCCCTGGGAGATACAGAACATATGGTTCCAATGTAGAGCCTCAACCAGCTGGAGAAGGGGATCTAAGAGGGGATCCCCAGGGCCCACGCCGGGGCTAGGAGCTATAATCAGGAGAACGTTAGTGAAAATCTGCCCATGTTTCACTAGCTGGCAGCTGGGTAGCAGCGAAGCAGGCCTCCCTGAGAGATGTGTAGGAGAGATGAGCTGGTGCTGTATATTGTGTATTGATTAGGAGGCATGTGGAGCAGGGGTGTAGTGTGTGTGTGTGCCCACGCTCTAGTGAACGTTAACAGGATCACTGGGTGGGGTCTAAAGTCTGTCTCTGAACAACAGACGAGAGGTAGGAGGAGAGACCCACCAAACAGGGAGACATGGAGCCCTGAGGATAGAAGGAACACACACTGAAGAAACACCAATATACATTCATTCTGATCTATAAACAACTTATACATGCAGATCTGTCAATTATTCAGGCATATGTCTGCTACCTGTGTGTGTGGGTGGGGGTGGGCGGGTGGGTGGGTGGGTGTGTGTGTGTGTGGGGGGGGGGGGGGGGATGCGCCAGCAGCAGAGTGGTTGTCAGATGATTCCCCCTGTTCAAAGGCACATCAGTGATAATAGAGAGAGAGATCTCATCATCAGAGGAGCTCAATGGCTTGCTTACATAACCTCTCTCTCCCCCCCCCTTCTCTCTCTCTTTCTCTCTCTCTCCTGTATCTTCCTGCTGTCCTCTTTAGTTTTTTTACTTGAGGGAAAGAGGAATAGGACCGTCTTCAAATCAAAGCCTGCTGTTTAATTCTGTCTTCCTTCCTTCTCCCTCAAAGCCAGCTTGTTTTCCTGTTTTACCACATATTTGCTGGATGAGAAGACAGAACAGGCTCCCCTGTTTTGAGAGTTGTCTCTGTCTCTTTTTCTCCTGTTCTACATACAACCTGTCTGCTAGCTCACTGTGCCTTCAGAGAAGCCAACAGAATCCCCCTGATACGTAGAAGGGAAAAAAACAAGAAAACTAATCCAGCCTGCCTGCCTGTCGGTCGTCACTATTTCAATGTATTTCATCATTTAAAAGTCGGGTTAGTTCTATCCTAAGAAGCTGTCGCACAACACACATCCCATCTAGAAGACAGTGTAACCAATGAAAGGCTTTGGTTAGGAGGGACTGGTGTGACTGATAGGGATCTGGGCTGTGATGGCATTGGGAGGAGGTTGAAGGTTGAAGGTTTTAAATGGCTGCTTTGTTCCATTGTGTTTCTTTATGTCTTGTCTGTTTTGACGTCATCTCTGTGAAGAGATCGAGGCCTCAGAGAGAGAGGGAGGGGGGGGGGGGGGGGGGACAAGGCCAGGGCATAGGTAATTATATTCTAGTCATGTAAAACGGAGCATGCCTGAGACGCACCAGACAAAGTTATCATCGTGTCTCACCCGTTAGCGCAGAGCTCACTCTCTCGTCTCCTCCCAGTGAAAACAGTCTCCGGGGGAAATAGCAGCACTTGTTTTTCTGTCCGGCTGTAAAAACCTATTTCTGTGTGCAGATGAGACTGGCAGGGAAGAGGGAAGGCTTTTAGGGTTGAAAGGTCGACATGTTCTTTCCTAATGGCCTTATTTGATGGCTTGTCTTTCTGTTGTGCTCACATACTCAGATACTCACACATCAGGTTGGTGTGGTGTAAGGAGTGGTTTGAGGACACTGACCTTATGCTTTACCCCTCTCAGTGCTGCTCAGATAGATGTGTGTGTGTGTGTGTGCGTGCATACGTTAGTGTGTGTGAGCTTATGCATGCGTGTGTGTGTAAGCTTGTGCGTGCGTGTGTGTGTGTGTGTGAGCGTGTGCTTGTGCGTGTGTGTGATCTTGTGAGCGTGTGTGTGTGATCTTGTGCGTGTGTGTGTTGAGTAAATGTTGTGGCGTCCTCCCTCACCTTGAGTCTCCAGCAGGAGAGGAGAAGGGAGGGACTGTGTCTGTGTGACATGATTGATGGGTATATTCTGAGAACATCCTCGTCTGGAGGATGCCTGAGGACTGAAGATGAGGAGGAGGACGCAGAGTTTGGTGTGTGTTTGTGTATGATAATGTCCCATACGTGAGATGGTGAATGACTTCCGGAGTATTTGTGCGTGTGCACGGGTGAATGCATGGCTGGATGTGTGTGTGTCCTTCTCCCAGCCCGTTGAGAGGAGAGGCTGAAGAGGAGAGGTAGGAGTCCTTCAGTAGCCCAGTCACACTCCGCCCCACTCCAGACACACTTAATGGTTAATCATCCTCAACCATCCATGCTTCCCCCTCCCTTCCTCTCTTCTGCATCCACCCTCCACAGCACCTAAATCAACTCTAGTAATAGGCTGTTCTACCTGAGTAAGTCACCTGCTCTGCTCCACTGGTTGTTTTACCCTCGTTGTGAAGGGAGAGATCAGCTGAGCTTAGATGGCTTTTGAACATCATTGCTTTCGGACAAACCCAACTCCCTCAGCTTTCCTGAAGAACTTAAAGGGCAACTCCACCACTTTTCAACCTCATTTGCATTATCTTCAGCACACTACCAGTGTCTACATATCTGAAAACGGCACATTTCTATGTTTTGTAGAAAAAGTAAGAGGTAAAAACGAGGTAAAAGACCTCAACAAAAGTTCAACAGTGAAGTTAAACAAAAGAGAAACAGTGAAGTTAAACAAAAGTTCAACAGTGAAGTTAAACAAAAGGGAAACAGTGAAGTTAAACAAAAGAGAAACAGTGAAGTTAAACAAAAGGGAAACAGTGAAGTTAAACAAAAGGGAAACAGTGAAGTTAAACAAAAGAGAAACAGTGAAGTTAAACAAAAGGGAAACAGTGTAGTTAAACAAAAGGGAAACAGTGTAGTTAAACAAAAGGGAAACAGTGAAGTTAAACAAAAGGGAAACAGTGAAGTTAAACAAAAGAGAAACAGTGAAGTTAAACAAAAGGGAAACAGTGAAGTTAAACAAAAGGGAAACAGTGAAGTTAAACAAAAGAGAAACAGTGAAGTTAAACAAAAGGGAAACAGTGAAGTTAAACAAAAGGGAAACAGTGAAGTTAAACAAAAGGGAAACAGTGAAGTTAAACAAAAGGGAAACAGTGAAGTTAAACAAAAGGGAAACAGTGAAGTTAAACAAAAGGGAAACAGTGAAGTTAAACAAAAGGGAAACAGTGAAGTTAAACAAAAGGGAAACAGTGAAGTTAAACAAAAGTTCAACAGTGAAGTTAAACAAAAGGGAAACAGTGGAGTTAAACAAAAGGGAAACAGTGAAGTTAAACAAAAGGGAAACAGTGAAGTTAAACAAAAGGGAAACAGTGAGGTTAAACAAAAGGGAAACAGTGGAGTTAAACAAAAGGGAAACAGTGGAGTTAAACAAAAGGGAAACAGTGAAGTTAAACAAAAGGGAAACAGTGAAGTTAAACAAAAGGGAAACAGTGGAGTTAAACAAAAGGGAAACAGTGAAGTTAAACAAAAGTTAAACAGTGTAGTTAAACAAAAGGGAAACAGTGGAGTTAAACAAAAGGGAAACAGTGTTAAACAAAAGGGAAACAGTGAAGTTAAACAAAAGGGAAACAGTGAAGTTAAACAAAAGGGAAACAGTGAAGTTAAACAAAAGTTCAACAGTGAAGTTAAACAAAAGTTCAACAGTGAAGTTAAACAAAAGTTCAACCGTGAAGTTAAACAAAAGTTAAACAGTGTAGTTAAACAAAAGGGAAACAGTGAAGTTAAACAAAAGGGAAACAGTGAAGTTAAACAAAAGGGAAACAGTGAAGTTAAACAAAAGGGAAACAGTGAAGTTAAACAAAAGGGAAACAGTGAAGTTAAACAAAAGGGAAACAGTGAAGTTAAACAAAAGGGAAACAGTGAAGTTAAACAAAAGGGAAACAGTGAAGTTAAACAAAAGGGAAACAGTGGAGTTAAACAAAAGGGAAACAGTGAAGTTAAACAAAAGGGAAACAGTGAAGTTAAACAAAAGGGAAACAGTGTAGTTAAACAAAAGGGAAACAGTGAAGTTAAACAAAAGGGAAACAGTGTAGTTAAACAAAAGGGAAACAGTGGAGTTAAACAAAAGGGAAACAGTGAAGTTAAACAAAAGGGAAACAGTGAAGTTAAACAAAAGGGAAACAGTGTAGTTAAACAAAAGGGAAACAGTGAAGTTAAACAAAAGTTAAACAGTGTAGTTAAACAAAAGGGAAACAGTGGAGTTAAACAAAAGGGAAACAGTGAAGTTAAACAAAAGGGAAACAGTGAAGTTAAACAAAAGGGAAACAGTGAAGTTAAACAAAAGGGAAACAGTGAGTGTTAAACAAAAGTTCAACAGTGAAGTTAAACAAAAGGGAAACAGTGAAGTTAAACAAAAGGGAAACAGTGAAGTTAAACAAAAGGGAAACAGTGAAGTTAAACAAAAGGGAAACAGTAAGGTTAAACAAAAGTTAAACAGTGAAGTTAAACAAAAGAGAAACAGTGAAGTTAAACAAAAGGGAAACAGTGAAGTTAAACAAAAGGGAAACAGTGAAGTTAAACAAAAGGGAAACAGTGAAGTTAAACAAAAGGGAAACAGTAAAGTTAAACAAAAGTTCAACAGTGAAGTTAAACCAAAGGGAAACAGTGAAGTTAAACCAAAGGGAAACAGTGAAGTTAAACAAAAGGGAAACAGTGAAGTTAAACAAAAGGGAAACAGTGAAGTTAAACAAAAGGGAAACAGTGAAGTTAAACAAAAGGGAAACAGTGAAGTTAAACAAAAGGGAAACAGTGAAGTTAAACAAAAGGGAAACAGTGAAGTTAAACAAAAGGGAAACAGTGAAGTTAAACAAAAGTTAAACAGTGATGTTTAAAATGGCTGCGTTGATATGGGGAGAAATAAAATACCCTACCTGTGGCTAAAAAGTCATTGCTGCTTTTGAAAATCCCCTTTTTTACTTTTAATCCTACCCTGTGATGTCATAGAAGAGCAATTTTGTTTCTTACTTTCAGCATATCTTTTTAACCACAGCTCATAGAAACACACAGTTTTCACATAATGTATTTAGACACTGGTTTGGAGATAATGAATTTCCCAACTTGTTTGAACTACTGATGTGAATCCAAATTCTAGGTTTCCTTTGATTTATAGTCACACCTAAGCTCCCCAATCCACTGTGTTTGTTATAGTCTTAGAATTGGGATTCACAATCAGTAGTTCAAACAAGTTGGAAAATTCATTATCTCCAAACCAGTGTCTAAGTACATTATGTGAAAACTGCGTGTTTCTATGCTGATATTGATTGTGTTAGTTATTACGTCCTTGGTAAATGCCAGAACAGCAACCTTTCTCCTTTAATTTAATTATTTTTTCATATTGAGTTCAAATTAACGGTGTGCTCATTAACGGTGTGCTCATTTCCGGGGGCGACAGTGGCGGCGGAGTAAAAACTAGGCCTAAGAGAATACTTTTGCTAACTCCACTCCTTATTTTGAGGGGGAGCAGTTAGGGGTCAGGGGTCAAGTACAGCAGCATAGAAGGGGAACGTGTCTGTAGGATTAGTAGTCCAAATGGCCCACCCTCATCAGACAGCCCCTCCCCTCAGCCCAAAATACTTCCCTCACTTACTCCTCCACAGGTTACCATGGAAACATTAGCTATGATTCCATTAACTTGTCCAGTGATTTTTTTGGGTCGACATTTAGAAAGTTTGCATAGAAAATGGATGTGACAATTGCCCACTGCGGTGCGTTTCCATTTAACTATCTTTTGTCGATAAAAACAGCTGGACTTAATGACGTCCCACCTTAAAAAAGAAACCTGCAGGGTCGATTACAAATGATTTAGTTCAAGTGTTTCCATTACCCTATTAGACAAATTGCTCATTAATAAATTGCCGACAGTCTGTATGCTCTCCCACCTATCGGTGTCCTGTCGCAGGTAGCTCGTGAAAGCCAGCATGGATGGAATGCAAGAATTGACTAAAATTTGCCATATTCGTATAATTCTCATGTGCCAACATATCACCACGGTCTGTGCCATAGTTTAATTTGCACTCCTGTAGATTTTAAATCATTGGATGGTGAAACTTCTATCCAGCCAACCAGAAAAGCAAGGTGATTCAGGCATTCTAGAAAGTCAGAACAATCCTTGTCCTGCAAAGAAAACATTTATTTTTATATTTGAAAAAAATCTATTTTAGACTGTCGGCACCCCGACCTACGGGCAGTAAATGGATCTGATTCATTTGATTCAATGCGATTGTCTTTGAGGACGGCAACAATAGAAATACTATTTATTTATGCCTATTAATAGCCATTGTCAACTTCCCTCCTGGTTATTTTGCTCACAACTCACTGTCAGCCTGTTTAGAAATTAGGCCATCTTATGGATTTAGTACAGAAAAATGATTTGTTTGCAAATGCTGGGGCCATGACATCACGGGCCCCGCCCCCCGCGCACCTTAAAAAGATTCTGCTATCATAATTTATTGGAAAAACAGTTTCCATCATCATTTGTCGCAATACAGCAACACAAAAAACAAATCCACGCTGTCGAATGGAAACAAATGTTGTCAATCTTTAGAAAATGTCTCCTATATCTGCTGTTTACATTACACGTGTTGCAATTACATTTTTTGCAACATTGCTTTTGTCGAATTAACCTAGGTCAAAGGAATGCTGCCTAGTGTAAGGAGAAGGTTTACTTGAGGTCCTTCAAGGTCTTCTTTCTTAAGACTTGTTTCGGTTTATGACTCTGTTTAAGACGGATACTGTGTGCTGTTGTGATTCAGCTGGACTGGGGCTGTCATGTTAATATACAGTATATCTCAGTGTGTCAGGGGCTATATAGATGTCCTCTGTTCCATCTGGCAACCACCTCATCAAGGAAAGAGAATAAACCCAGCAAACCACTTCCTCCTCTTCCTCCTGCTCCTCTTCCTCCTCATTCTCAGCAGCAGTCTGACTGATATTACCTCTGTCTCAGCATGGTGGTGCTATCACTGTGACAACACACACTAGTTCAATTCCCGTTTTCCTTTTTCCTTCACTGGCTTCCGTCTTAGTTGCTCTCTCCTCATTTCATTCCAAAACAACGAAAGCTGTTTGGAGAGTGAATCAAGTGAAGTGAAGATTATAGAGAATTGTGGGGGATCAGACCTGGCGAGGCTATTCTAGAAAACACTTCAAATGAGGGCTTCAAAACAGAGGCCTAAGGGCATAACTTTGCTAACTTCAACCCATATTTTGAGTATTGGAATAAGGCCCTTGGGATGTTTACACACCTGACTCTCAGTGGGAATACCCTGGAGAGATACTCAGCGAGTGGAGGAAGCGGCCAAAGGAAAAAGTTGAGATGTATTGGTCTCCTGTCTAAGCAGGCACCAGTGGGAAGGGGGTGCGACATCAGAGGCATCCCCATGTGCTGCAGGTGACCTGAATTCACTTCAGCCAGCTCCTCCCCCGAAGAAAGGAAAAGGGAAAGCAGGGGAACATGGGTAACATGGGCTGTTCCTCTCCTCAGACAGAATTAGAAAGGCCAGATGAAATATGCATGAGCATGAGAGCATGAAACTTTACTTCAAAAAGTCTCTGTGTACGAGTGCATTTTAAAGTGTTTTCCTTTAGAGCTCTTCAAACAGGGAGAGAGGAGCGGACAGGAGAGGAGAGGATGGCCGAACAGGGAATGAGATAGAGGAGGAGAGAGTGAAAGAATGGGGAGAGCTTAGAGAATCCCCCTGCTGAAAGCAAAATGGAATAAACCAAAGGAACATTTACTGAGGCCTAGCCTACTGATGTCGACAGTTCTCAGACTGCATGGAAAACCCTGTGGGAAAACCCATTGTTTTATTTCAACACTCAGTCTCTTTGCTCTATACCAGTGGTTCCCAAACATTTTATAGTCCTGTACCCCTTCAAACATTCAACCTCCAGCTGCGTACCCCCTCTAGCACCAGGGTCAGCGCACTCTCAAATGTTGTTTTTTCTGTCATTGTAGGCCTGCCACACACACACACTATACGATACATTTATTAAACATAAGAATGAGTGTGAGTTTTTGTCACAACCCGGCTCGTGGGAAGTGACAAAAGAGCTCTTATAGGACCACAAATAATAATATAATAATAATCAATCATTTTTGCTCTTTATTTAGCCATCTTACATATAAAACCTTATTTGTTCATCGAAAATGGTGAATAACTCACCACAGGTTAATGAGAAGGGTGTGCTTGAAAGGATGCACATAACTCTACAATGTTGGGTTTTATTGGAGAGAGTCTCAGTCTTAAATCATTTTCCACACACAGTCTGTGCCTGTATTTAGTTTTCATGCTAATGAGGGCCGAGAATCCACTCTCACATAGGTATGTGGTTGCAAAGGGCATCAGTGTCTTAACAATGCGATTTGCCAAGGCGGGATACTCTGAGCGCAGCCCAATCCATAAAATTGGCAGTGGCTTCTGATTAAATTACATTTTCACAGAACAGCGTGTTGCAATTTCGACGAGGCTCTCTTGTTCAGATATTGGTAAGTGGACTGGAGGCAGGGCATGAAAGGGATAACGAATCCAGTTGTTTGTGTCATCCGTTTCGGGAAAGTACCTGAGTAATTGCGCATCCAACTAATTCAGGTGCTTTGCTATATTACATTTAAAATTGTCCATAAGCTTGAGTTCATTTGCACACAAAAAATCATACAATGATGGAAAGACCTGTGTGTTGTCCTTGTTAATACAGAGAGAGAAGAGCTCCAGCTTCTTAATCATAGCCTCAATGTTGTCCCGCACATTGAATATAGTTGTATGTGTCCTTGTAATCCTAGATTCAGATCATTCAGGCGAGAAAAAACATCACCCAGATAGGCCAGTCGTGTGAGAAACTCGTCATCATGCAAGCAGTCAGACAAGTGAAAACCATTTTCACTGTAGTGTCCAAAACGTCTTTCAAGCTGTCAGGCATTCCCTTGGCAGCAAGAGCCTCTCGGTGAATGCTGCAGTGTACCCAAGTGGTGTCGGGAGCAACTGCTTGCACGCGCGTTACCACTCCACTATGTCTCCCTGTCATGGCTTTTGCACCATCATTACAGATACCAACACATCTTGACCACCAAAGTCCATTTGGTGTCACAAAGCTGTCCAGTACTTTAAAAATATCCTCTCCTGTCTTCCTGGTTTCCAGTGGTTTGCAGAAGAGAATGTCTTCCTTAATTGACCCCCCATAAATGTAACGGACATATACCAGGAGCTGTGCCAGGCCCGCCACGTCTGTTGACTCATCCAGCTGTAAAGCATAGAATTCAATGGCTTGTATGTGGAGCAGCAATTGTTTCAAAACATCTCCTGCCATGTCACTGATGCGTTGTTTGATGAAGATATTGTCTGTATAGTTTTTTTGGCCTGTTCCCCCAGCATTGTCCCAGCCATTTCTGAGGCAGCAGGAAGAATGAAGTCCTCCACAATAGTATGGGGCTTGCCTGTCCTAGGCACTCAGTAGCTCACCATATAAGACGCTTCTAGCCCCTTCTTATTAATGCTATCTGTTGCTTTTATACATGTCTTACTACTCAAAAGTAATCTTTATTATGCGCAAGAGTGAAGGTTTATCGAGTTGTGAGATAGTACTTTTGCACATATACCACACTGTGGCTGAGGAAAGGCACTACTCCCAATATAAGTGAACCCCAATCAATATAGTTCTCATCATATTTGTGCCTCTTCAATGGTCTATCGTCCCTGTCTGTTGTTCGGTGCTTTCCCAGGTAAGGGGGTAGTAGCTCTTCAGCTGCATCAGATTCACAACTTTCAGTGTCCGTGCTAGCTGGGCTAACAACAAATGTAGAATTACTGATGCTAGCATTGGATGTGCTCATGGAAGCAGAACAACTTGTGTCGTCGACAGGTGCAGGTAGTAGCAGCTGCTGGTAGTAGCAGTACTACCAGTAGAGCTGGTATGTGTCTCTATGGGCCTTACTAAATGGACTGTTTGAAAATTGACTTTTTAAAATAATTTAAATGCGAATCACATTTTTATTTGGTGTACCCCCGACGGCATTGCCAGGGATACGCGTACCCCAGTTTGGGAATACCTGTTCTTTACCATTATAATTGTCACTGATGTAAGGTGAATTGACCTGGGACAAGGGATGTACTCTAAAACACTATACCACATTTAACACTGGAGCTCCTTCAGATGTATCCTTCCTTAGGCTTCCTGGGAGTTGACAGCTCCTCAACAGCAGCGTTTAGACTGTGTTGGCCCTATAAAGAGCACAAATTGTTACAGTGACAAAGTGGCCCTTCTCTTCAGCGCTGCAGGCTAATGGACAGCACAACTCTCTTTCTCTCTGTCTCTCCCAGATCCATGGAATCATTCCTCCCACGCTACTAACTGACAGGGGCTGTGACTGTGCTTAGTGGAGCGAGAGTCTTCTGGAGTTCAGCATTTAGAACACACTTACTGCACACACACATAAACATACTCACTGCTGTGTGTGTGTGGGGGGGGGGGTATGCGTGCGTGCGTGTGATTGCGCGCGCGCGCGTGTGTGTGTGTGTGTGTGTGTGTGTGTGTGTGAGCATGCTTCTGCGTGTGTTGTATGTGCTCTACACAACCTTTTAAGCCAAAAACAGTGACATTGAAACAAACAGTAGGAATCTAGAGATATTGGCTACCTGCAGTGTGGTGTTGTGTGTATCTCTGAAGCTCTGCTGAAGACACAGACAGACAGACTGCCTGCCTAGCTCTGAAGCTCTGCTGAAGACACAGACAGACAGACTGCCTGCCTAGCTCTGAAGCTCTGCTGAAGACACAGACAGACAGACTGCCTGCCTAGCTCTGAAGCTCTGCTGAAGACACAGACAGACAGACTGCCTGCCTAGCTCTGAAGCTCTGCTGAAGACACAGACAGACAGACTACCTGCCTAGCTCTGAAGCTCTGCTGAAGACACAGACAGACAGACTGCCTGCCTAGCTCTGAAGCTCAGGTGGTTTTAATAGAAGGGTGTTTCATTAGACGGAGTGGTGCGTGGCAGAAATACATGGCAGGACTTTGATCTGTGTGGTGTTTTTCTGTGTGTGGAGCTCAGTGGAGGTGAGAACATGAACCAGCCTCTTTCATATTTAATGAGTGAAGATGGGGCTAAGGAAGGGAGAGAAGAGGAGCACTGAGAGGAGATATTCCGTAGGGCTGTCAACCCACTCCTAGCAGACTCACATATCAGTCACAGCACATGTAGTGGGTGTGTTTTTGTGGCTGGTGGGGGCGGGGAGTGGTGTGTGGTAGTGTGTGTGTGTGTGGGGGGGGGGGGGGGGGGGGGGGGGCTTCCGTGTGTTGAACAGTGTATGTGTGTGAGTAAAAGGGAGAGACATATGGCATGCATGTGCTTGTATTGATGTATTGTGACTTACTGTGCATGTGTATGACGATGGAGCCAGGGATGTTAATATAAAGGACCATGTGTCTCCAGAAACCTGATATTTCTGAATCACCATGGAGGTCCTGAGAGACCCATTCTGACTGATGTGTGTAGTTAGGAGATATTATCTCCACTCTCCTGATTTGTCCAGCTCTCTCCTCTCTCTCTCTCTCTCTCTCTCTCTCTCTCTCTCTCTCTCTCTCTCTCTCTCTCTCTCTCTCTCTCTCTCTCTCTCTCTCTCTCTCTCTCTCTCTCTCTCTCTCTCTCTCTCTCTCTACTTGTATAACTTTATCAGCTGGGATGTCTATCCTGTAAATAGCTTATGTCAGAGACTGTATAAAATAGTTAGCATTTAGCTAGCATTCGCTATTGGATTTTACATGTACTTGTTAGCATTGCTAACCTTTGAATTGAGAATAGTGTTCATTGCCGATATTATCGAATATCCTGGGATGGAACAAAGTCGGTATGAAGGTATGACTCCCTCTTTACTGCCCAAGCCTATTTATAACACTTCTCATGATGCCACAGTGGTGGCTCTTCATATCAGAGTAGAAACAATGTGTAGGAACACTTGCACCATCAACACCGACATGACTGAAGTTATGACATTCTACGTTCCACTCAAAGGTTTATTTTGGGACCACGACAGTTGACAGCTACTATGTTAGATCCACAGTCAGTCTATTCTGAGACCCCACTGTAATAGTGTAATGTGTTCCAGTTAAATATTGTGTGGGCTAAGGGGCCCAGGAGCTATGTACGTGCTCCAGATACAAACATTTAAACTATATCCAAACATCGCTGGCATCATAACTTTTGTAAATATCTGAATATTTACAACATAGAAAGGATGGCAGGACATGAATATTTAAAATCACCCCAATTCAAACCACTCCATCTATCAGTGTGTTTGGTGTAGTGTGAGAAATCAGGAGATGGTTGGTGTAGACCTGTGGGTCCATATTGACATTGATTTTAAGTAACCTTTGGTCCACTGCTTGATAAACAGCCATTCTCCTTCACACTCGTGAATTTTGGATCTGAATTTTGATTGCAAATGCTGATGGGGTTATCATGTGTCTTGTCTCTTAACTTTGTCCAAATGTTTTGGCAGTGTTTGCAAGTCTGGAGGCTCATAGACCTCACCAAGTATTCAGTAACTAGCACAGTTACCATAGAGCATAATAAATCATTTTCAGATTTAGCGTAGTCAATTAAGATTTTATAATTAACCTCAAATCCTCTGTAATAAATGACCATACAATAATGTTGTGATCAGAATTGCCTGATGAATATATTGTTATGTGAATCGACATGCTGTCCCCCGGCCTGTTGACTGACTAGTATGTTGTTGTGCTTGTCTCTTCCACAGAGCTGCCGTATGGCTGGGAGAAGATCGATGACCCTATTTACGGAAGTTACTATGTGGAGTAAGTCTGGACCCACTGCTTTAATAATGAATGACTATTTTGATTTCCGGTGTTCCCCCGTGTTACGTTTCCACTGTCCTGTGTTAGTCAGAGTCATTAACGCTTTTTCTGCTGCTTATTTATACCTCTATCTCTGTCTGTCTGTCCGTGTGGATGGGTCAGTGGGTGATTGTTTGTTAGGCATTTGTGAGTGTGTGTGTGTGTGTGTGTGTGTATATGTGTGTCTCTGTGTGAGTGTGTACCTGTTTACATGCGCACGTTTATGTGTGTGTGTGTGTGTGTGTGTGTGTGTGTGTGTGTGTGTGTGTGTGTGTGTGTGTGTGTGTGTGTGTGTGTGTGTGTGTGTGCGATGGTGATGTGTCTCTGTCTTCTCTATTGAACCAAATGTACCCTTCCTATTCTGGACGTGTCCTTTCTCCTGCTGGATGCGCACTAGTCCCCCTAGTCCAGGGAGAGGAGGGAACGTCTATTTATAGCCTGGCTGGAGAGGGAGTTTGGCTGACTGGCCGTGTTCTATTCTCTATCCCCAAGAAAGGCTAGAACACTGCACCTGCCTTGCCTATACTCCCTCTCTCCCGCTGCCATGTAGAAATCCCATATCCCCAGGCAGCCACTGAGCCATTGCACACACGCACACTAGCACCATACCTGACCCTGCCAAGTCCAATAGTTACAGATGAAGTCAGAAGTTTACATACACCTTAGCCAAATACATTTAAACTCAGTTCTTCATAATTCCTAAAATTTAATCCTCGTAAGAATTCCCTGTCTTAGGTCAGTTAGGATCACCACTTTATTTTAAGAATGTGAAATGTCAGAATAATAGTAGAGAGAATGATTTATTTCAGCTTTTATTTCTTTCATCACATTCCCAGTGGGTCAGAAGTTTACATATACTCAATTAGTATTTGGTAGCATTGCCTTTAAATTGTTTAATTTGGGCCTCCCGGGTGGCGCAGTGGTTAAGGGCCACCAGAGACTCTGGGTTCGCGCCCAGGCTCTGTCGTAACCGGCCGCGACCGGTAGGTCCGTGGGGCGATGCAGAAATGGCCTAGCGTCAGGGATATCCTTGTCTCATCGCGCACCAGTGACTCCTGTGGCGGGCCGGGCGCAGTGCACGCTAACCAAGGTTGTCAGGTGCATGGTGTTTCCTCCGACACATTGGTGCAGCTGGCTTCCGGGTTGGATGCGCGCTGTGTTAAGAAGCAGTGCGGCTTGGTTGGGTTGTGTATCGGAGGTCGCATGACTTTCGACCTTCGTCTCTCCCGAGCCCGTACGGGAGTTGTAGCGATGAGACATGATAGTAGCTACTAACAATTGGATACCACAAAATTGGGGAGAAAAATGCGGTAAAATTAAATAAAAAAAATAAAAACATTTGTTTAATTTCGGCCAAACGTTTCGGTAGCCTTCCACAAGCTTCCCACAATAAGTTGGGTGAATTTTGGCCCATTCCTCCTGACAGATCTGGTGTAACTGAGTCATGTTTGTAGGCCTCCTTGCTCGCACACGCTTTTTCAGTTCTGCCCACAAATGTTCTTGAAGTCAGGGCTTTGTGATGGCCACTCCAATACCTTGAATTTGTTGTCCTTAAGCCACTTTGCCACAACTTTGGAAGTATGCTTGGGGTCATTGTCCATTTGGAAGACCCAATTGCGACCAAGCTTTAACTTTCTGACTGATGTCTTGAGATGTCGCTTCAATATATCCACATAATTTCCCTTCCTCATGATGACATCTATTTTATGAAGTGCACCAGTCCCTCCTGCAGCAAAGCACCCCCACAACATGATGCTGCCACCCCCGTGATTCACTGTTGGGATGGTGTTCTTTGGCTTGCAAGCATCCTCCTTTTCCCTCCAAACATAAAGATGGTCATTATGGCCAAACAGTTCTATTTTTGTTTCATCAGACCAGAGGACAATTCTCCAAAAAGTACAATCTTTGTCCCCATGTGCAGTTTCAAACCGTAGTCTGGCTTTTTTATGGCGGTTTTGGAGCAGTGGCTTCTTCCTTGCTGAGGGGCCTTTCAGGTTATGTCGATATAGGACTCGTTTTACTGTGGATATAGATACTTTTGTACCTGTTTCCTCCAGCATCTTCACAAAGTCCTTTGCTGTTGTTCTGGGATTGATTTGCACTTTTCGCACCAAAGTACGTTCATCTCTAGGAGACAGAACGCGTCTCCTTCCTGAGCGGTATGATGGCTGCATGATCCCATGGTGTTTATACTTGCGTACTATTGTTTGTACAGATGAACATGGTACCTTCAGGCGTTTGGAAATTGCTCCCAAGGATGAACCAGACTTGTGGAGGTCTACATTTTTTTTCTGAGGTCTTGGCTGATTTCTTTTGATTTTCCCATGTCAAGCAAAGAGGCATTTAGTTTAAAGGTAGGCCTTGAAATACATCCACAGGTACACCTCCAATTAACACAAATTATGTCAATTAGCCTATCAGAAGCTTCTAAAGCCATTACATAATTTTCTGGAATTTTCCAAGCTGTTTAAAGGCACAGTCAACTTAGTGGAATTGTGATACAGTGAATTATAAGTGAAACAATCTGTCTGTAAGCAATTGTTGGAAAAATGACATGTGTCATGCACAAAGTAGATGTCCTAACCGACTTGCCAAAACTATAGTTTGTTAACAAGAAATGTGTGGAGTGGTTGAAAAACAAGTTTTAATGACTCCAACCTAAGTGTATGTAAACTTCCCACTTCAACTGTATGTCCCACTGCCTGGCTGTACCGTTGAGTTGACCTCATATCTCATGAAGAAACAGAGGGTGTGTAGGCCGGGCAGACGCTGTGCGTACCTACAGAAGCATTATTCCTCCAGTCTCGCACCGTCCAGGAGGGCACATCTAAATGATGATTAATTACTTCCCACTTTCCAAATTACAGTATTTATAATTATCGACTATAATTATCGACTCGCTCCCGAAGACGTACCAAATTAGCACTGACAGAATGTTTTTAGAAAATACACTCAAGGAGACATCTTTTTTCAGAACCAACTCCAGAAATACTAAATGATTCCTAATGCTGATTACAGGAAGCTGCTGATATCAGTAGAATGGGACATAATTGGGCATTTGTTCATTTTTTCTTAGCCAAGCCATTCTGCAGCTCCATTACATAATACTAGGGATAGTAAGGCTATTGAATGAATCATCGTAGCACAGCACTGTGCATCCAGCTCTTTACAGAGGGAGAGAGGAAGAGGATGAGGAGGTGGATACTACAGAGAGCACAGAGGAATGTTATACCTTTCTTTCTCTGTAGCCACATAAACAGGCGGACACAGTTTGAGAACCCAGTCTTGGAAGCCAAGAGGAGAGTCCAGCAACACCAGCAAATGCAAGAGCAGGGTCTGTCCTCGCTGCCCCTACCTACTATCTACAGAGGTAAGGCACCGTCTACCTCTACCCAATGTGTTAAGAGTTTGTGTAGGATTCTTGTGTGTAGATGTTTTCAGCTCTAGGGAAATGTCTGTCATCTTTGTGTTTGTGTATCACTCATTCTTCACAACTCCCTTTTCTTCGCTAACACTTCGCTAACACTTTGCTAACACCAGCTTCTCTGTTCAGCACACGTTTACCACCCCACTAAGTTCATCGAGGCTGTCTGAGGTAAACCATGCTGTATAGGTTGAGAGGGTTTATCTCCGTGTTAAATTGGCCTCTGTGAGTGAAGGGGTTTGTCTCCATGGTTACCCTTCCTGTACGCTGAAAAGTGGCAGTGACAGAAGAGAGGGGTAAAAAACATGAATATTTCCTCACATATAAACAAGGAGATAGAAAGGAAGTTTACTTGTGGGAGCAGCAGACAGTGAGTGGACTACTTTATCTCTGTCACAGTGGTAGAGGAGGTTCCACTCTCCGCCACGTTACCCACAGCCACCCTGGCCCACATCGGCCCGGCCCCGGAGCGCTGCCAGAGCCTCAGCGACCTCTCCCAGTCCCTCCCCCCGGGCCACCGGGTGTCGCTGTTGGACCTGCACACCCACATGCCCCCCGCCTCCACCACCAACTCCCCACTGCGGCGCCCCCACCGGGCGCGGAGGGATACGTCGTGCTTCCCACACCAGCATCTCCACCAGTCGCTGCACGCCTTTGTGGTAGAGCCGGCTGCTGTGGGTTGTAGCCCCCTGTGGTGCTCTCTCAGTAAGTAGGGCAGTGAGTAGTGATACAGGCTTGTTCTTCATCTGCCTGCACTGAGCTGCCGCGCTCTCTTTTCAAAGCATGCCTGCTTCCCCGGCAGACCCACGCTGGATCCCTCCTCATCTCAGGCGCTCGACTCGCTGCTTGACATGTTTGATGGCGCTACACTTCGTTGTGTCTTCCCCTCCTTACGTCTGGCGGCAGGCAGCAGAAACTGTAAACACCCTGCTCTATGTCTGGACGCCTGACAACAAACGTTGGCTTTAAGCAAACAGAGAGAGACGGGTGTGTGCCCCCTACTTGCCTTCCAAGGTGAACGGAGGGGAGATTGAATTGAGTGTGGCAAACCCTCGTTGGCTGAGTTTTCCCCTTTGCCGTGCCAGAGACTATTTCATGAATCCTGGCCTTCCACTTTTTGGTTCCCTGAGCATTGTTTTTTGGGCGGATGAAGCGAGCTCATGATTCTTCAGTGTTCCAACAGCATGTTGTTCCAGAATGTGAAGATCTCTCACTTGCTTCCCTCACCCCTCTGAGAAGGGAAATATACCAAGCTACTCCCATGGATGTAGATTATTCCCTGATGTTCTGCACTGTGTTTTTGCTCCAGCCTCTGAGTGTGTATTCAGCTAACAGAACCCTGGTGTAGGATGGGAGTGGAAGTGATGACAGTTTACATGGCTGTAGACGTTCAGTGGAAAGTCCTTGGCTGTGGCAGCTTGGAGCTGGAGCAAACACCGTCCCACCTGCATAAGTCAGCACCCAACCCTCACTGTTCTAACCCTGCCTACCCCTCCACCTACCCAGAAAGTATCCCTGTGTTCATGCAGCCCCTCCACCAAACAAGCCTCACCTCTACCATCCTATTGAATGATAAAATGGCCTTGCATCAGCATTTGTGGTGCATCATGCTCGCTTTGTAAAGGTCTAAGTATGATGTATGAGTGTATATTGTTTATTGATTGTGTGTGTGTGTCTATGTGTGTGTGTGTGTGTGTCCCTGTACACTTGTACTTGTGTGTGTTGTGTCTGCCTGTGTGCCTGTCTGTCCGTCCCTCCGTCTGTGTGTGTGTATGTGTGTGTTCTCCCTTACAGAGAAGCCCTTGTTCACACGGGACGCCACCCAGCTGAAGGGCAGCTTCCTGTCCACGGCCCTACAGAAAAGCAACATGGGTTTTGGCTTCACCATCATCGGAGGAGACGAGCCAGATGAGTTCCTGCAGGTCAAGAGTGTCATACCTGACGGCCCCGCTGCACAGGACGGAAAGATGGACACAGGTAAAACTGACCTCGTCTGAAAGATAGACACAGGTCAAACTGACCTCGTCTGAAAGATAGACACAGGTAAAACTGACCTCGTCTGAAAGATAGACACAGGTAAAACTGACCTCGTCTGAAAGATGGACACAGGTAAAACTGACCTCGTCTGAAAGATGGACACAGGTAAAACTGACCTCGTCTGAAAGATAGACACAGGTCAAACTGAGCTAGTCTGAAAGATGGACACAGGTCAAACTGACCTCGTCTGAAAGATGGACACAGGTCAAACTGACCTCGTCTGAAAGTTGGACACAGGTCAAACTGACCTCGTCTGAAAGATGGACACAGGTCAAACTGAACTAGTCTGAAAGATGGACACTGGTCAAACTGACCTCGTCTGAAAGATAGACACAGGTCAAACTGACCTCGTCTGAAAGATGGACACAGGTCAAACTGACCTCGTCTGAAAGATAGACACAGGTAAAACTGACCTCGTCTGAAAGATGGACACAGGTCAAACTGACCTCGTCTGAAAGATAGACACAGGTCAAACTGAGCTAGTCTACAAGATGGACACAGGTAAAACTGACCTCGTCTGAAAGATGGACACAGGTCAAACTGACCTCGTCTGAAAGATAGACACAGGTCAAACTGACCTCGTCTGAAAGATGGACACAGGTCAAACTGACCTCGTCTGAAAGATGGACACAGGTCAAACTGACCTCGTCTGAAAGTTGGACACAGGTCAAACTGACCTCGTCTGAAAGATGGACACAGGTCAAACTGAACTAGTCTGAAAGATGGACACTGGTCAAACTGACCTCGTCTGAAAGATAGACACAGGTCAAACTGACCTCGTCTGAAAGATGGACACAGGTCAAACTGACCTCGTCTGAAAGATAGACACAGGTAAAACTGACCTCGTCTGAAAGATGGACACAGGTCAAACTGACCTCGTCTGAAAGATAGACACAGGTCAAACTGAGCTAGTCTAAAAGATGGACACAGGTAAAACTGACCTCGTCTGAAAGATGGACACAGGTCAAACTGACCTCGTCTGAAAGATGGACACAGGTCAAACTGACCTCGTCTGAAAGATGGACACAGGTCAAACTGACCTCGTCTGAAAGATAGACACAGGTAAAACTGACCTCGTCTGAAAGATAGACACTGGTCAAACTGACCTCGTCTGAAAGATGGACACAGGTCAAACTGAACTAGTCTGAAAGATGGACACAGGTCAAACTGAACTAGTCTAAAAGATGGACACAGGTCAAACTGAACTAGTCTAAAAGATGGACACAGGTCAAACTGAACTAGTCTAAAAGATGGACACAGGTCAAACTGAACTAGTCTGAAAGATGGACACAGGTCAAACTGAACTAGTCTAAAAGATGGACACAGGTCAAACTGAGCTAGTCTAAAAGATGGACACAGGTCAAACTGAGCTAGTCTGAAAGATGGACACAGGTCAAACTGAACTAGTCTAAAAGATGGACACAGGTCAAACTGAGCTAGTCTGAAAGATGGACACAGGTCAAACTGAACTAGTCTAAAAGATGGACACAGGTCAAACTGAGCTAGTCTGAAAGATGGACACAGGTCAAACTGAACTAGTCTAAAAGATGGACACAGGTCAAACTGAACTAGTCTGAAAGATGGACACAGGTCAAACTGAACTAGTCTGAAAGATGGACACAGGTCAAACTGAACTAGTCTAAAAGATGGACACAGGTCAAACTGAGCTAGTCTAAAAGATGGACACAGGTCAAACTGAGCTAGTCTACTCACATTGAACCACACACATTCATAACACAGACTTCTACACACACACAGTATTTACCCACATGTATTCTATACATACTGACAAACAGGTAAATGTACACATTACATGTACATGCTTACTTAAACGACACACGTACAAGACATGAACACGTACAGATAGCAAGAGAGTGTTTGGACTGGAAATGGCCTCTCCTTGAGTGTCTCAATGGGACAGTCTCTCTGAAACAATGTGACAGTCTATAGTGGTGACCCAGCAGGAGAGATAATCTCTATTCCTCTCTATCTATATATATATAGATAGATAGATAGATAGATAGATAGATAGATAGATAATCTCTCTCTCTATCTATATATATATATATATATATATATATATATATATATATACAGTGCCTTGCGAAAGTATTCGGCCCCCTTGAACTTTGCGACCTTTTGCCACATTTCAGGCTTCAAACATAAAGATATAAAACTGTATTTTTTTGTGAAGAATCAACAACAAGTGGGGCACAATCATGAAGTGGAACGACATTTATTGGATATTTCAAACTTTTTTAACAAATCAAAAACTGAAAAATTGGGCGTGCAAAATTATTCAGCCCCCTTAAGTTAATACTTTGTAGCGCAACCTTTTGCTGCGATTACAGCTGTAAGTCGCTTGGGGTATGTCTCTATCAGTTTTGCACATCGAGAGACTGACATTTTTTCCCATTCCTCCTTGCAAAACAGCTCGAGCTCAGTGAGGTTGGATGGAGAGCATTTGTGAACAGCAGTTTTCAGTTCTTTCCACAGATTCTCGATTGGATTCAGGTCTGGACTTTGACTTGGCCATTCTAACACCTGTATATGTTTATTTTTGAACCATTCCATTGTAGATTTTGCTTTATGTTTTGGATCATTGTCTTGTTGGAAGACAAATCTCCGTCCCAGTCTCAGGTCTTTTGCAGACTCCATCAGGTTTTCTTCCAGAATGGTCCTGTATTTGGCTCCATCCATCTTCCCATCAATTTTAACCATCTTCCCTGTCCCTGCTGAAGAAAAGCAGGCCCAAACCATGATGCTGCCACCTCCATGTTTGACAGTGGGGATGGTGTGTTCAGAGTGATGAGCTGTGTTGCTTTTACGCCAAACATAACGTTTTGCATTGTTGCCAAAAAGTTCAATTTTGGTTTCATCTGACCAGAGCACCTTCTTCCACATGTTTGGTGTGTCTCCCAGGTGGCTTGTGGCAAACTTTAAACAACACTTTTTATGGATATCTTTAAGAAATGGCTTTCTTCTTGCCACTCTTCCATAAAGGCCAGATTTGTGCAATATAGGACTGATTGTTGTCCTATGGACAGAGTCTCCCACCTCAGCTGTAGATCTCTGCAGTTCATCCAGAGTGATCATGGGCCTCTTGGCTGCATCTCTGATCAGTCTTCTCCTTGTATGAGCTGAAAGTTTAGAGGGACGGCCAGGTCTTGGTAGATTTGCAGTGGTCTGATACTCCTTCCATTTCAATATTATCGCTTGCACAGTGCTCCTTGGGATGTTTAAAGCTTGGGAAATCTTTTTGTATCCAAATCCGGCTTTAAACTTCTTCACAACAGTATCACGGACCTGCCTGGTGTGTTCCTTGTTCTTCATGATGCTCTCTGCGCTTTTAACGGACCTCTGAGACTATCACAGACCTCTGAGACTATCACAGTGCAGGTGCATTTATACGGAGACTTGATTACACACAGGTGGATTGTATTTATCATCATTAGTCATTTAGGTCAACATTGGATCATTCAGAGATCCTCACTGAACTTCTGGAGAGAGTTTGCTGCACTGAAAGTAAAGGGGCTGAATAATTTTGCACGCCCATTTTTTCAGTTTTTGATTTGTTAAAAAAGTTTGAAATATCCAATAAATGTCGTTCCGCTTCATGATTGTGTCCCACTTGTTGTTGATTCTTCACAAAAAAATACAGTTTTATATCTTTATGTTTGAAGCCTGAAATGTGGCAAAAGGTCGCAAAGTTCAAGGGGGCCGAATACTTTCGCAAGGCACTGTATCTATCTATCTATCTATCTATCTATCTATCTATCTATCTATATATATATATATATATATATATATATATATATATATATATAGTGGTGACCCAGCAGGAGAGTTCATCTCTCTCTCTCTGCACATGTGTGTGGGGTGCAGTGTGTGTGCGAACTTGCCTGCAAGACTGTTTGGGTGCATGTGTGTGCGTGCGGGGCTGAGTTTGTCCATTAATCACTGTAAGGTTTCTTAACACCATAACTCCTGGCCCTGCCTGTGCTCCCCGGGCTGCATGGGACACACACACACACACACACTGAGAAACTAGCCAACTGCACTAAAAGTCAGCAGGGGAATATAACTCTGGAAGTCCTGTCAATGCTCTCTGCATGGCCCTGAGTATTTATAAACTACTCTGCATGGCCCTGTGTATTTATAACTACTCTGCATGGCCCTGAGTATTTATAAACTACTCTGCATGGCCCTGTGTATTTATAAACCTATCTGCATGGCCCTGTGTATTTATAAACTACTCTGCATGGCCCTGTGTATTTATAAACCTCTCTGCATGGCCCTGTGTATTTATAAACTACTCTGCATGGCCCTGTGTATTTATAAACTACTCTGCATGGCCCTGTGTATTTATAAACTACTCTGCATGGCCCTGTGTATTTATAAACTACTCTGCATGGCCCTGTGTATTTATAAACTACTCGGCATTACTAGATTGGACCAAGTGCAGTATTTTCCCTGACTCATTCATCAGTGCCTTGACCTGGTTGTACTGTACTATAATGTACTGTAGTATACTGTACTGTAGTATACCGTACTATACTGTACAATACTATACTGTACTGTAGTATACCGTACTATACTGTACAATACTATACTGTACTGTAGTATGCTGTACTGTATAGTGTTGGCTGATACAGTAGTTGATGGGTCATTTCAGGTCAGACTAGATGGTACATTTTACATTGTGAGATGATCATATGTTTCATGTGCCACAATATATCATGTGGAACTATTACAATGTATGATACACTATAATGTAGCTATTCAAATTATAGCCGAGTCAGACCATTACTGCTTTTCCAGCTGGTAGATAGGTATTATTACTTAGGTGGTGTACAGACCATTTTCGACCAACCTTTTCTTGGCGATACTTCCTCAATTCCCGACTTGGAAGATAACGCATGTCTTCTAAACTTCCATGGATAGTTGCAGCTGGTTGAATTTAGAAAATGCTTCCTTATTAATTTAAATATTTGTTTTGTTCCATGATGTAATCCAACACCGCCAACTTGTCTATTTCAAATATTTTCAAATCTCATTGAGACAGGTGGATGTCCACCCCAAAATGTCTTATGTCATGTGCGTGACTCAGAAATCAATCGTCGTGTTGAATGGCATTCACCTGTCTCGATCAATGAGAAGATTTGAAATAGACAAGATGTCAGTGTACACATTGTTGTATTTACTTCATGGAGAAAAACCTTTAAAATGACAGAGCATTTTCTAAATTCAAACAAACCACCTGCAACTATCCATGGAAGTTTTGAAAACATGCGTTGTCTTCCAAGTCGGGAATTGAGGAAGTATCGCCAAGTAAAGGTTGCAATAATGTCCATCAGCCAGCTGGAACAGATCAGTAATGGTCTGATTAGGCAATATTTTTAATAGCTAGGTATACTATCTATTCTGTGGTCCTCCCAACGTTCTCCTCCCATCCTCTCCTCTCCTCTCCTCTCCTCTCCTCTCCTCTCCTCTCCTCTCCTCTCCTCTCCTCTCCTCTCCTCTCCTCTCCAGACTCAGTGGCCTAGTTAAGCTGTGTTGGATTCTAGCAGCTCATCGTTAATAGAGGGAGAGAGAGAAACCAGGCCTGTGGAAGTGTGAAATTCCCCATTTCAGAAGGATTATTTGTCGCTCTCTGTCCGTACACACACACACACACACACACTCGCACTGTACACACGGCCTCTTCTGCCTGCTTCGCTACATGGTTGCAGACCCAGAGAAATGTGTTGAGGAAAAACATATGATACCATCTCTTTCAGCCGGGACACAGTGGTTAGATGTGACACTGTATTTGTTAGAGGGAAAGCACAGTATTTTTAATGTTAAAGTAAGTGACCTTATACAGTGACCTGGAATGTACAGTATTGGAGGAGGATAAAGTGACACGGTATGTGATGGGGTCCATTGACATAGCGTTGGGTTCATGCAATCAAACCAATAGCAACGTACCTTTGTTTCCACAACTAAACCCACACACGTACCCTTCTCTAAAAACTTAAAGCATCTGCCTGTGAAGGGAAGCTACCTACTATTCTTAAAGGTGACTCACCACCTGGATTCGGTCTTATGGAGCAACATTTGAAATTGTGTATTTTACATTGGATACAAGTAGAGACTCAGAGCTACAAAATGGTGTGTCATACACTAAAATGGTGTATCATACACTGCATTTTTGAGGAACAATGGGAAAGTAATTCTGCTTTGAAAGTTGATAAACTTGTAAACTCACTTTAGAGAAAATGGCCATTGAATGTTTTGGTATCTAGTGATGAGCTCTTTTTTGTCTACACCCATTCAGCATCGTTCACAACCTTTAGCCCCACCCATCTCGTTTCGCTCTCGGAGCATTTGCTTACCTCCTGGATAACATGAAGACAGCCTAACCAGCTCTGCTGGCAACAATTTCATTACGCTTTTTTGCGGACGTTTACTGACATCGGCCATATTCAACGGGTGTTGTGCACTTTAGCAAAAGACATGTAGCTAGCTAGCTAGGTAAACAATGAACCTAGCTAGGTAAACAGCGTGTATGATTACACACACAATTACACACACACGCTAACGAGCCAGCCAGCTAACGTTATCTAGGTAAACAACAATGAACACGGTGCCAAATCATGTCATTACTACCCTGTATGAATATGCTGGGAGCTAACTAACCAGATTCAATGATAGCTAGCTAACATTAGGCTCTAACTATAAAAGCAAACGGCTCTGGGATACCACTAACGTCACCCAGGGAGCCAACCAGCTGACATTAGCTAGCTAGCGAACAGTACACTTTAACTGGAAATGAAACCACTTTCTGTCAAAATTAGAAATGTTTAATATCTGAAAATGTAGCTAGCCAACGCTAGACTATCTTACCTGTATACATCATTATGCATGATGGATGCGTCTCCCTATCACGGATGCCATGCCACGGTTGCCCTTAGTTTGAAGATGTAATCCAGAGACAGGTGTTTTCTCCATCTCTTTAGCTATCATACTCTAATTCCACTGATTTCAAAACTTGATCCTCCAGAAAGTGGAGAGCAACACCACTACACAATACGTTTTTTTTAAAAGCCACGTTCGACACGATTACCAACACAGACTGACCAGCTCAAATAGACAAAAGCCTTCTATATGACAGACCAATCCGAACTTCTCTCTCGGCATGTCCAGCCCCCTCATTATCTCAACCAATCATGGCTAGTGGGAAGATTGCTGTCTTTTTCTGCGGCTTAACCAACAAGGCTCGTAATTTTTTTTTAATTATTTGTATTTACAGATGGCATACAAGTTTGTTATTAAGGAATGAAAGTTCACAGGTTCGAGAAGGCATTTTGATAAACAAATACTTTTTTACGTTCAAACGTCTCTCTTGTGAAGTCGTGACTTGCGACATATGCCTAGTTTCCTGAATCGGGTCACATAGACTAAATAGCTGTTCTGCAGTGACAGCAGTGCAGTGCTGTGGGGTCAGTAGTGCATTTGCAGTGCTGTGGTTGTCACTGTGTCATCATCAGTGCTAATGCTCTCTCTCTCACTTTCTCTCTTCATCTCTCTCTCTCTCCCTCTCTCTCTTTCTCCATATCTCTCTCTCTGTCGTTTTCTTTCTGTCTGTGTGTGTATGTGCCAATGGTCCAGATGGTCACTCTGTCCTGCGCCATGGACACATATGGCATCCACTGCAGTCAGAACCCCCCTACTGGGGACACTTTAACACTATGATATGATGGGCTGTTCTTGGCAGGAGGAGGGTGTCTCCTGTTCCATACTGTTGAACGACCATTAGTAGAAGATAGATGTTATTAGACTTTGGAGATGGGCGTAATGGGAGGGATGGAAGCATCATGGTCCTGGTGCTAGATAGTGTGTTTCTATTGGTCAGGTCATAGTGTGGAGGTTGGAGGACATTGGTGATTTAAGACGTAGGGTAATGTGGAGTAGAGGTTCGTGATTGTTTTGAGAAAGAACTAGAAGTCAAATAAAAGCAGAGGATAGAGACAGAGAGACAAAGTGTGTGTGTGTGTGTGTGTGTGTGTGTGTGTGTGTGTGTGTGTGTGTGTGTGTGTGTGTGTGTGTGTGTGTGTGTGTGTGTGTGTGTGTGTGTGTGTGGCACTGTGTGAGTGTGTTCGTATGTAGGCGCATGCATATTTGGTGTGTGAGAAAATGCGAGTGAAATCCTGCAGTGGTGTCCCTCCTCGTCACCCGTCATAAAGAATGATTTCCTGGGCCACTGCGGCCAGGGCATGATGAGGTCATGGCGCCATCATTTGTTTTCCAGGAGCGTGTGAAGCTATTGATTGTGACACCAGGGCTCCAGGCAAATGTCGTCCATATTTACCCAGATTAATTAAACAGTCCTGCTTCCGCACGTCACACTGCCTCCAGGAATACGTTAACGCTAGCTCTGTCAATATGAATCTGCATTTAAACTCTGAACGCGTTCTGTCTCCACACAAAAAGGAAATGACAATGACAGGGTATGCTAAGTAGACTGGTTCCCAGGTCTGTTTGTGCTGAGTTGCAAACGTCTATGGTAATTGTGCATACATCTCTCTCTCTCTCTCTCTCTCTCTCTCTCTCTCTCTCCCTCTCCCTCTCTCTATCCCTTTCTCTCCCTCTCTCTCTCTCCTTCTCTCTCATTGGCATAATAATTATGCTTACAATTGAAAAATAATGATTGTCATTATAAACCTGGGCAGTGCGTTTTGGCGATACTGAAATTAAATATGGATGCCACCTTGTGTTCTCCGTCTTAATCAACATCCTTTGAAATATAGAGCCGTATCTCACCTGACAGAACACAAAATACAATATTAAATTGAATACAGCACCGGAGACCGAGATATGGCACTTTGTCAGAGCGAGAGAGAGCTAGTGTGTATTAATTGTCAATAAATAGTTGAGTTATCTGCATAGCTGCAAGTGTGTAGTGTACAGTGATGAGGTGTGGCAAATCTCACTTGTTTGTCCACCACACAATTCACTGACTAGTGTATTTCTGTGCCTAATGGTTTTGTCCATTATCTGACGTCTAATTCAGGTATAATAATGCTGGAACCTATTCAGTAAAATGCAACGTTCAGATTACATTTTAGATAGAAATGTAGCGTATTGATACTGAGACAAAGATAGATTCTGCATGATAAAGAACCATGCTTGTTCTACACAATATTGAATAAGCCCTATTGAACACCCTATAGGTCTTTGTTTTTGGCGGTCTATTTGGCCTTGATTGGCTGTGTGTCTCCCCTCCTCCAGGTGATGTCATCGTGTACATCAATGACGTGTGTGTCCTGGGCACCACCCATGCCGACGTGGTCAAGCTGTTCCAGTCAGTGCCCATCGGGCAGAGCGTAACCCTGGTACTTTGCCGTGGCTACCAGCTGCCCTACGACCCCGAGGACCCGGGCGCCGGCGCCACCACCACCCTCCTCTCCCCCCTGGGCCTGATGGAGCAGCGCCCCCTCCTGGTCAATGGACGCTCCAACTACGACAGCTACATGGACTACATCTCGCGCACGGCACGTTTCGTCCAGGAGCACGGTGACCAACATCTCAGCGCCCACCACCACCATCAACCCCCTCCGCCGCCGCACCCCGGCGACACCCACCTGGACGGCTCCTCCCTGACGCCCGGTGGGCCGCACGGCGAGGACTCTGTGTCCATGGCGTCATCGGGGGCGACGCAGACGGAGCTGCTGACGCTGACCATGGTGAAGGGGGCGGAAGGGTTCGGGTTCACCATCGCAGACAGCCCTACGGGCCAGAGGGTGAAGCAGGTGCTGGAGCCCCAGGGGTGTCCTGGTCTGTGTGAGGGGGACCTGATCGTAGACATCAACCAGCAGGGAGTGCAGGGCCTCAGTCACACCCAGGTGGTGGAGCTGCTCAAGGAGTGTGCCGTCGGGGCTGAGACAAGCCTGGTCATCCAGAGGGGTGGAGGAGGTAAGAATAACCCTGGGGCCTCCATAACCGGCTGGCTACTTCCTGTCTTTCTTTCCATGTCGCAGAGTTTCTTCATATACCCATCTCTATCTCTCTCTCTGTCTCTGTCTGTACAGTCATGGCCAAAAGTTTTGAGAATGACACAAATATACATTTTCACAAAGTCTGCTGCCTCAGTTTGTATGATGGCAATTTGCATATACACCAGAATGTTGTGAAGAGTGATCAGATGAATTGCAATCAATTGCAAAGTCCCTCTTTGCCATGCAAATGAACTGATTCCCAAAAAAACATTTCCACTGCATTTCAGCCCTGCCACAAAAGGACCAGCTGACATCATGTTAGGGATTCTCTCATTAACACAGGTGTGAGTGTTGATGAGGACAAGCCTGTAAATTACTCTTTTATGCTGATTGAGTTTGAATAACAGACTGGAAGCTTCAAAAGGAGGGTGGTGCTTGGAATCATTGTTATTCCTCTGTCAACCATGGTTACCTTCAAGGAAACACTTGCCGTCATCATTGCTTTGCACAAAAAGGGCTTCACAGGCAAGGATATTGCTGCCAGTAAGATTGCACCTAAATTAACCATTTATCAGATCATCAAGAACTTCAAGGAAAGCGGTTCAATTGTTGTGAAGAAGGCTTCAGGGTGCCCAAGAAAGTCCAGCAAGCGCCAGGACCGTCTCCTAAAGTTGATTCAGCTATGGGATCGGGGCACCACCAGTACAGAGCTTGCTCAGGAATGGCAGCAGGCAGGTGTAAGTGCATCTGCACGCACAGTGAGGCGGAAACATTTGGAGGATGGCCTGGTGGCAAGAAGGGCTGCAAAGAAGCAGCTTCTCTCCAGGAAAAACATCAGGGACAGACTGATATTCTGCAAAAGGTACAGGGATTGGATTGCTGAGGACTGGGGTAAATACATTTTTTCTGATGAATCCCCTTTCCGATTGTGGGGGCATCCGGAAAAAAGCTTGTCCGGAGAAGACAAGGTGAGCGCTACCATCAGTCCTGTGTCATACCAACAGTAAAGCATCCTGAGACCATTCGTGTGTGGGGTTGCTTCTCAGCCAAGGGAGTGGGCTCACTCACAATTTTGCCAAAGAACACAGCCATGAATAAAGAATGGAACCAACACATCCTCCGAGAGCAACTTCTCCCAACCATCCAGGAACAGTTTGGTGACGAACAAGGCCTTTTCCAGCATGATGGCTGGGGGAACAAAACATCAATATTTTGGGTCCATGGCCAGGAAACTCCCCAGACCTTAATCCCATCGAGAACTTGTGGTCAATCCTCAAGAGGCGGGTGGACAAACAAAAACCCACAAATTCTGACAAACTCCAAGCATTGATTATGCAAGAATGGGCTGCCCTCAATATGGCCCAGAAGTTAATTGACACCATGCCAGGGCGGATTGCAGAGGTCTTGAAAAAGAAGGGTCAACACTGCAAATATTGACTCTTTGCATCAATTTCATGTAACTGTCAATAAAAGCCTTTGACACTTATGAAATGCTTGTAATTACACTTCAGTATTCCATAGTAACATCTGACAAAAAATATCTAAAGACACTGAAGCAGCAAACTCTGTGGAAATTAATATTTGTGTCATTCTCAAAACTTTCTCAAAGCTCTCTCACACTGTCTTTCTCCTCCTTTTACTCTATATCTCTCTCTCTCTTTTCCTGGTGACCTGGTCCAGGTGAGTGTGTGTGTCCTGTCTGTGTGTGTCCTGTCCTAAGACCACAGAAACCCATTATACAGTACGGCCGTGTTTAACTGACACACAGCTACTCTCACGTGATCTTTACTCTACTTTACTTTACTTACTAGGGAGAAAAAGTGCTTACCTTCCGTTTACTCTGAAGGACTCATGTTGTGCATATTTAGCTTGCTCTCTTTCTTTGGCATCTGAACAGAGATTTTATTGATTACATTTCCTGCTTGATAAAAACTCTGACTCACATTAAAGGTGTTTAAGTTTTTCTATTTGTACTGCGACCTTTCTTTTAGAAAAGTTTAGTATGTGTGCAGAGTCTAGACTTTTGTGTGCAGAAAATTACATTCATAATAAAAAGACAATGACGTGAGCAAGATATAAGCTGCTACCCTTACTAACATACTGTATACTACATACTTAGTGAGTATATACTACATACTACATACTATTAGTTCATTTTAGTATACTGTAAACGAACAGTATCCTTTCAGTTGAGCGTACTAACTCTGCGCCTGTCTACCGAAAGTTGATGCTGTTGCTATGCAAGATTTTATTTGGAACCCAATAGCACTGTGGTCACCGATTCAATTTCCTGCTTGATAAAAACACTGACTCATTTTCAAGGTGTCTGTTTTCTATTTGCTCTGCAACCTTTCTTTTAGAAAAGGTATGTAAGACTTTTGTGTGCAGAGAATTACAGCGTGAAATAAATAGACGATGACCTGATCAGGATATAGAATGTTAACAAGCCACCGCTAGTTGCTAATTCGCACTATAGTGCTTTTATTTCCGTCTTGTTTGTCTGAGAGAAAGGCCTGCTAACAGACAACATGTAACAGGCTGCTAACAGACAACATTTAACAGGCTGCTAACAGACAACATTTAACAGGCTGCTAACAGACAACATTTAACTGGCTGCTAACAGACAACATTTAACAGGTTGCTAACAGACAACATTTAACAGGCTGCTAACAGACAACATTTAACAGGCTGCTAACAGACAACATGTAACAGGCTGCTAACAGACAACATGTGACAGGCTGCTAACAGACAACATTTAACAGGCTGCTAACAGACAACATTTAACAGGCTGCTAACAGACAACATGTAACAGGCTGCTAACAGGAAACATGTAACAAGCTGCTAACAGACAACATTTAACAGGCTGCTAACAGACAACATTTAACAGGCTGCTAACAGACAACATGTACCAGGCTGCTAACAGACAACATGTAACAGGCTGCTAACAGACAACATGTGACAGGCTGCTAACAGACAACATGTAACAGGCTGCTAACAGGCAACATGTTACAAGCTGCTAACAGGCAACATGTAACGAGCTGCTAACAGGCAACATGTAACAAGCTGCTAACAGGCAACATGTAACAAGCTGCTAACAGGCAACATGTAACAAGCTGCTAACAGGCAACATGTAACAAGCTGCTAACAGACAACATGTAACAGGCTGCTAACAGGAAACATGTAACTAGCTGCTAACAGGCAACATGTAACATGCTGCTAACAGACAACATGTAACAAGCTGCTAACAGACAACATGTAACAGGCTGCTAACAGGCAACATGTAACAGGCTGCTAACAGGCAACATGTAACATGCTGCTAACAGGCAACATGTATCAGGCTGCTAACAGGCAACATGTATCAGGCTGCTAACAGGCAACATGTTACAAGCTGCTAACAGGCAACATGTAACGAGCTGCTAACAGGCAACATGTAACAAGCTGCTAACAGGCAACATGTAACAAGCTGCTAACAGGCAACATGTAACAAGCTGCTAACAGGCAACATGTAACAAGCTGCTAACAGGCAACATGTAACAAGCTGCTAACAGGAAACATGTAACTAGCTGCTAACAGGCAACATGTAACAGGCTGCTAACAGGAAACATGTAACTAGCTGCTAACAGGCAACATGTAACAAGCTGCTAACAGACAACATGTAACAAGCTGCTAACAGACAACATGTAACAGGCTGCTAACAGGCAACATGTAACATGCTGCTAACAGGCAACATGTAACAAGCTGCTAACAGGCAACATGTAACAAGCTGCTAACAGGCAACATGTAACAAGCTGCTAACAGGCAACATGTAACAAGCTGCTAACAGACAACATGTAACAGGCTGCTAACAGGAAACATGTTACAAGCTGCTAACAGGCAACATGTAACGAGCTGCTAACAGGCAACATGTAACAAGCTGCTAACAGGCAACATGTAACAAGCTGCTAACAGGCAACATGTAACAAGCTGCTAACAGGCAACATGTAACAAGCTGCTAACAGACAACATGTAACAGGCTGCTAACAGGAAACATGTAACTAGCTGCTAACAGGCAACATGTAACAAGCTGCTAACAGACAACATGTAACAAGCTGCTAACAGACAACATGTAACAGGCTGCTAACAGGCAACATGTAACGAGCTGCTAACAGGCAACATGTAACAAGCTGCTAACAGGCAACATGTAACAAGCTGCTAACAGGCAACATGTAACAAGCTGCTAACAGGCAACATGTAACAAGCTGCTAACAGGCAACATGTAACAAGCTGCTAACAGGCAACATGTAACAAGCTGCTAACAGGCAACATGTAACAGGCTGCTAACAGGAAACATGTAACTAGCTGCTAACAGGCAACATGTAACAAGCTGCTAACAGACAACATGTAACAAGCTGCTAACAGACAACATGTAACAGGCTGCTAACAGGCAACATGTAACAGGCTGCTAACAGGCAACATGTAACATGCTGCTAACAGGCAACATGTATCAGGCTGCTAACAGGCAACATGTATCAGGCTGCTAACAGGCAACATGTAACGGGCTGCTAACAGGCTAGCCATCTTTATCTGAGTCATACTATGATTCTCCTCTTGTTTCCTCAAGGATGATTGGAGTGTTGTATTGTATAGAGGATCACATCAGATAGATCAGTTATATGAATGCTGTGCTTATACTGTACAGGTACATTACTTGGGCTAGAATTGGGGTAGGAAATCTGATACAATTGTATATGGAACTCAATATCACTGGTCAAAGTCAGAAAATTGTCCCTTTCTAATATAAGGTAGAAACCCTCTACTTGATGGACCTTGTTTAATGTGACGTCAGTATGGTTTTGTATCATTCAGGGGAGAGAGGGAGTGATTCCATCCACCGTAGAGGTTAATAGCAGGACATGAGTTGTAGTTAAGCCTACCGTGATCAGGAAGCTCCCATTAATCCTCCTGCCCTATTGAAGTGTGGAGTCAGTGATTACAATAATGCTCCACAATGACTCAGCTACAATAATGCCCCCCCCCCCCCCCCCCCCCCCCCCCCCCACACACACACACACACCCCGTCAATAATTGTTGATCAACTGGTAGAAGACTAATAGTCACAGAGCCAGGCAGATAGCTCCATTGTGACTAACTTACAGAGAAAGGTCAATGTAATTTTAGGAATTGATTTCCTGTCAGTTGCACATTTCTTTATTAGGCTGGCATGTAATCCAGGGCCCCACAGAGCGCATGTGAACAGAATGAAAAACAGAGGGAAGGAGGAAGCAGGGGAATGGAGGAGAGAAGAAAGCAGAAGATGTGAGACCAGGAAGTGGAGAAAGGGATTGGGTGCTGAGAGGGTTAAGTCACTTTTGTCTCATGAGGGATGCCCAATACACACACACACACACACACAGAGAGAGCCTCCCATCTGTGTGGTAGTCGGACCCTGGCGGTCGAGCAGAGCTGGAGGTCAAAAGGAGTGCGCTCTCCTAGAAGTGCTGCCTGCTGGCCCATGAAGAAGCTAGCTAACTGATGTAGATTTAGTCACATTACATCAAACCCACTTAGCACCATTTAGCTCCTCCACGCCACCACCCATACCACATTGACTGGGGAGGCAGTCATAAACTAATTTTTCTTCCATTAGGATTTTTTCAGTGATTGAATTGGAATTTCAATTCACCTCATGTCCTAACTTGAACTGAATTGGAATGGAAATGACCTCAACCCCTGCAGCCAATAGCTCACACTCCCTCCCGGCTCCGAGATCTTAACTTCTGTTGCTTCGGGTGAAAACAGAAAAAATATCTTTCCATCCCTTCAAACCAATCAGGGATGAGAGCTTCCAGCGTTTAGCCAGGCCATTACGGCCCTAATAAAACTGTCACCATTCCATTGAAATGATGTTCCAGCTCTTAATGCGCAGCGATTTGGCTGGGCTGTCAGGGAACTGGACCCAGGCCATACATTCTAATTAAAATGGCCCCTGTCTCGGTCCCTGAGGACCTGTGCCTCCACTCGACTCACTGCCCAGAGAGAGAGTATAGAGGTGATCGCCAATGTCTGTCTGTCTCACCACATTACACATAACTAGCAAACACGTCCTCTCTTCTCATTGACTCTCAAATGGCTTGTTTGTGTCATGGCACATACACACAGACACACACACATACACACAGCTCATCTATTTGGTGAACACTCTCAAACTGCGAGAGAGAGCAGAGGGAGGACTAGCTAACTTGTTGATTATGCATTGGCTCTGTCCATTGTGCAGCAGTGTGTGTATGAGCGTGCGTGTGCGTGTGTGTGTGTGTGTGGTGGGCCCAGATGGTTGTGTGGCTAGCACTGGCATGCGGCTCATCTAATAACAGTTAGACGGCTCCAGACGTGTCTACAGTCTACCACCTCCCAGCCTCACAACACACTGAGACAGCACCATCTGGTGGATGTGTTTAGTACTGACACCCTCTGTCACCAGAGATGGCTGTGACAACCTTATTATTAAACGCTCATCTCTTTCACACACACACACACTCATGATTTCTTGTCCGTGTAGAGCCTCGCGGCGCTGTTGTGGCTCTTTTATGGCGGGTTGCCGTGCCAACCCCTCCATTAAAGGCAGAGACAGCGTTAGTGAGATCCTAAATGATCAGTGGGGGCTGAGTTACGCCACAGCAGCTCTGTCTGTCAGAGGATGGCCACAGGCCTCACTAACTAGGAAGAGGGAGAGCTCTTATCTCTGGGAGCTATTGACTATTGAGATGTATGATTTTAGAGAGGGCCCAGCACTCTGTGTGTGTGCCTGCTTACTTGTGTGCGATTGCGTGTGTGTGTGCTCTTGTTTGTGTATGATGTAGCCTGGTTGCACGTTGTCATGGTCACCAGTACTCAACGGATGAGCGTTGCAACCACTGTCACTGTGTGAAGGCTTCATTGAATGTGTCTTTTTTTTTTTACACCATGTTTCCACAAATATTATAGTATTTGAAGTGAAGTTAGTGATCATCATTGCTAAATGGTAGCAGAAACACATATTAGCTGTACATACACTGTGGATGTAATGTCTGTGTTTACACCGTGCCTCTAGCCCATAGCTTTCTGCTGTTCCTGTCATATAGCTGTTCATTATTGCTTCATGGTTTGCTACTTCATAACTACCTTATGACAGCTAAATGTATGTTATCAGTGCAGTCACTTGAGCTTGCAGTGTGTGTGTGTGTACGTGTGCGTGTGTGCGTGTGTGTGTGTGTGTGTGTGTGTGTGTGTGTGTGTGTGTGTGTGTGTGTGTGTGTGTGTGTGTGTGTGCGTGTGCATCTATGTGTATGTCTTCACTTGTATTGGTATCAATTCCCATAATGCTCATCGTCAGGAATGGAGGAGGTCCACACCGTTTACTCTCTCCTCCATGGATCAGAAACGGACTCACTTACCATCCCTAACATCCAGTGAATTACGCGTGATCACTTTTAAACGGTCCTGTTCTCCTAATAAAGTTAAGATATTCAGCCATCCCTTCAACTCCCTGCTGACTCCTGGCCTGTTTCTGCCAATACAAATAGCCCCCGTGCCTCTCACCAGCGCCACTAATTAGCGAGTGTGCTGCAGACACCCTCATTAAGGCCTATCTACACCATTACCCAAGCTGCAAACACCACTAATTGTAGGATTTCAGACATGTCCGTTTAGTGTGCCTCGACGTGGCAGGATTGTGAAGTTCACATACGTTCGCCCACCCATGCTTACCCATCAGCAGAAACCCATACACAGTACACACATACTCATACACCCATACATGGTCAATAGCTGTTTACTGGTCGAGTACACTCTCTCACTGAGGTTTTCTCTTGACGGTTGCTGCCAGTGTGTGAGTCATTCTAGTCTTTCTTGCTCAATTGGCCTGTCCTGCTCCCTCCTGTTCCCTCCTAATGCTCTTTAAGATGGCTATATCTTCCTCCAGGCTGGACCAGAGATGACTATCACAACGAAGAGAGAGAGAAGGGAGGGATGGAGAGTCTTTGAATCAATGAGCGCCGCCCAGCAACACAGGGATTATTCAGCACACAGCCAGACAGTGATTCATTGGCTAACAGCAAGAGGCACTAGAGCAGGCTGCCTGCCAGACCAGCACAGTGCTGAACAGCAACAGCCATGTTCACAGCTCTGTCTCCACCAACATGCACCATGCAAAGCTGAGCCAATCCAGAACTGCCCTGTGCCACTGCAGGAATCCTTGGCCAAACAGAATGGCCCTAGGAGAGAGGAACAGGAAGAGAGAGGGAGGTGGGAGAGACATCCAAATGGCTTATGGGTGAGCAGCCAGGTCAGATCCCAGCAGGGATCTAGGGTTGAGTGGTGCTAAGATCACTTTCATTGAGTCAGGGGTTAAGGCTTCACAAAAGTGTGTAGCGAGCCTAAGTAGGGTGCTTAACCTGGATCGGCTCAACGGCTCCATTGGCAAAACTAGGCCCTTTTATTTGGAGTGTGTTTGAAGCGTGCGATTCAAGTGTGATTCTATTATACGAGTAGTAGGGACAATGATTGGGTTGTGAGCTGTAATGTGGATTGAAGCATGGCGTTTTCTCTCTGCACATCGTTTCTACTGTTCCTCAGCTGGATGTGTGTTGGTACTGTATTGAACACGTGAGGGAACATGAAACCAGCATGCAACAAAATCAAAATCAATTTTCACGCGGCAGATATTATTTAAAGTAGCTAACCGTCCCTGCGGGCTTTATGTATATTCATAAGCTATACAAGATTCCATCAAATCGTAGTGTTATCCAAATCTCATTTAAATAATGACATGGCCTGCTGTTAGCCTGGCGGTGTGATATTATAGTGCTCTTCACTGTTGTGAGTGTGTGTGTGTGCGTGCAGTGTATCTGTGTGTATGTGCACATGTGTGTGTGTGTACGCGTGTGCAGGTGTGTCGTGTCATGTTGGAAGTACCTACATCTACATAGGGTCTTGTATGGCTCTGATTCAATCAACTCATTAACTGTACGGGGGCAGCACTAAGTCCCATTAGTATGTTACTGATTCATTTAGCATAGAGCTCTTTCGTCGTAGACAGAAAATATGTCAGCCCTCTCAATCTCACTGACAGTCACACTTTACATCAGACATTTATCATTTTTATTCTAATCAGGAAGTGATTCAAACCTCAGCCAGCCAATCAATTAATCAAGGTAGAAAAGAAAGTCAGCAGTACTTCAGCCCTCAAGCCCCCAAATTCAGTATCCCTTCCTTAATACAATATACACTACCTGATATCCAGATGGGCATTAGGACCATGGGTAGGCCCAGTTGTTCAGTGCTCCACCTAGGTTATCGATTAGGTGCCACAGGAAACTGCAGTGGGTCAGCATGGTCTCATTGGAGCAGAAGAGTCACAGTAAAACTGGCGGGCAGCACGGTCCTAATCTCTCTGGTCATTACATTCTCCTGTCTCGCTGCTCTAACATGGTCCTGTCCCGCTGCTCTAACATGGTCCTGTCCCGCTGCTCTTACATGGTCCTGTCCCGCTGCTCTAACATGGTCCTGTCCCGCAGCTCTTACATGGTTCTGTCCCGCTGCTCTAACATGGTCCTGTCCCGCTGCTCTAACATGGTCCTGTCCCGCCGCTCTAACATGGTCCTGTCCCGCTGCTCTTACATGGTCCTGTCCCAGTGCTCTTACATGGTCCTCTGTCCCACTGCTCTTACATGGTCCTGTCCCGCTGCTCTTACATGGTCCTGTCCCGCTGCTCTAACATGGTCCTGTCCCGCAGCTCTTACATGGTCCTGTCCCGCTGCTCTAAAATGGTCCTGTCCCGCTGCTCTAACATGGTCCTGTCCCAGTGCTCTTACCAGGTCCTGTCCCGCTGCTCTAACATGGTCCTGTCCAAGTGCTCTTACATGGTCCTGTCCCAATGCTCTTACATGGTCCTGTCCCAATACTCTTACATGGTCCTGTCCCACTGCTCTAAAATGGTCCTGTCCCGCTGCTCTAACATGGTCCTGTCCCAGTGCTCTTACATGGTCCTGTCCCAATGCTCTTACATGGTCCTGTCCCGCTGCTCTAACATGGTCCTGTCCCAGTGCTCTAACATGGTCCTGTCCTGCTGCTCTAACATGGTCCTGTCCCGCTGCTCTTACATGGTCCTGTCCCAATGCTCTTACATGGTCCTGTCCCAATACTCTTACATGGTCCTGTCCCGCTGCTCTTACATGGTCCTGTCCCGCTGCTCTTACATGGTCCTGTCCCGCTGCTCTTACATGGTCCTGTCCCAATACTCTTACATGGTCCTGTCCCGCTGCTCTTACATGGTCCTGTCCCGCTGCTCTTACATGGTCCTGTCCCGCTGCTCTTACATGGTCCTGTCCCGCTGCTCTTACATCGTCCTGTCCCGCTGCTCTTACATGGCCCTGTCCCACTGCTCTTACATGGCCCTGTCCCACTGCTCTTACATGGTCCTGTCCCGCTGCTCTTACATGGCCCTGTCCCACTGCTCTTACATCGCCCTGTCCCGCTGCTCTTACATGGCCCTGTCTCGCTGCTCTTACATGGTCCTGTCCCGCTGCTCTTACATGGTCCTGTCCCGCTGCTCTTACATGGTCCTGTCCCGCTGCTCTTACATGGTCCTGTCCCGCTGCTCTTACATGGTCCTGTCCCGCTGCTCTTACATCGTCCTGTCCCGCTGCTCTTACATGGCCCTGTCCCACTGCTCTTACATGGCCCTGTCCCGCTGCTCTTACATGGCCCTGTCTCGCTGCTCTTACATGGTCCTGTCCCGCTGCTCTTACATGGTCCTGTCCCATTGCTCAGTGACAAATGACTCACTTCAGACATCTCTACTCTATCAGATATCCAGGTGGAATGTCATCATTGCAAGTATTATGCACTGTAGGTGGCTTACTGTACTACGAGTACTGTAGGCTAATGATAGCGTGACCTGTCATGGTTAACTTGCAGATGTGGCGCTAGCTCAGATCCCTGCACTATCTGAACTATAAAATTGGTTCTACTGTACCAGGCAAACTAAATGAAATGCAGCTCAGGTATTAGAACATATTTGACTCAGTAATGTTCTCTGCTATGGGGTCTCACAGGAACAGAGGCAAGAGTCTGTCACTCAAGACATCTCAGTGCTGATCTACCATAGGAAAGGGCACCAATGACATCTCTGTCTAACCAAACACCTCCTATGCCTGAGTTAACAATGAATGGATTTACCCTGTGGAGTACCCTCCATGATGGTTGTTGCTCTGCCTTTCCCAGGGAACACAGGTTGTTCTGTCTTGAAGTAATGCCGGTTGATAGCAGGTCATCCTAAGAGCACTCATTTTGATTGACCTTGTTATGAGAAAGTGAAGAGAGTCAGTTTTCATTAAAGAACAGGCCTGCCGTCTGAACGCTCTCTCATGTGTCACCCAGTAATGTGGCTTCTTTCTCATCTGTATATATGTTGTGCCTGTGCTGATAGAGCTGTCCAAAAAAATAATTGGATTTGAGAATTGTTAAAGTCGTTCCTGATAAGCTGCTGTAATTTCTCCCCATCTATAAAAATCTATATTCTAGCCGTGGATCTGTGCAAGGCAAGCTCCAGTCAGATTGATGACTCACTGAGAGAGACTGATAGTTTGCAAATATGTCTTCTCTGTCACTTCATCTCTCTCCCTTCCTCCATCCTCTACCACCCCCTCTCTTTTGTTGATCACTTTCCATTTCTGCTGTGCCACTCGTTGGTGATGGAGGGCATGTTTACGGTGTGATTGCGCCCTTAAAAAGAGACTAGCGCTGGGAAGCCTCCTGGCATGTAACGCAGGCAGCCACTCGCTAATTCGATCCTCGACGATTTGCATCCACAACGTTCTGTTCCTGGAGGGGCTGAAAATTGAATAGAGTAGACAGACAGTCTGTTGTTTGTTTGTTGTTTGTTTGTTGTTTATTACGTTCCTCCCTGTTTCTCCGGGGGGGCCGATGTGGAGTGAATAGTCTGGGCCGTATGTGTTATGAAGCTGGGTCTTTTGATGTGAGACTGCTGCCTTGCGTTACATAGCTCTGTGTGTGAACACTGGCGGGGGTGAGTATCGCTGGAATTCCTGCATTCTGTTACACTCTGTTTGTTGTGATCATGTGTTCTAGGCTGAAGTAGAATGTGGAATGTTGTCATTTGCTGAGTAAATGTTGGCTGGGCCTGTTTAAATGGCAGTGATGGTGGTAGGGACTCGCCCTTCCCCTTCGGTGTGGACAGATAGAAGCGTGGTGGTGTAGCTTCCACCAGCTTCCACCATATTATTTACAGCTTACAGATGGGTGTATGTTAGTGCTCAGGGGATGGGTATGGGGGGCGAAGTGGGTTCTGTTTTCCCATTGAAAACACGTGACCTACTCCTAATACAGTTCATTCATTCACACTACCCTCCGGCCAAAATCATCCCAAAACGTTGCACATTCACACAGCGCTTCTGGTATTCCTTCAATCAATTAACGAAAGTCACAGTCCATGTTGATATATTAGAAGTAGACACCTTTAACTGGAATATGAATATTTCCCCGAGAAACAGTTGGAACCCTCTGGCCTGGCATTATGTGGTCCAAGCACAGTAGTGTTGTGATATGTCATCACCCCACACACATGCTGTGGCTGTTGTGACTACAGTTCCCTGAATGATTCAATCCAAGGCAGAGGTCCATACGACTGCTAGCAAATGATGTAATTAAGTGCATGCAATGACTTCCTAAAACCACACAATTACAGGACCTACACGGCTCTGTACACTGTAGTGCAGTGAGATTCGGGGTCGGGGGAACTGCAGTAGGGGTTGCAAAATAAAAACATATGTAGAATTAATTATATTTGGTACCAAACATTTTGAGGACAGATGGTACAATATACATTGTATAACGTTTTTGAGAAACATAATTTTATTGATAAAATGTATTTATTGGTTTCTTTTAATTTTGATAAGAGAAGAAAATGTGATGCATTGAAGGTAATATGTTGATGTAAAAATCCAAATGTACCGATTTCAAAGTTGTGTCATTAGACTTGGGGTGGGGCAGGGTCCCAAGAAAATCTTCCTGAAAAAAATGAGGTTCCCAGAATTTTGGCTGAAAACATGGGGATCCCGCTGAAGCAGTTTGAATAACACGGCTGTAGTGTATATCTTGAATTGTATAAAATCTACCAGTCTAACATGGAAACTTACTGTGTAGGTTATACTGTATTTGTCCGTGGGAAATTGTGTTGAATGGTGAAGCCTCATCACCTAGCGAATCATTCTCATCAGTTCAATCCAACTTTAGATTCAGGGGAGCGTTTAGGGTTTTCTAAGGTATTGACCTATTCTCCTTCTGTGTGAATCCCATTTCTTTCTTTATCAGACTGTCACCTCTGGTGTTTTTCCCAAGCGTTGTCCCTATAAGGCTAATTCAATGACAGAGAATGCTGTTGTAAGATCAAGCCTGGAGGTTTATCCAAATATTGGCAAAGGCTTCTCCAATATGATCCCCTATCAATTACTTGGGATAATTTAGCAACACATACGGTAATGTATATATACACTGAGTATACCAAACATTAGGAACACCTTCCTAACATTGAGTTGCACCCCCCTTTTGACCTCAGAATAGACTCAATTCATCGAGGCATGGACTCTACAAGGTGTGGAAAGCGTTCAACACGGATGCTGGGCCCACGTTGACTCTAATGCTTCCCACGGTTGTGTCATGTTGTCTGGAAGTCCTTTAGGTGGTGGACCATTCTTGATACACACGAGAAACTGTTGAGCTTGAAAAACCCAGCAGTGTTGCAGTTCTTGACACAAACCAGTGCACCTGGCACCTACTACCATATCCTGTTCAAACGTACTTACATCTTGCCCATTCACCCTCTGAATGGTACACATACACCATCCATGTCTCAGTTTTTATTTAACCAGTCTCCTCCCCATCATCTACACTGATTGAAGGGGATTTAACAAGTGACGTCAAATAGGGATCCTATCTTTCACCTGGATTCACCTGGTCAGTCTATGTGATGGAAAGAGCAGGTGTTCTTCATGTGTTGTGCACTGTGGTGGTGGCAGTTTTCAACATCCCCTTGGCTTGGAGACCAACTGTAAGATCCTCTCTGACCCATTGTCTTTCTGGTGCTTCAAGACTCTGCTTCTCAAGGACATTGCATCGCACCACTTGGGGTGGGATTATTTTGCAGCCCTCTCATTGCTTTTAGTGTAATCTGTCATTTTTCCATTGGTTTCTTAATGTTTTATTCCGTTTAAGTTTTGTTATCTTTCTTTAGTTCGTGGAGTAGCCCTCAGACACAGACAGACCAGCTCAGACCTAATGTAATGGCTGCCACTACTCTCTAGGCTAAACATTGTTGTTTTCTCACTATTGCAGGTCACTATTCACCCTGGAAGACCCCTAAACAGGTAAAATGCATTGTCTTCCGAGCCTCAGCTCTCCCATTAATTCTAATTGACTCATTTAGTTAACAAAATGGCTGCACTGTGCATATATGTTGGAGCTGCTCTGATTGACTTTACTACATAACCTTAAATCTATATCTTCTGAACTAGCTGAGAATGACTACTCTATTCTATTCCCTTCCCTTATACTAACTGTAGTGCTGTTGTCGTGTCTCGGCTGCTGCTGTATCCTGGCCTTGAGTTGGACCCTTCCTCTTGCCGTCACATGCAGAGGAAAGGGTTAAGTGGCCCACTCATAGATATAGAATTACTAGACTCGTCGTACCGTGAGCCAGATGGGCCATGATCTAAATAAATCTTGATGGTCATTCGATGTGGTGTATGTCTATGCACATGACAGTCTACGTCTATGCAAACTGCTAGACCAGATGCTCTTCTAGTAATGCTATATCTATGGTCCAGATTCTGGGTTGGCATGGTCCCCTCAACATTCCATCCTTCTCTCAGCTCCTCTGTATCCCTGATAGAGAGAGTGAGAGAACCTTTTTCTAACAGTCATACCGAGAAATGATCACTCATCCATTCTTCCCTTCTTCCTTCATCTCCAGGCTGATATTGATCTGCTACTAACTTAGCTATCTTTCCTGATCATCTTTTGTCATAACTATGTTTTCTCAGATGTCATATATGTCAGACAAAATATACAAATTTTATATTTTTAGTTTTTGTCGAGACAGATTGTACTAACATGTTGAAAGCTGAAACTTTAAATATGTCTGAGACCTCTTAGACAGCACTCTGTTCAAACCTAGCCTCTGTCTGTCTGTCTGTCTGTCTGTCTGTCTGTCTGTCTGTCTGTCTGTCTGTCTGTCTGTCTGTCTGTCTGTCTGTCTGTCTGTCTGTCTGTCTGTCTGTCTAAACACTCAATAAACACTTGTCATCCAGACAAGGAAGAGTTGCTACAATGTCTCGAGTTAGACATGGTGTATTGCCAAGAAACAAGATGTGTGTGTGCGCATCCCATTTCATGCTACTTCATGTTCTAGTTTGGCTCTGATATAGCTAACCAGCTACTAACCCCAGCTCATTTGGCTACAGATCATAACATTCCACACATCCATGACTCAGAAGAAGCAGTCCCTGCTTGTCAGCAGCTCTCTCAAGTAGAGGTCGACCGATTAATCGAAATGGCCGATTAATTAGGGCCAATTTCAAGTTTTCATAACAATCGGAAATCTGTATTTTTAGACGTCAATTTTGCCAATTTTTTAAAAACATTTATTTTTATTTTTTACAACTTTATTTAACGAGGCAAGTCAGTTAAGAACACATTCTTATTTTCAATGACGGCCTAGGAACGGTGGGTTAATTGCCTTTTTCGGGGTCAGAATGACAGATTTTTACCTTGTCGGCTCAGGGATTCAATCTTGCAACCTTACGGTTAACTAGTCCAATGCTCTAACCACCTGATTACATTGCACTCCACGAGAAGCCTGCCTGTTACGCGAATGTAGTAGGAAGCCAAGGTAAGTTGCTAGCTAGCATTAAACTTATCTTATAAAAATCAATCATAATCACTAGTTATAACTACACATGGTTGATGATATTACTAGTTTATCTAGCGTGTCCTGTGTTGCATATAATCGATGCGGTGCGCATTCGCAAAAAAAGGACTGTCGTTGCTCCAACGCGTACCTAACCATAAACATCAATGCCTTTCTTAAAATCAATACACAGAAGTATATATTTTTAAACCTGCATTTAGCTAAATGAAAGGTTAGCAGGCAATATTAGCCAGGTGAAATTGTGTCACTTCTCTTGCGTTCATTGCACGCAGATTCAGGGTATATGCAACAGTTTGGGCCGCCTGGCTCATTGCGAACTAATTTGCCAGAATTGTATGTAATTATGACATAACATTGAAGGCTGTGCAATGTAACAGCAATATTTAGACTTGGGGATGCCATCTGCTAGATAAAATACGGAACGGTTCCGTATTTCACTGAAAGAATAAACGTTTTGTTTTCGAAATGATAGTTTCCGGATTCGACCATATTAATGACCAAAGGCTCGTATTTCTGTGTGTTATTATGTTATAATTAAGTCTGATTTGATAGAGCAGTCTGACTGAGTGATGGTAGGCACCAGCAGGATCGTAAGCATTCAAACAGTGCTTCAAGCATTGCGCTATTTATGACTTCAAGCCTATCAACTCCCGAGATTAGGCTGGTGTAACCGATGTGAAATGGCTAGCTAGTTAGCGGGGTGCGTGCTAATAGCGTTTCAAACGTCACTCGCTCTGAGACTTGTTGTAGTTGTTCCCCTTGCTGTGCATGGGTAACGCTGCTTCGAGGGTGGCTGTTGTCATTGTGTTCCTGGTTCGAGCCCAGGTAGCGGTGAGGAGAGGGATGGAAGCTATACTGTTACACTGGCAATACTAAAGTGCCTATAAGAACATCCAATAGTCAAAGGTTATTTAAATACAAATGGTATAGAGTCGTCCAATAATCGGTATCGGTATCGGCATTGAAAAATCATAATCGGTCCAGCTCTACTCTCAAGCCCTCTCATAGATTTTTCGTCATTGTAGCTCATTTCTGTTCTCCTCTTTGTTGAATCTCTCAGTTTCAAACAGATTGATGGTAATTCTGAATCTGAGCTCCCGGAGAAGAAGTGTCTGGGAGTCAGTCAGTCAGTCAGTCAGTCAGTCGGGTGGGCGGTCCAGCCGAAGCCGCTCTTTCTCTCTCTCTCTCTCTCTCTCTTCCCTAGCGTGTGTTTGTTCTTCCCCACACATTGAGCTATGATGCAGAACAGGCTTCAGAGCACCAGCAGCTGCCAACACAGAGAACAGAGTTCAGCCCAGGTTTAATTGGATATCATTAGTTCAGGACGATTCCCGTAGCCCAAATAAGCCCGGCCCAAATATTCCAACATGGATACAAAGTTTAAAAACAGAGACTATGGGAGTTCTGTAAATGTGACTCAAAGTTGGCACAAATACTAATGATGCCCTGCCTTCTGAATTCAGTTTGGAACAAAGCCTGTTCATATATGAGTATATTCTCATTCTCATGAGAGTGAAAAACAGAATATACAGAATATGTATGTAGTACTATTGGTGTGGATCAATTTATGGCCGGACCTGAGAGTGTTGTGTGTAGGAAACAGCATACTCTAGCCACACACACAGGTCATACAGTCTTAAAGAGCCTGCCTGTGACTAAATGAGGGGGAAAGATTAAATTCAAAACAACTTTATTTATCCCTCTCAGGGCCAGTTAGGAAAGACTGACATACTTCAAACTTCACTTAGTACATACAGCGTAATAGATGGAGGGAGAGAGAGACGGAGGAGGAGGAGGAAGTAGGGGAAGTGATAGTGCTATAGTCTGGTCCAGACTTAATAAGATCCCCTGACTGTCACCGTGCCATTACACGGCCAGACACTCAGACATTCCGAAGATCAGTAGCCGAGATGGGTGGAACAACACAGAGTGGGAACACTTTGATTTTGCCTTGGTTCGATGGAACTAGATGCCTTGGCAGCATCTTTTTATACAGCTCCTGATATCAAACAAGTCATTTTATGGGGTGGTACTAGAGACAACTATCATTCTCACTGTGATCCTAACATACCAATGTGTCATCTTCACTATCTCATCAACACCACTCTGTTTTCTAAAGACAACTGACATTTGTACAACACAAGAAAGCATCTCAGCTTGTCAAAATAGGTCATAGTGTGTATGACTTCAAATAAGTGTGGCGCTTATTTCAAATAGGAAGATAAATCATATTTTATACACTTAACCATTTAGCTGCATTGTTTGGTTTTACACCCGCATAAATTACCACTTCTCTCTTTTTCTCCTGGACGCACACTGAGTGGTTTGGGATTCAACACTGCTGAGAGTATTTGGGTCTAAATAAACCTGTTTTGACATTAGCACTGCAGGCTTTTCTGCATTGTATTGGAGACGCCACAATAGTGTTTTCCACAATAGAGACACCACACATTATCCACCACATCTACATTCCATTATAGTTTCAGAACACACACACACACACACACACACACACACACACACACACACACACACACACACACACACACACACAGGTTCATCAAAGAGAGTCTCTGAGGGGGGTGAATGCTGTGTGTTTGCACTCATCCTATCACCATGCCCCTCTAGCATCCACTACAGTCTCCATCATAGAATGTCTTGGGCCATAGCCACTCTACACTGGGCCAGTACCCTCTGTGTGCCCACTTTGGCAATTTGCCATCTTCCGACAACGACAGTGGCACACTGACATGTTTAATATGCTCTCTGCCTGCCTCCCTCTTCCTCCCAGCAGCCCTGAACTGGTGTGCCTGTGCTCTCTCTCCCTCTGCATAATTTACACACTGCTTTTCCAGACCTGCTTTAATAAGCCTTGGCATCTTTTATTTCCTTTAAAACGTTTCTTCACCTCCCCTCTCTTCATCTTTGTTGTTGCTTTTAATTAGTCGCCGCCGGCTGGTGCTCATGTTGCTTTGCTGCATTACTACTCCCACTAATATTAGACTGTTGTAGTGAATGACAGAGGTCAATGAAGTCGATGACGTCCATGAAGGCCTCTGTCCCCACCTGTATACTATGAATAGCTTTGCTACCTGCTCTCACCTGATTTGGTTCGTCTAAGAGGAAGTTGTTAGAGTACCAGGACAGCGCCCCCTTGCATCCCTTAGGGATGTCAGTGCGTAAGGACCGGGTGAGAACCATGGTAGGGGTGGTGGAGACTGAACCAATGCCCTGATGTCTGATGTGTTTACAGGTGTTGGAGCAGTGGGACGCGGCCCAAGGCCAGGGAGGGGGTCAGGGCAGCCCCCAGACCAGTCTGTCTGCCCCCGTTGTCCCCCACAACGCCCCCTTCCTGACCCGCCACCTCCACAGGGCATCAGTCCCAGACTCTGCCCTACCCGAGGGCTTTGATCTGAGCAGGCCCGACCCCTATGACCTCTATGAGAAGTCCAGGGCTATCTATGAGAATAGTAGGCGTAAGTACTGGAAACACACTAGTACAACAACAACAACAGCATCAACAACAACAACAACCGCCCCATCATATCTGTCTGGGGTTCCAGGGGTTAATGTTCTTCTGAACAGGTGGACCAATGAAGATGCACAAAACCACACTCATACACATACACACACACACCTCATCTCCTGAATGAATCATTGTAGCCCTTGTGAACAGAGTCAGGGCTCCATAGTGCAATATAACAATGGCCTCAGCTCCACCTGTTCTGTTCCTATAGGGACATAGTCTGAGTTGTCTGGGTTCTGTTCCTATAGGGACATAGTCTGGGTTGTCTGGGTTCTGTTCCTATAGGGACATGGTCTGGGTTGTCTGGGTTCTGTTCCTATAGGGACAGAGACCATTCTCAGTTGTCTGGGTTCTGTTCCTATAGGGACATATTCTGGGTTGTCTGGGTTCTGTTCCTATAGGGACATGGTCTGGGTTGTCTGGGTTCTGTTCCTATAGGGACATGGTCTGGGTTGTCTGGGTCCTGTTCCGATAGGGACATAGTCTGGGTTGTCTGGGTTCTGTTCCTATAGGGACATAGTCTGGGTTGTCTGGGTTCTGTTCTTATAGGGACATAGTCTGGGTTGTCTGGGTTCTCTTCCTATAGGGACATAGTCTGGGTTGTCTGGGTTCTGTTCCTATAGGGACATAGTCTGGGTTGTCTGGGTTCTGTTCCTATAGGGACATAGTCTGGGTTGTCTGGGTTCTCTTCCTATAGGGACATAGTCTGGGTTGTCTGGGTTCTGTTCCTATAGGGACATAGTCTGGGTTGTCTGGGTTCTCTTCCTATAGGGACATAGTCTGGGTTGTCTGGGTTCTGTTCCTATAGGGACATAGTCTGGGTTGTCTGGGTTCTCTTCCTATAGGGACATTGTCTGGGTTCTGCAGAATGAGATGTATTATGTTGTTGTGTCTGTAGATGTATTTCTGTAAATATTATGAGTATGACAGCGGTTTAAGAGTTTCTACTTTTATCTTAGTGCTGACAGATGACTTGATGTTGATACATGTGTATTTGGTCTAGACTCCTTCATTAGGGGCATCTCTGAATATCTCGCGGATCTCTGCCTCCAGTCGATGTTTTGCCAGAGTGTATAGTCAAATTAGCTTTTTTGTTCAGGAACATCTCAGCCAATAACCTGTCTTCTTAGACCGCTGTATACTTCAGGAGCCAACAATTATATTTTAGCCATTAAAGATCCTGTCAGAGGTACAAGCATAGGGATTTCCTTTCAGTTCATTGAGTGTACGACCAAGCTTTTAACTGGGTTGCCAAGATATGCCCTGTAGAAAGATTTGTACAACAGTATACCATTGGTTTTTGACATCAGTAGTCATATCTACTGTATGATTCTGAACATAAAGTGAACTCATCCTTTTGACCAGTGCTAGTGACAGTGCTAGTTTCTGTTAAGTCCGTGCAGCTTGATGTACCATAGAGGCTTCATGATTGACATGCGAGGCTCGAGCCGGTAGACATGATATTGCTCTGCTCCTCTCTATGGTAGAATCTCTGTGGGCCTGAGTCAATCGTAGGCTACAGTAGATGCACACTGTGAGGAGAGAGGCGAGCTGTGTGCGCGCTTACGCAACACAACCTTTATTAAAGAGGACAGGGCTGTCGGAAGAACTCCACGTCAAAGCCTTTCAGCGTCTCAGTCAATCTTTCTCTGTAGCTCTCCTCTCTCTCTCTCTCTCTCTCTGTCTCCCTCTCTCTCTCTCTCTCTCTCTGTAGGTCTCCTCTCTCTCTCTCTCTCTCTCTCTTTCTCTCTCTCTCTCTCTCTCGCTCTCTGTAGCTCTCCTTTCTCTCTCTCTCTCTCTCTCTCTCTGTAGCTCTCCTTTCTCTCTCTCTCTCTCTCTCTCTGTAGCTCTCCTTTCTCTGTCTCTCTCTCTGTCTCTCTGTCTCTCTCTCTCTCTCTCTCTCTCTGTCTCTCTCTCTCTGTCTCTCTGTCTCTCTCTCTCTCTCTCTCTCTCTCTCTCTCTCTCTGTAGCTCTCCTCTCTCTCTCTCTCTCTCTCTCTCTCTCTCTCTCTCTCTCTCTCTCTCTATTCGCTTCACTTTATTGGCATGACGTAACAATGTAAATATTGCCAAAGCTTATTTTGGATATTTACAACATAAAATAAAAATGAGAATCAAAATTGTCAACGGGACAATAACCAAGGGTCAAAATAACCATACATTGAACAATAACAATAAGCATACAGTAGAGTGCAGGTTGATTGGTTTGTCAGACACTGTCCCTCAACTTATGGCAGGCAGCAATGTAGTGCACTGCCAACCCACAGCTCTCTGCGTCCTCCCCCAACAGGACGGGTAGCCTACTTTCATCAGAGAGGTTGAATAAGGGTTTCAAATTTGGGGAAATGACACTCTAATTGTTTTATATTTTGGACATTTTGTCAGGAAATGCAGCTCCGTCTCAGGTTCTGCTGTTGTGCAGTGGTTGCACAGCCTTTCCTCTACAGGGAGCCAGGTTCTGCTGTTGTGCTTGTGTTTCCCAATAAGCAATATAGTTTTGTTTTGACTGTGTTGTAATTTGGTTTATCCTGATTGATTGGATGTTCTGGTCCTGAGGCTTCAGTGTGTTAGTAGAACAAGTTTGTGAACTCAGCCCCAGGACCAGCTGGATGAGGGGACTCTTTTCTTTGCTCAGCTCTTGGCATTGCAGGGCTTGGTAGTGATATGAGAGGGGGTCACTGTATTTTAGATGTTTCCAAAACTGAATTGTTCTTTTTTGAGTTTTTATTATTAGTGGATATTGGCCTAATTCTTCCCTGCATGCATTGTTTGTAGTTTTCCTCTGGACATGTAGGATAATCTTACAGAACTCTGCATGCAGGGTTTCAATGGGGTGTTTGTCCCATTTGATGAAATCTTGTTTTGCAAGTGGACCCCACACCTCACTGCCATAAAGTGCAATTGGTTCAATGACATATTCAATTAGTTTTAGCCAAATTTTAATAGGTATTTCAATTTGAATTAGCTTTTTAATGGTGTAGAATGTCCTGCGTGCTTTCTCTCTCAGCTCATTCACTGCCTCGTTAAGGTGTCCAGTTGAGCTTATTTTCAAACCTAAGTAATTGTAGTGTGTGCAGTACTCTATATATATTGTACCAATTGAGAACTTTGGTCTAATTCCCTGAGAACTGGATCTTCTCTGGAAAATCATTATTTTAGTCTTTTTGGGGTTTACTGCCAGGGCCCAGGTCTGACAGTACTGCTCTAGCAGGTCCAGGCTCTGCTGTAGGCCATGTGCTGTGGGTGACAGCAGGCATAGGTCATCTGCGAAGAGTAGGCATTTAACTTCTGAATTGTGGAGACTAACACCATGATGATTTTTCTAGAATAGTGGCCAATTCATTGATGTAAATACAACCCTGAGGAAGGCCCCGCCCCTGGTTAAAGAATTCTGTTATTTTCTTGTCAATTTTAATGCTGCACGTATTGCCAGTATACATTGATGTAATTATGTCATATGTTTTTCCCCCTACACAACTTTCAATAACTTTATAGAAAAGTCCTGTATGCCAATTAGAATCAATTGCTTTTTGGAAGTCGATAAAGCAAGCGTATATTTTGGTATTATTTTGGTGGACATGTTTATCTATCAGGGTGTGTAGGGTGTAAATATGATCAGTTGTGCGATGTTTTGGTATAAATCCAATTTGGCTTTTACTCAAGACATTGTGCTTATTAAGGAAGTTTAAACCTATAATACTACAGAAAACCTTCCCCAGGTTAGTGGTCACACAAATGCCTCTGTAATTGTTAGGGTCAAATTTTTCTCAATTTTTAAAGATTGGGGTTATGAGTCCTTGATTCCAGATGTCAGGGAAATAACCTACACTCAGGATCAAATTAAACAGTTTTAATAAAGCCAATTGAAATTTTGCACTAGTGAGTTTGATCATCTCGTTTAGGATGCCATCAGGTCTGCATGCTTTTTTTAAATTTGAGAGCCTGAAGTTTCTTAGAGCTCCTGGTCAGTAATTGGGGAGTCCAATGGATTTTGATTGTCCTTTACAGCTTTTTCTAATCCATTCAACTTCTCATGAATTTGGCATTGTTCTGCTTTTGTGTCAATTTGAACGGTGTTGTAGAGTGTTTTAAATGGGTTGTCCATATGTCACCATTTTGTATTGCTAATTCCTCTTGTTTAGATTTTTTTTAATTTTTTTTTTTCAAATTTTGCCAGAAGTTGTGTGTGTTTATGGACTCCTCAATTAGTGTCAGCTGCTTGCTGTTGTACTGTGCTTTTTTGGTTCTGAGTGTACGTTTATAGAGTTTTAAAGTCTCACAGTAATGAAGGCATAATTCACCATTATTTGGGTCTCTGTGCCTTAGGTTGGAGAGTGTTCTAAGTTTTTTCCTTAAAATTTTACAATCTGCATCAAACCAGTTGTCATCTGTGGTATTTTTTGGTTTGTTTTTTATCAATTTCAATTGTGCTTCTTTTGCCGTTTGCCTGAATATATAGTTTATGTTTTTTACTGCTAGATTGATGCCTTCTTTATTGTGAGTGAATGTGGTATCCAGAAAGTTAAGAGTGTTTGGATATTTTGGTTACAGGTTGGTTTCTGGTATTCTTCTGTGCTGTTTTGGGCCCATCTGTATGAATTTCTGATGTTGTACAGCTTACTGGGCTGTGAATGTGTGGCTGTTTCCATGTTTGTTCTTTTGAGGAACAACATAATTTGGCTGTGATCAGACAGAGGTGACAGAGCTGAGAGAGAAAGGGTCAATGTCTGTGATCATATAGTCTACTGTACTGTGGCCAAGAGGTGAGCAGTAGGTGAATCTCCCCAAAGAGTCCCCCCCCCCCCCCCCCCCCCCCACCCCGTAACCCACCATTGACAAAGTACAGACCCAGGCTTCTACAGAGCTGCAACAGATCCCTTCCGTTGTTGTTGACGATGCTGTCACTGTTGTTTCAATGGGGGAGATGAAGACAGTTAGAAACAGTATGGCCTGTAATAAAGCTGTCCCCTCGTGTGCTCGTTATATCAGGTTAGCTGAGCTCGATAGACCTCTCTCTCACTCTCTCTCTGCTCTCTTCTCTCTCTCTGTTTCTTTATCTCCTTTACTCTCCTTTAGTTCCGTGTTCAGTTTAGTGTTGGTTCCCTTCGTGTAACAAGCCCCCAAAGTGCTGTTCGCTGCTAGGCTACACTTGCAGACTGTTGGTCAGTCAGGTTAACAGGGTTGAGGCACAAGGCAACTTTTAGGAACACTTTACTTGTTTCCCTCAGTGGTGTGGGAGTTCTAGGTCATGAACATTGGTATTTTTCAGTAACCTTATCTAACTAGGACTGTTCTCAATATAGCCAGGAGACCAATGCAGGCTGTTAGAGAAGAAAATGCACCCATACCCCACAACCATAGACAAGTCAGTGTAGCTTCCACTGAATGTTGAAGGTTTTCTACAGCTGGAAGATAATCATGCAGCAACAGGAAATAGGTTATAATTCATGGAAAAGAATGTAGGGGTTGATAAAACAATATATTTTACAAACTTTAGAAGCCTTTTTAAGCTTGAATACACTACAAGTTTATATTTCCTGCTGTGTAGGAAAATTATCAGCAACAAAGGAGTGATCAAATTAAGATCCTACATCTGTAATTAGATGCCTTTATTCTAGTAGGGAACCAAGAGACCCCATTGCATGTGAGAGAGCTGGAGTTGGATGGAGATTTATGAATTGTGTACTTCATGTAAACTGTAACACAGTCTGGAATATACCAAAATCATCCTCTGGCCAGCAAGGTCATTCTGTCCTTATCTTCTGCCAACATTTATGAGTATTTTTTCCAGCAATCTTATTTAATATAAACTTAAAACACTGTATATGGGTTCCGTGGTAAGACTTGTCAGTCAGTCTCCTTATGTGTCATCCGCCATCTTTGTTTCCTCAATTAATTCCTCTGGTATCCTAGCGGACACTGGTCTCCGTGATTAAACCTGCTGTAAATAGAGCCCATTTCTCATCACAGTCACTTTGACCCGCTCTACTTCATTTCATAGGAAAGGGTTTTCAGGGTAATGGATATCACTATGCCACAGATCATTCTGCTTTCCAGTAAAGGCCTGATTGCAGATGAGTTTCTTCTCCCGTAACACATACTGTAAAAAAGATAGCTGTATTACAAGCCCTAAGCACTTCTTTTCCACAGTGTGATGGATGATGTAGGAACTCTGTGCAGACAATGTGCTGAGGCAAGTCATTTTCTGTCTTGCTCTAGTCTCAGTCTTTTTTAGTAGTCTGCTCTGAGTGAGACAGTTGTAAGACAGTGTGTGTGTTGTATTATTGTTTATGGGTGCTCCCTCAATCTCCCTCCCCCACACAGAGCCAGGCCTGCCACGGACCATCTTCTCTGCGGACCACTCTGGTATGTACGTTGGCCCTGAAGAAGACTGTCCACAGGGAGGAATAGGGATTATTCTAAATTGTCTTTTTTTAATGTATTTTTTAATGAAACCTTTCATTTAATTTGCAATGCATTAAAGGCCCAATACAGCCGTTTTATATCAATATCAAATCATTTCTGGGTAACAAATAAGTGCCTTGCTGTAATAGATTTCCATTAAAATTGGCAAAATTGGCTTTTTAGCCCAAAAAACAATCTCAACCAAGACTTAAGCAAGAACTGTCTGGTTTGAGTGGAGAGGGGAAAACTGATTCCTTGCTGTTATTGGCAGAGAAGTTTGGAACTCTCTTTGTTATTGGTCTATTAACCAATTTACCGTATTGATGCCACCATGGAAAGCCGAAACTCCCGCCCATGCAAACCTGCTGATTAGGGTCCTGTGTCGATTCTTTTCAACAAGCAACTACCAGGAAATAACACAGATTTTTTTTTAAATCACACTTTAACAGTGTTAGTTCCATCAGGTGTTGTACAATATTATATAAAACAGTGTATAACAGTGCCTTTAATTTCATGTGTTAACTTCCACAATATGTGATCAACAATCCTCTGGCTCCACATAAATTAGACATTAGACTGAGGGCACTCCAAGGTCAACACGTGTTACAGGTGTTGTCTGTTCCTTGACCCCAGGGGCAGAGTACCAGGAGGTGGAGGTCCACCTGAGGAGGCAGAAGTCCGGCTTCGGCTTCCGCATCCTTGGGGGAGACGAGGCGGGTCAGCCTGTGAGTCCGGACACCCGTGAGAAGGCTCGTATGAGATGGGCGTGGAACCCTGTCATTTTCTCCTCTCTAACCCACTACATGCATATCTAACCCTGAACCCTGACTGACTGAGAGACTGGTGATGCTGCTGTGGATGGTTACTGGTTTATTGTCTGTAGAGTAACACTCAGCGCAAACATGGAGCCACGTATCTATTCATAAGCACCACTGACATAACAACCACTTATACATGTCATTTCACATACAGTTACTCCCTGCATGTTTCTTGTCCACTTGACCATGGCTACATATTGCTTCAATGTAGTCCTTTTCTGAATCCAGCCCTCTGATCGGTCAACCAACTTTTTAACCCCTACCCCTAGCTCTCCATGCGTTCTGATTGGTCTGGTTCCCATAAACAGATCCTGATTGGGGCCATCATAGAGAAGAGCCCTGCGGACAGAGATGGGCGCCTGCGGCCAGGCGATGAGCTCATCTTCGTGGACGGGATCCCGGTGGCGGGAAAGCCCCACCGCTACGTCATCGACCTGATGCACGGCGCCGCCCGCAATGGACAGGTCAACCTCACCATCAGGAGGAGGCTACAGGGCCCAGGTGAGAATATGGGAGGGGACAGATCTAGGATCAGTTTACTGAAAACTCCTAATCATTAGGGAGGAAAATGGAACTCTGACCTTAGATCATCCTCTAGGGTCAAATTCATCCACTCCAAGAAGGTCTGATAGTCTTCCTTTCTCTGGCCTTATGTGGAGTCCGGCTGTTGTATTGTACCTTGAATTGTAGAGCTGCAAGAGCCTGCTGTGTGATGAGTGTAGCAGCCCTCTACACACACCTTCCCCCCTCAGATCTCCCCATTCCCTTATGTCAGCTTACGCTCCGGCTGCCTTTGGTGCCTGGGGAGGAGAGCACAGCCACCCTGGTGAGATCCCGTCTCCCCTCCTCTGTCTCCCTCTTCTCATTCCGTCTCCAGCCATGAAAGGCTGTCTGTCTCATCCGTGTCGTCCGTGGTCTTGCCTTTCATCCCTCGAACGTTTGATTCAAAGTAACACTTTTGGAGGTGTCAAGACTCTTGTCTCTCCCAGAGGTCTCACTGTCTTCAGTTCAACCTTGATCATTGAAGGAGATGTAATGAGTTCTAACATGACATCTTGGTTTTGAGGGAGTCTTAGTTCTTAGCGATTGTATCTACAGATATCTTCAATGGAGGTTTTCTTTTGGATTAAAAAGATCTTTGGATGCTGCAATACAGCTGATGAGGTGTGAGAGAAACCATGACCTTTCTCTGATCTGATAGCCAGTCCAGACAGGGCCTGTCTTTGTCCATTGATGAGTGCTGTGCTGCTTTGCTGGGCTGCAGTGTGGTGGGGTGGAGAGCAGAGCAGGTTAACTCAGCTCTCTGTTACCCCCCAACACAGGAGAGCCGTGTCCAGAGAACGGCCGCAGCCCCGGCTCTGTGTCCACCCAGCACAGCTCCCCACGCAGCGACTTCACCAACGTCACGTATCCTGGCAACAACGCAGCCCCACCCACTGACGCCATGGGTACAGGTAGCACCACAGATGGAGAGCCGACCTCCAGCGTGCAGCAGCCACCGAGTGATGTCATTATCCACCGCAAGGAGAGTGAAGGGTTTGGATTCGTCATCATCAGCTCGCTCAACCGGCCCGAGACCGCCTCCGCCATCAGTGAGTGCTGCTCTGTGTGAGTGAGTGAGTGAGTGAGTGAGTGAGTGAGTGAGTGAGTGAGTGAGTGAGTGTGTGTCATTGCTTGTCCATGGGTTGTTTACATTACAAATGTACTGCCTTATGGCAATTTCACCTTAAAAGGGAAGGCTTTGAATATTATTATGCTCTTGAGTTTTCATGCATTTTAGTCCAGCAGATACGATCGTTCCAAGCAGAGAAAACCAAATCCATTTTGACAAACATTTCTGAGAGGAAGAGGTCTGCGAAGAGGTCACAACTATATAAAAAATGTAACACCTCTATTTTTGAACCATGTACTCCTCCTCTAACCATCTAACCCGTCTCAATTCCAAATGGTTTCCTGACTGTATCAATCCCTCAGATCTGAGGTAGCTAGGCTCCAGTACGCCGCATCGCCTTTTAGTGCCCTGCCCACACTCGCTGTGCATACAGCCAGCTGTCTTACATAAGCTGAGAGGGGGCGGGAGAAATGTGAAAAGAGCGAGCAGCATAGATAGAAAGAAGAGAGGGAGAGATGGAAAGAAAGCATCCAACCAGTAAGATTAGCCTGAACTCAGACCCATCCTCAACTAACCATATCTGTGTGTCTCTCACTCTGTGTGTATTGTCCTCCGCCTCTCCTCCCATCCCAGGCGTGCCCCATAAGATTGGGCGTATCATCGACGGCAGCCCGGCGGACCGCTGTGGCAAACTGAAGGTGGGTGACCGCATCCTGGCGGTGAACAGCCAGTCCATCATCAACATGCCCCACGCCGACATCGTTAAGCTCATCAAGGACGCCGGCCTTAGCGTCACCCTCCGGATCATACCACAGGAAGGTGAGTGAGACCGGGGGGGGGGGCGACAACGGTCACTAGACTGGAGATAATGGGGGGACCAAGGGGTCAGTAGAGAACTGTATACTGTAGATGTGGGGGGACTTTCAGGGACTGTTGTTAAAACTGTTTGTCATCTTAAATGCAGCACGTTGTCTTACTGTACAGACCGTTTTAAATCCTTTTTTAAAGGGGGTTGTTTGATCTCTGGCTAAGGCACTATTTGTGTGGATCAGCGAGTGATATGTCTGTTTGGGAGAACTGTCTAGTGAGTCTGTTTCTGTCACCATCTTCTAATGCTTCATGGGTGTTTCTGGTTATGACGAGCATCTACTGTAGGTTAGAGCATTGTACTGACAGTTCTTTGAAGTAGATGCACCGTGTATTATGTTAATGTGGCTCTGTTTAGCATAGTCTATACTGTGGTGTGTATCTATCTGTCACTGTGTCTGACACTTCTGTCTGTCTGTGTTTCAGAGCTGAGCCCGTCAGCCCCTAGCTCACAGAAGCAGAGCCCAGCAGTGACCCAGCAGCACAGTCCTCAGGCCCAGCCCAGTCCCACCGTGGGCCAGCCCAGCCCTGCTGTCACCCAGCCCAGCCCTGCAGTCACTCAGCCCAGCCCTGCAATCACCCAGCCCAGCTCCCTGACCCACCAGAGCCCCATCACACAGACCCCAGCCCCCCCACCCCAGATCTACACCCACGACAGCAGGTAAGGCAACCGAATGGTCACACACACACACAGACGCACACTGCTTAAAAACACACCCGCCAATCCATAGCACCCAACCCAGTTCTAAATATTGGTCGGCCAGGATATGGCCATAATTTACACGAGCATTTCGCTAAACCCACAATAACATCTGCTAAATATGTGTGTGACCAATAACATTTGATTCGATTTAAGACATGCAGCATTTGAGTGCTCTATCATTTCCTATGTATTGAAATTGTTTAAGATAGTTGATCATGTATGTGTATGGGTTCATGTAATCTTTAGGGCTTCCTCAGTATTGTACTGTCTGCTGGCCCCAATGCTGTGGAAGTCCCAGATATCTTATACAGCACAGTAGTATCTTTTTTTTTTAATCTCTGGGGTAAAAGCACTATTCCTAAGGGAATTACAGGTGAGAGCGAGGTATTCTCTCCCTGTCTCCAGTTTGTTGTATAACATCACTTAACTCTTACGGACTCCTGAATTATTAACCTAAATAGCTTCTTTATAGACCTACGCTGAATATTTCATCAAGCTCTTACAGGGGGCCCAAAATGTACCCTGTCATTGTCCTTGCTCTCCTGCTCTGGACAATTCCCAAACTCTCTGAGTACTCTTATTTATTGCCAACTCTGTAAAAGACTGAGTGTCTTTTCATGTGGTTCAAAAAAATGATTTCACTTACCACCACTAGAGTCTTGTCTCAAAGGTAGTTTGATTGTAACAAACAAGGTATTTGTAAATAACTTAGAATTTGACATGAATTGGTTCAGAGAGCATTACCATTACCCATTACATTAATATGAAATGCTTGTAGTGATAACCCACTGGGCACACTACATCATTTCAACGTTGGTAATGAGGTAATATTTAGTTGAGAACTTGATCAATGAGACGACAACATACTATATATTCACCCACTCAAAAAGACATCCAAAAGTTAGTTCAACTGTGCATTCAACCATCGAAAAAAGCACAACCAAATTCCAATGGAAAAAAAATGTCTGATTTTTGGTTTAGTTTTCACTGAAATGCCTCACTGCGCTTTCAACCATTTAAAAGCACAGTAAAGTTCTAATGGGAGCACAATGCCAGATATTTAGTTTATTTATACAACACACAATGAATGTGTTAGCACTGTGTTTCATCTAATAGAAGAACCAAATGACCTGGGTTGCAGTTGAGATGACATGTTAAATACATGGTGCTGTTCAAGATGCTGCACAGATTATTACAGTAATAGTAGAGATCTCCAAGAGACCTGCGACAACCTATTCATGCTATCTAGAACATGCATGTTTTATAAGAAGGATTTTAGAGTTTCTCAACCTCAATGTGGCCATGTTTGTACGATAGCCTTCATTTAGGCTATATTCAATTGTTTGGTTGACATAGCAACATTTAATTGAGATCTACTGATTGCATAGTTCCATCTGAGCCACTGGCTTAATCCCATTCTTTAACTTATATTTTTGGTTGAGTTAGAGACATGAATCCAACATATCATTGGTTAAACTTGTCAACAAGTTAATATGCTATTCATTGTTTATTGTTTTTGTGTTTGATTTTCAACATAACAATCAAAGTTAAAGAATAGGACTCATTCAAATCAAACTTTAAATGCACTTTAAATAAAGTTGGATTTGATTTAAACTTTGATTGTTGTGTTAATGTACATATTTCGTTGAGATGGAGACATGAATCCAACATATCAATGATTAATTTGTAGACAAACTGTAATTAAAGCCAGACTAAGTCAGTGGCACATATAGAACAGTGTGGCTTGGTTGGGTTGTGTATCGGAGGACGCATGACTTTCAACCTTCGTCTCTCCCGAGCCCGTACGGGAGTTGTAGCGATGAGACAAGATAGTAGCTACTAAAAATAAGATAAATTGGATACCACGAAATTGGGGAGAAAAATTGGTAAAATTCCACACAAAAAAAAGAGACATCTCCTTCAGACGTTGATATTTGGTTGTGTTGACAACTAAACACAATTCAATATCACTAAATATGACTCCATTTAAAATCAACCAGTGCTTGAAACCCTGGGCCCTGAAACCCTGAAACCCTATTGTATTGTCTATTTATAGATGAATTCTGGGTTGAATTGAAACAATGGCTGTCGATGACTTTGCAAATGCTATATAGGCCGAAATAGTCTCATTGACGTTACATGAGTGATAAAGTATGGTCACATGTCATTTTCTCTGTGAAACCTTCCTATCAATGACTTTGATAGCAACAGCAAATCTATTTAGTTTTTAAGTGAGATCTCAAAACAATCATTCTCAAGATAGCATCATGGTAATAGTCAGTGATAAATATCATATCTAAGCAGGGTGGGGCTTGGTTAAAACCCTGAATGGGAGACTAAAGGGTAGCTGTAGATATATACATTCTCCAGTAGGAGGTGCTGCCCAGCCTATTGTTTTGAAGAGCTGACGCTGTTTTAAAGGTACAAATTCAACATAGGTATGTCTACGTTGAATTGTGGTTACCATGACACCATCATCTATGTGGTTGAAACGTCACCCTCAAAACAGCAGTTTACATTGATTACGATTACGTTGACAATAAATTACGTTGTAACAACGTTGATTCAACCAGTTTATGCCCAGTGGGAAATTTTCCTTTAACTTGATTGGTTGGTTAGTTACAGGTCAGAGGTGAAAGCGAGGCAGGATGTAAAACCGGACATCCGACAGCCTCCATTCACAGACTACAGACAGCCCCCGTTGGACTACAGACACCCTCCTGTAGCAGACTACCGCCAGCCACCCACCCTGGACTACAGACACCCTCCTCTGATGGACTACAGACAGCTGTCCACTGACCCCAGGCACTTCCCTATGCCTGTGCCCCACGACTACAGACAGATCCAGCCACAGATGCCACAAGTCTACCAGGTTAGATACTTTACTCATCAATACAATATTGACCTGTGATGTCTGAAAATTTACATTTTGCTTTTATTATAAGCATGTAAAGCTGTCAAAAATGGGTCTCCCAGGTGGCGCAGCGGTCTAAAACACTGCATCTCAGTGCTGGAAGCGTCACTACAGACAACCTGTTTCGAATCCCGACTGTATCACAACCGGCCGTGATTGGGAATCCCATAGGGCGGTGCACAATTGGCCCAGCGTCGTCCAAATTTGGCCGCTGTAGGCCGTCATTGTAAATTAGATTTTGTTATTAACTGACTTGCCTAGTTAAATAAAGAATACAATAAATACATTCAACTGAAATATATGGGCATTGACACGCAAGAAACAGTAGTTCAGGCAGAGAGGTTAACGAGGAAGATGTGGTAATTCTAGCCTGGTTAAACCAGACTGAATGCTGCACTGAGTTAAACAATGGTGAGCGCAGCATTCAGTCTGGTTTAACCAGGCTATATTAATACACATGGCCATTAGCTTTTTGTGATGGTGACTGATGGCCTTCCCCTCCCTGGTTCTTACTGCCTGTTGTCTGAATGTGTCCTGCTTCTTCCCCTCCTCCCTGGTTCTTACTGCCTGTTGTCTGAATGTGTCCTACTTCTTCCCCTCCTCCCTGGTTCTTACTGCCTGTTGTCTGAATGTGTCCTACTCCTTCCCCTCCTTCCTGGTTCTTACTGCCTGTTGTCTGAATGTGTCCTACTCCTTCCCCTCCTTCCTGGTTCTTACTGCCTGTTGTCTGAATGTGTCCTACTTCTTCCCCTCCTCCCTGGTTCTTACTGCCTGTTGTCTGAATGTGTCCTACTCCTTCCCCTCCTCCCTGGTTCTTACTGCCTGTTGTCTGAATGTGTCCTGCTTCTTCCCCTCCTCCCTGGTTCTTACTGCCTGTTGTCTGAATGTGTCCTACTCCTTCCCCTCCTTCCTGGTTCTTACTGCCTGTTGTCTGAATGTGTCCTACTCCTTCCCCTCCTCCCTGGTTCTTACTGCCTGTTGTCTGAATGTGTCCTACTCCTTCCCCTCCTCCCTGGTTCTTACTGCCTGTTGTCTGAATGTGTCCTACTCCTTCTCCAGGACTTTGACTTCTTCACCGTGGAGCTGGAGAAGAGTGTGAAGGGGTTTGGTTTCAGTATCCGTGGAGGGAGGGAGTACAAGATGGACCTGTTTGTCCTGCGACTGGCCGAGGACGGACCCGCCATCCGCAACGGGAGGATGAGGGTAGGCTGATGACGATGTCACATCCCGCGCTGAACTAACACTTCCCCTCAACATACTTACAGTAGCTTCTCTCCCAACGCTGGTTTAGTGGGATATTAATAATAATTCTTTGCTAGTCTTAATTGTCTGATGATTATCTTGGCAGCAAATTTCCATTTTAAGCCCTGTAAGAAAATAATCTGCTAATGCAGTGTGGCTGAGTGTGTGAAGGATTTGGGACGTTTTGACACCTGCTGGGTTAGTGGGTTTACTGGCAGCAGAAACGTTTCTCTAGTCAATAATACATTAGGTACTATGAACATTCAGATGAATAATTAAAGGATGGCTGTTTTTAACCATGAATAGTTTTCAACTTTTGTCCGTTTCGTAATGTTCTCTTCAGGGATAGAGGGTACTATCTGCCGGTCACCATCTGTTTAACAACAACAAAAAGACAATTATTTTCTAAATTGACGTTCAAATGTAGTACTCTTTGTAAAAAGATGCAGAGCGTGCCGAGTTTTTAGTTTTCCCCCAGTTCACACCTTCCTTCCATCACCTCTGTCAAAGTATGAGTCACTCTCTCTCAACAGCTGTATTTGTTCTTGTAGCCTGCTATGTTCATCCAGAGTAACTCTGACCACTTTATGGAGTAAAAATAGACAGAAATCTCACTTTACTTTTCTGATAACAAAGAGTACATTATAAGTCTGTCATCGCAGTTTTTCTATATCTCCTAAAGTATCTTGATCGTCTCCTACCCGTCACACTTTTCTCTCTGCCCAATCTCCCTAGTGTGGGCCAATAGCGTTCATTATCTGTAATGAACCTGTCAGAGATGTGTGTGAAACGGCCCGTAGGGATACTACTCTCACTCCGCCACGGCGAGGTAAATGCAGCTCGGCGGGCCCAGGCCCAAACCCATCGACTGGGGATGAGGGATAGCTAGCGGTCCTCGTCTCTCTCTTCAATGCCCGGGCCGGTATCGTGATTTATCCTTCAGTAATCACAGTTTTAAAGGCCCACTCAAACTCTGCAGTCCGCCACACACAGGCCCAGTTTGAACTCTGATCATGGGGGAGATGAATGGTCGAGGGGGAAAGGTAGGCTCATCTAACACCGTTGTTGAAATGAACTGGGATGGGCCGGCCGCCCAGCCGGCTATATAGTATACTACTTTTTACACCACCAAGGCTCAGGCTCTGGTCAAAAGTGCACTATATAGGCAATAGGGTGCTGTTTCAGACACAGCCTTAGTAAGCTTGGCTGGACTCGAGATAGCATCTAGAGGAGAGACAATCCAAGGATAACCATGCTTCATCTGGAGGTCATACTACTGCTGTTGGCTCGGTGTTCAATTCTCCCATCCACACCCAGTCACTTCCCATCCATTTAAAGGGGAATGACTCAGGCCGGCCTCAGCCATTCACAAACTGTCAGAAGGTGTAGATGGACGGGCTGCCCAGCTCCGCTCAGATCAGCCTAATAACACTTAATGACTCCCCTTCTCTCTCTGTTGCCGGGCGGATTCTCTCTCCTCAGCTTTCAAATTACTTCCACTATTAGCCGAGGACTTTTTCCATTTGTTACAGTAATTGGTTTATACATTTGGCGCCGCAGCACATGGTCTCCTACACTATCAGTCAAGAGGGCACTGGTCCCATTCCCAAGTGAAGGAAGTGTGTTAGTGAGATCCTTCAGGGGATATGCCTGTACAATTGGCCTCCGACCTTGATGTTGTAGTCATAGAGAGGTCACAACCTTTTCACTGTAGTGCTAGAAGGGAGGTGTAGTCTAATTAGTGAAATTAATAGGTTACTACCAGGTCTTCAGCTGCTAATGTCCTGGGTCATATTCATTAGGAATATGTTTCGCAACGGAAATCGTAAACAACTGTTTCTTATTGGACGGATTCAGGAACACCCTCCTTGTTTCAGTCCATTTTCTTCCGTTTGGTACGTAATGAACAAAGCCCAGGACATTGGTATTCCGGTATCCTCTTTAGTCTCAGCCCCCCTGCAGGGAAGAGTCTGTCTGCCATAATTCAATCTAAATGACATTATAAAATGGGCTGCAGGAATTAATGACAACTGACACCACATTCATGAGTGCTAATTCTGATTAGCGCTTTACACTGGCCGCTCTGATCCCTCTGCACCACTATGATTTATAGATACACATTGATCCTAATAAATTGTGATCCACAACAAATTTGCCTCGTTAATTTTGTGCTTTAATACGTAGTGTGTGTGCTTATCTCCGAGGCCTGCCAAGAAATAATTGCGTTGGTGGTTGCGGCAGTGTGTGCCAGCGTTCTTCCATAATTTGTTCATCTAATCAGGGAATTGGTGTGAACTTGTCACGCAATGTAACGCATGTTTATATAACACAAGGTGCTCAGTGGGTTGGTGATTTAGAGGTTACTGTCACAGTGGTCTATTGTCTATTTATTGTCTGTGCAGTATCTGCATGGCAACAGGATTTCATGCACATACACACACAAACAGCGGGGACACACACTATCTATCTATCTATCTATCTATCTATCTATCTATCTATCTATCTATCTATCTATCTATCTCTCTATCTATCTATCTACAGTATTGCTCTCTCTCTCTCTCTCTCTCTCTCTCTCTCTCTCTCTCTCACTGTGTTGTCTCTCCTCCTCTCCAGGTAGGGGACCAGATCATTGAGATCAATGGGGACACCACCAGGGACATGACCCACACCCGAGCCATCGAGCTCATCAAGTCAGGGGGCCGGCGGGTGCGTCTGCTCCTGAAGAGAGGCACAGGGCAGGTCCCAGAGTATGGTGGGTTTCCATTCTGTCCCTCGAACCCTGTTGTTTACCCCTCCCCAGGCCAAGGCTAATCCAGCTGTAACACACTCAAATCCACCTGCTGACCTAATAATCTCATCTGATTCCAGTAACACTATAATCACATTTTAAAAGTCACATACACACACTTCTAAAATGATTACGTCTATAGATTATTCTTTACTCGGGCCTCCCGAGTGGCGCAGTGGTCTAAAGCACTGCATCGCAGTGTTGTGGAATCACTACTGCCTGGGATTGATCCTGCGATGCAGTGCGGAAATCGTACAATTGGCCCAGTGTCGTCCGGGTTAGGGGAGGGTTTGGCCCTGCGTCGTCCGGGTTAGGGGAGGGTTTGGCCCAGCGTCGTCCGGGTTAGGGGAGGGTTTGGCCCAGCGTCGTCCGGGTTAGGGGAGGGTTTGGCCCAGGGTTGTCCGGGTTAGGGGAGGGTTTGGCCTAACGTCGTCTGGGTTAGGGGAGGGTTTGGCCCAGCGTTGTCCGGGTTAGGGGAGGGTTTGGCCCAGGGTTGTCCGGGTTAGGGGAGGGTTTGGCCCAACGTCGTCTGGGTTAGGGGAGGGTTTGGCCGGGGGGGCTTTATTGGATCTTCGCGCTCTAGCGACTCCTTGTGGCGGACCGGGCGCCTGCAGGTGAACTGTGTTTGCTCCAACACATTGGCGAGGCTGACTTCCGTGTTAAGTGGGCGGGTGTTAAGAAGCTCGGTTTGGCGGGTCATGTTTCGGAGGACGCATGCCTCGACCTTCGCGTCTCCCGAGCACGTTGGTGAGTTGCAGCGATGAGACAATTTCGTAATCACGAAATTGGGTAGAAAATGGCCTAAAAATGACAAAAAACATGAACTTTATAACTATAACTCTGCTTATGTCTGGCATGCCTATCTTCTAATGTAGATATTTTCTTCACCCATAGCAATGTCTTTCTCTACTTAATACTTTAACACTGATAAACTTGTCTTTCTCTTGACTAACAATAGTGTAACTCTTCCTTTCAAGGCGTCTGATTTAACCCTAATGATTGGTATAGGTTGTTACTCCCCTTTCCTTAGGAATGGTACCTTCCAGTCTCTCCATGTGCATGAAAAGTGACAAGCATGGCTCCCCCTATTTCTTCCTAATGGGCCACTCTAAAGACACGGTTTGTGACGATCTGCATGTTCCAGTCTAATTCTACTTGGTGTCGTGGTTTGTGGTGCGGTGTATTTTTGTGTGCCCATGCCATGTGTTGCAGCTGTGACTTCCTGGTCAGAACACACTGGCTCCTCCTCTCCACTTCAATCACAGTGACATCAACCTAGTTCCTCAGCCATTTGGACTTTCAAGACAACTAAGGGGGAAACGAGGTCAAATCATGACGTCACTGATCTTCAGGTCGGAAATTCTGAGCTTTATAAAGATGCCAGGGTTTGACTGTTCAAAACTAATTTTCCCAGTCGAGGTTCGTTTTTTTTCTAAGTTCCCAGTTGTCTTGAACACACTTAAATCTGAGATGTCCAAGTTCCCAGTTGTCTTGAACGTGGCATATGTCCAAATGGTCATCAGGCCAGCCCAATGGAAATATTATACTGAATGTACACACAATAATACATATTACACATTTAGAAAGATCCATGAAGCAACTTTTACAAAATAGTGATTCAAACTGACAGCCACTATTGTCTAGATAGATTAGTCAGAAATATATAGGCAGACTATTGCCTGTGATAAAATCCCACCGTGGTGCACCTTGAGGCCCCCAACAGACATTTATGTCCCCAGCACCTCAGGGAATGACAGCACCTAGCGGCCCACTTGGTAATAAGTCACGATGTGTCAGACTCTCCCTTGGCCTCTGTATCGGAGAGTCACACTCCCGGCCTGTGGGTAGTGAGTTAGCGCTGAGGCTAGCACTGCACATGACTCTTCCACAGCCAGCCAAGGCCTCCACTGTGAAATACAGTCATCAGCACTTAGCTTTGGCAGGTGACCAGGGTCTTTAAACATAGGAAATAGTATTGTCTGTCTCCATCTTCACTGCTAGGAGACTTCTGATTTCCTCTCCCAGGCCATTTATGACAGAGATTTTTTGTTATCTATTTCTGTCTTTCCCTCCCTCCCTCTCTCTCTGTCTCGCTCCCCACCCCTCTTTTTCTCTCTCTCTCCCTCTCTCTCTCCCCCCTTTCCTCCATCAGAAAGGGTTTTTCTATTACCTGCCCGCGGGTGACATAAAGCTGTGAAATACGCACCATGAGCCCATTACACTGTCAGCCAGAGGACGCCATATTAAATCACCAGCGTCACTTTTCATATCAACTATCAACCTGTGTGTTCTGGGAAAAGCAGTCACATAAAAGTGGAATAGCCATTTGTAACATGGATGTGGGGGATTGTGTGGAAACGTAGATGTTTTACAGGCCTAGGTTTATCTGTATACTGAGAGGATGTAGTATTTATGGAGCTTGATGCGCTGCTTCGGAGTATTTAACTACATTTTGCAAAGCGGCTCTGTATTTTCAGCTAGTTTATACAGTACTTTGCGGAGGAAACAGAATTCAAAGCTTATAAAAACTGCATCCTGATGAAATAATGAAGTGGAATAAAAAAAAACGGTTGCCACATTTAGTACCACACAATATGATACTGTGTGTGTGCGCGCGTGCATGACGTTTGTGAGTATGTGGAAGTGTGCATGCTGTGTATTGTGTGGGTGTATTAGTGCATGTGTACATGTGTTCCCTTATACAGAGTAGAGTACTAGAGTATGGAGGTTGGATCCAGTCAGCTAGCTGGGTGGCAGGGCCCTCACCCCTTAGAACAAACAGAGCCGTATCCAAGGTGACAGCAGTCATTAGCTCAGCACACATACTCCCTCCCACAATCCTATTGGGCCACACAGCCTCCATGGGAGATGGTTCATCACTTCAATACAACAAGCAGTGGCTGATGGGTAGGAGAATGAGCTGGTGTGAAATGTCCAGGGTTTCAGAGCGCAACAGGCACCTGCATCGACTGTGAGCCTGCTCACTGAGCTATCTCCAATCACCAGACCTCCCTAGCTGGTCTGGGAGTCCATCTAGTCTGTAATGAGGGCTCATGGAGCTAGCCAAGCCTCCCTCTTTCCCCCTGCTAGTTAGACGATTGGCGCTAGCCTCCCTCGAGGCTTCCCTGCCTACCTGTTTGTGAATGATAACCCTGGGACTGCTAGCTCAGCGATGCAGAGAGAGAAGCTAACAGGCCTTGTGAGCTGCAGCAGCCTCTCAGGAGAAGGTAGAGCCCTGTAGGTTTAGCCACTACCGTGGTTACTCAGCCCAGAGCACTGGTGGGGAGTCTCGAACCCGCAGGTTCTCTCTCCCGAGCCAGGCTGAAGCACTGCCTGATTCAGCACATCATCCATTCCATTAAACCTGTTTTGTGATTTTTCTGTCCACTTCTTATAAGTGCTGAGGCTTTAAAGGGAGCTAGGGAACTGAGATGTATGCTGCCTAAAAGTGAACTTGTAGTGTGTGACTTATAGGAGTGAAGTGATATTTCACTTGCAGCCCATACCACAAAGACTGGGTTTGATTGTTGTGATTGCTACAATATGGCTGCTGTCATCCATGTAGACTAGAGGCGTGTTTTTTGGCTTGGTGTGTGTTGTTTGGTTAAAGCTATAGATTCATAGATATATTTCAATAGGGCGAACTTCCACTTAAGTCAACTTTTCACTCAGTCTCCCATTGACATCCATGCATGACTAAGTAAATGGAAGGTAGGATTCGCCCCTGACTGTTAAGACTATCCTTTCCCATGTCTAACTGTGTGTTTGTGCCCCAGCAGACAGTACCTCCCCCTGGGATGCACGCCCTTCAGCCTCCCCAAGTCTGTCGGAAGTAGCCCTGCCCCCAGACACTCTGACCATGCCATCGCCCTCATCTCATCTGACCCCGCCCCAGCAGCCCCCAGGCCCCAACCTGGCTCGCCTGCCACCGCAGGAGGTCCCGTGGGAGCCGGCGGCGCAAGAGAGCAGGAGGGTGGAGCGCTCCCAGAGCCCCCGGAAGGCCTCGACCGAGCCGCATAATCCGGATCAGACCGGCCACGGGAGGAGGGACCGCGACCAGCCCAGCGGGAGTGGCTGCAGTAGTGGTAGGGCCAAGCAGAAAGAAGGTGGCAGGTCCACCCACAGAGGGAGCTGCCCCAAAGACGGAGGGCCGGTGAGGGATGAGCTGCTACCTGGGGGAGGGGAGCCCAAAAGCTCCTCCAGGGGGAGGTCTAAGGAGAGGATAGCTGGGGAGAGCAGCAGCACGTCCCACGGGAAAAGAGAACCCACACAGTCCCCGACGAAAAACTCCCAGCCCTCATACACAAACTCTAACGGGAACGGCGGCAGCGGTGGTACTCAGAGCAGCAGCAGCAGTCACCCAGACGTTAGTGTCGGGCATCAGGGGGAGCCGGCGCAGGAGAAGCCCAGGCCCAGAGAGGCAGAGAGGGGCCCTGGAGAGACCCGGCCCTGCCGCCCCAACAAGAGCACCAGCAGTGGCAGCGCAGCAGCAGGTAGGAAGGCCACCGTGTCCCCTGGGCCCTGGAAGATCCCCGGCTCTGACAAGCTGCCCAGCACCCTGCGCTCGGGCACGTCCACTGTGAGCAGATAACACCTTGGAGTATACCCACTACCAGACCCCCAGGCCGGGCTACACTAAGCCTGGCTAGCCCCTTCATTGACTCCCCTCACCCTGCCTGCACTCCCCTACCCCACCCTCTAGACCTCAGATGTAAAGGGGGGTTCCTCCATGCGTTTTTAGAGAACCATTTTTATTTATATTGTACTCTAAATTATTTTGAGAGATATTTTACACCGACCACCTTAAGAACTGGAAAGCATCCACTTAAAAATTCAAAACAAGAAGAAACCAAGCAGAATGTGTGTAGCGTGACGGGATCCTTGAGCAGTGTTAAGGGGTCCGAATACAGGAACTTCATTTGGAAGTGCTCAAATCCCCACAGCACTCCAGTCCAGGACGTACATGCAAATTGAACCACTCACCGATTGGTTGACTGTGACACTGCAGTTTTTTTATACAATGGAGTCTATTTTATGAAAGGAATGTTGAAGAGGGGTTGCCTGTTTTTGTGTATTTTAAAAAGAGAGAATGAAAACCAGAACTAGAAAAAGAGTATACGCATTAATGGGACTTTGCCTTAAATAAGAGACTGTACGAGACTGAAGAAGCTATCCCGAGGAATCTATCAAGTGGTATAGAAATAAATCTATTATATGATGAGTATTAATATGTGGGACATGTGATCATCTCTAATGCATACCTAGTCGGGCCAATGGTAGCTCTGAGACGCCTCATAAGCTAGACGAGCGAAGGAGCACAACACCGTTTTTCAACACTCCCTTATAACTCCACAGCCCAGCCTATGATATTGCATTTCTAGTCTATGTGGACCCATTCTACGAGACTGCAGTGGACTCTAAGGGCTGTACGTGCTTGAATCATCAACGGTTGGGTCACAGGAGATACATCTCCCCCTCACTGTGCTTCGCGAACAAAGCAATTTGCTGAGGTTTGTCTGGTGGAGAGAGTGAAGAAGGCTCATGGGATATCGGGGCAGAGTGCCTTACGATCAGGGACAGACTGACAGAGAGGTCTGTTATGGACTTAACGAACCTAGAACACTCTCTAGACTGATGTGGTTCAATCCAGGCTGCTACCGTACAGTCAATACCAATGTCCCAATATTCATATACATCTGTGCCATGACGGAAATTCATGTTTTTATATCTGATTGTTGAAATGTGTTCACTATATTTACAGACCCCACAGTATTTATTTGGTCAGAAAACATTAGCAAATCTTTCCATTTCCTTACAGATTGAAGACAGTTCCACAACTTTTGGGGTTCTGTTGGTATCTCATCGTGAGATATCGAAACGTCTAGGCAGAACATCTCTAACAGATGGTGTAATCGTGTTTGGGTGAAAATATGGCACGTGTATGAAAGCAGGAAACTACACTAGTATTTCTGGTGGGGATCAGAGGGAGAGAGAAACATTGCCATTTGTCACGAGCTCATTCATCACAATGTGTCTAATGGTCTGTGGCTTCACTTAACGCTGTTCATTTACACAACACATGAAACACGTTTATCTCCCAAAGACGCATATGTATACATTACAACTGACAACTGTCTGGATATTCATTCAACATTTGTTTAGTCTCTAAGTGATGCCGTCTACATAGCCAGCTACGTTAATATACTGTATATATACACACATCTCTCTCTACCAGATTGTGTCCCAATTAACGTTGGAACTCTAGACAGTGGAGGCTCTGTCAGTGGCTCTGTCTGAACTTTACTGTCACCAGTTTACACAGATACACAGTTAGACACACACACACGTCCCTTAGAACCGCCTTGTCACCCGATGACTAAGGCAGAGTTTTTTGTTTTTTAAACCCTCTCAAACCCTCTCTCTGGCCCTGGGACTCACAGAAGCTAATTCATCTGTTGCTCTGATAACTATTATACTGTACATGGAGATGTGGAGAGACTACAATCATCTAGACATTATGATCATTGACAGACACAAGAATCATTCTTGGCGATAAAAGAAAAGTCATTAAGGAGCAATCCGAATGTGTCCCCTTTAGTTTCTGCAGACATCTGATTTTTGAGTGGTAATTTGCCGTGTCGAGCTAACAATCCAGCAAAGAGAGGACGACATTGGCAGAACAAAGCTGCCCCCCCCCCCCCCCTCCGGGTGGAAGAAATGCAGACAGTCTTTCAGAATAGGAATGATACGAGAGAGGTGAGTGATGCTCGGGGGCCGTTGGAATCTCTATTTACGAGAGGAAAAAAATACTTGGATCAGAGAATTGCCATATAAATTGTGCTGGGGAACTGACCCTGAGTAGACAGGAGTCTGTGGCTCAGCTGCTGTCTGGGCCTGTTTGAATACTCTCTTCCTTCTCTCTTTTCTAACATTGTGTAAGAACAGTGGTTACTTCAAGTAAGTAGGCAGCAGGTAGCCTAGAGGTTCACAACGTTGGGCCTGTAACTTAAAGGTTGCTGGTTTGAATCCTGAGCCGACTAGGTGGAAAATCTGCCCATGTGCCCTTGAGCAAGGCACTTCACCATAATTGCTCCGGATAAGAGCATCTGTTAAATGACAATAAAGACGTATATAATAATGTAAAACAGGTACATGTTCATTCATGTTAAGTGTCACTGGTTACTTCAAGAAAGGATTCATTTGAACAGTGCCACTGTGTTCACCCCACACACAACCATTCCTATAGTGTCTGGCCAGTCCTGACTGTATACTGCACCTTCATCACTAAGCCTATCATGACTTCTGTGTAGACTAGAGACAAGGGAGAATGTCCTTCCTTCGTTACACAGTTCGCCACTTTTTCTCGTCAGAGCAGTCCCCCATTGAGGCAAATATCAGTACTTTTCTATGGACAGATCAGAAGAGACAGGTATATCTAAAACGGTGAGTGTGTTGAAGACTGGCGGCACGTACAATACATGAACCCCCTGAGCCTACCTAATGCAGCAGGGTATCACTGTGTAGTGTTATTATTAGCCGTGTTATTGACCTTGTACAGGTGTGTCGCTATTATAAATATGACTCAATGTATTATTATGGATAGTCCCAGACTATAAGTGAACGACCTATTTTTATGAAATGCAACACTATGGATATATTAACTTTTGCAGAAATCTTGTTTACCGTAATGATATGCTGTCAAATAAAATTTTGACTCGGTGTAAAGTATTCAATTAAGATCGAGCTGTCACTGATTTATGAGTGACTGAGTTGATGGATGGCCTTATGGCAGGTGAACAGCTTGCCCGGGGGTGTATTCATTAGTGCAATCCGTAGTAAAACGTTTTGCAACAAAAACAAAGGTTTCTTATAGGACAAGTTCAGGATAGTTCCTCCGTGTTTTGGCTTGTTTGCTTCTGTTTTGTTCCAAGTGAAAACAACTCAATTTGCCCAGAGGTACATACAGCAGGATCTCCCCAACCGTATGACCACATGAGGGCAATGCTGTGTAAGGAAAGAATGCAAATCACTGATTTCAAAATGACTATTGTACATTCTTGTTGTTTCCACTAGAGAGCACTGTTGGCTCGTTTTTGGTTTTCTGCATCGTTTCGTAACATTTTCCTATATATAAATGCATAGGTTATTTAACCTATTTAACCTGTTCCAAATATTCCTCCTGTGATTTTAATAGGCACTGGAATCTGGTCTACTTTATTTGAGATATGCACAATCTGACTGGTTAGGCTAAGCAACAACAAACATGCTCACTTGGCCTTAAACTACCTTTGTCTGCCATTATTTTTGGCAAAACAAGATATATTTTATCAAATCTATCTCATACTTGACTTTACTAGCGAAAGTCTTGTAAATGTACTTTACTTGAGAAAGTAATTACATTTTGATTAGATATTTCTTGACCTTTCAATCAGCGCATTTTGACTAGAATTCTTGAGTTCTGTAATCTTCACTTTTTAACGTCACAGCTACCAAATCAAACTATTTGTCACATGCGCCGAATACAACAAGTGTAGACCTTACCGTGAAATGCTTACTTACAAGCCCTTAACCAACAGTACAGTTCAAGAAGAGTTAAGAATCAGCACCTGCGAATGCGGAATTTATGGAATGAAAACCCACCTCACCGGTGAGTCGCCACCGATCTAAACCAGCATTGTCGTTCCTTTCATAAAGAGAGGCTTACTGACAGCTATTGGTATGCAGAAAGGGTGGCTCGTCAGGCAGGCTGACCGGTAGATGAGATAATAGACACCCTAGAGCAGCGGTGGTTCGGGTGAGAGGCAGGCTCACCGCTGCACCCTCCCCTCAGACAGACCATCAGATGGTCCTACTCCGCTGAGAAACGGGAGCACAGTCTTTCAGCTGATGGTGAAATATAAGTCGCACTGCATTACTTCTGGTTCATGCACCAATCCATGTTGTTACTCCTATGACCAGAGAAAGTGAAATATTCCTCGATATTAAAAAAGACACAAGCCAAATAATAATGAGACCTTATCGAAACGTGCATTTAATGACTTATACAAATGTTTAACAAAGTATTGACAGTGCTGAATACCAATTTAAACATGAACTTACTCATTAAAAACAGCAGCTGTATTCGTTGTCTAGTTTTAATGGTTTTAAAAGTTTTGAAATCTCACATTATAATTTTTTGCTGTACGTTCGAGGCTTCTTTTTACAGTCTATGGCTCGAGGAAACTGCGCAGACACGATGATCTGATCTATCTGATTGACCAGCGTTAAACCTATAGGTGCTCTTGATTTGATCTCTGGGCTGTCAGGGAGACGGAGTACTACCTTCAGACAAATGAAATGGTTGAAAATGGGAACACTTTTCCTTCCCGGCCCTAGGGCTGCTGAATCAAGTACATCTAACGGGAACAGCTCAAAATGAATCCAAAAAAATGTACGGCAAGGCTTTCGCGATCGACCGGTTGGTGACCAATGCCCGAGAGAGAGAGGCACCACAGGAGAAACCCAGACAAACCCTCCTGCTGATGCAGAGCCAGAGGCTGAACTAGAAGCAGGATGGGGCTGATGTATTATCCTCAGTAAAAAATCAACCGTGGGCCATAAAAATGTTCCAAGTGTTCCACTGTGAGAACTACTGTGCCACACGAACTATGCGTTCATATACTTTATGTGCAAACTATGTCTACCATCATGACACGTGAACCGGTTCTTCCACCTGGATGGCAAACTCTTAGCTATGATGGAGGAGCTGGATTTAAGAACATTGAATGGGATAACATGTCAAGACACAACTCTTTGTCCACAAAGAGCAGATTTTATTCTGTGATCATAACCCCCCTCCATTAACCCTACTGGGTTCAGACATGCTTGAGAGTGTAACATGGTAAATAGGAAATTACTATAAGGGTGCGGTATACATTCTGTTCTTTACACAGAACATTTATAAAGAGCTGGTTGATAGTCAGTAGTGACCTTAGGCTGGTTTTACTGGATGAGAAAACAGTACCAGATTCCATCCCATTGCTCCACTCCCTAGTCTACTGAATGTACGAGGAAAACCTGGGCATTTATCTGGTGTGAATGAACCTCTCTCTCAGGGAATGTTAGAATCACTCCCTCACACTCGACCAAGGGTCACCAAACATTTACCGCAAATATTAAATGTGTCTTTAACATGTTACTCTGAGAAATATTGACCTGTCAATGGATCCTCAATTCTGATACAAGGGAAACCTGTCTCCCTACTCGTTCTCCTGGCCAGAGGGAAACATCTATTCTCTCTCTCTCTCCGTAGGCCACAGCTGCCAGTCTGTGTAACGGAATGTGTTATCTGAGGTGAGGCTTGCATCAGAGCAGTGAAACACTCCCATTCTTTCCTTATCCTTTCATCTGTTACCTTGTTTTCTCTGCTGGCTCCTGTGGTATCGAGGAGCGGAGCCGGATCACTCACTCACTCACTCACTCACTCACACACACACACACACACACACACACACACACTGGGGCTGTGTGTCTCATCCTCCTTACAGCCACCGTGACCCTAAGGGCTGGGGTCAATTAGAATTGAAAGAAGTTAATTCAAGAATAGATTTTAATTTAAAATCCAAAAATGAAAAAACATTTGAAATAAATACACTATATATCCAGCAGTAGGTGGACACCCCTTCAAATTAGTGGATTTGGCTATTTCAGCCACACCGGTTGCTGACGGTGTATAAAATCGAGCACATAGCCATGCAATCTCCATAGACAAACATTGGCAGAAGAATGGCCTTACTGAAGAGCTCAGTGACTTATAACGTGGCACCGGCATACTGTAGGATGACACCTTTCCAACAAGTCAGTTCGTCAAATGTCTGCCCTGCTAGAGCTGCCCCAGTCAACTGTAAGTGCTGTTATTTTGAAATGGAAACGTCTAGGAGCAACAACGGCTCAGCCGCGAAGTGGTAGGCCACACATGCTCACAGAACGGGACCACCAAGTTCTGAAGCGGATAGTGTGTAAAAATTGTCTTCCTTGGTTGCAACACTCACTACACAAGTTCCAAACTGCCTCTGGAAGCAACGTCAGCACAAGAACTGCTCGTCAGGAACCTCATGAAATTGGTTTCCATAGCCGAGCAGCCGCATACAAGCCTAAGATCACCATGTGCAATGCCAAGCATGGGCTAGAGTGGTGTAAAGCTCGCGGGCCATTGGACTCTGGAGCAGTGGAACCACTCTGGAGTGATGAATCACGCTTCACCATCTGGCAGTCCGACGGACGCCAGGAGAACGCTACCTGCCCCAATCCGTCAAATCAAATCAAATTGTATTTGTCACATGCGCCGAATATGACAGTTGTAGACCTTACAGTGAAATGCTTACTTACAAGCCCTTAACCAACAATGCAGTTTTAAGAAAAATAAGTGTTAAGAAAGTATTTACTAAATAAACTGAAGCAAAAAATAAATGTAAAAAATTAAATAATAATTTAAGAGCAACAATAAAATAGCAGTAACGAGGCTATATACAGGGGGTACCGGTACAGAGTCACTGTGCAGGGGGCACAGGTTAGTCAAGGTAATTGAAGTAAAATGCACATAGAGGTAAAGGGACTATGCATAAATAATAAACAGAGAGGAGCAGCAGTGTAAAATGCAAATAGTCTGGGTAGCCATTTGGTTAGCTGTTCAGGAGTCTTATGACTTGGGGGTAGAAGCTGTTAAGAAGCCTTTTGGACCTAGACTTGGCGCTCCGGTACCACTTGCCGTGCGGTAGCAGAGAGAACAGTCTATCACTAGGGTGGCTGGAGTCTTTGGCAGTTTTTAGGGCCTTCCTCTGACACCGCCTGGTGTAGAGCTCCTGGATGGCAGGAAGCTTAGCCCCTGTGATGTACTGGGCCGTACGCACTATCCTCTGTAGTGCCTTGCGGTTGGAGGCTGAGCAGTTGCATAGTGCCAACTGTATAGTTTGGTGGAGTAGAAATAATGATCTGGGGCTGTTTTTCATGGTTCGGGCTAAGGCCCCTTTGTTCCAGTGAAGGGAAATCTTAACACTACAGCATACAATGACATACTGGACGATTCTGTGCTTCCAACTTTGTGGAAACAGTTTGGGGAATGCCCTTTCCTGTTTCAGCACGACAACGCCCCCTTGCACAAAGCGAGGTCCATACAGAAATAGTTTGTCGAGATCGGTGTGGAAGAACTTGACTGGCCTGCACAGAGCCCTAACCTCAACCCCATCGAACACCTTTGGGATGAATTGGAATCACCCAACATCAGTGCCTGACCTCACTAATGCTCATGGCTGAATGGAAGCAAGTCCCCACAGCAATGTTCCAACATCTAGTGGAAAACCTTCCCAGAAGAGTGGACGCTGTTATAGCAGCAAAGGGGGTACCAACTCCATATGCCCATGATATTGGAATTAGATGTTTGACTAGCAGGTGTCCACATACTTTTGGTCATGTAGTGTAGCTTCTACTCCTCAGTTTCTTCTGAGGAGAGAGAGAGTCTTTCTTATCTCTTCTCATCTTTTTACGTTTTTGTTATTTTAGGGATAAAATCTTGTGTTGAAAAGCAGAGGGAATGGCCTTAGGTAGACTTTCCCTGTGAATAGTTCAAGTGATATAGCCTACTGTACACGGCTCTCAACTCATGTGTTCATAACTTTCTTTTCATAGAGCAAATCACTGCCCTGCCCTGAATGGTGGTTCAAATCACTGCCCTGCCCTGAATGGTGGTTCAAATCACTGCCCTGCCCTGAATGGTGGTTCAAATCACTGCCCTGCCCTGAATTGTGGTTCAAATCACTGCCCTACAACGAATGAAAGTCCCTGTTGGAATGGGTGGAGTCAGGTGGATGGAGGCTTGCTCCTTGGCAACCTTGAAGATGATACACATGGGATTTGTTTTGAATGCAGGCTAATGCTAAGCGAATTGCAAGATATTTCACAGCAATTTAGTTTCCTTACACTATTCAGTGCTTGTTTTCTCACATAAACTGAAATTGAGCGAACAGTGTAGAATTTTAGCAACCAGGAAGTGACAGAACTATTTCCACTAGATAACACAGCCCCAAAGTCAGAACGGCTTTCCCATTTTGACAGCAGGAAGCTCTGGCTTTCCCATTTTGACAGATGCAGCTTTGGCAGGAGAAATCAGTAGGCGAATATCACAGCCAATCACAACACTGTGAAACACAATCATTCCACTATTGCTGCAGATATATAATGAATGTTTTGTGAAATTACAATGCAAAAGGAAAAATGAATCCTGTGTAGCACCTTTAAGTACTAAATGACAACTTATCATGTTCTATCATGAAGTGTCCATTCAGTAATTGGAGAACATGTCTTCTTGACATGATGGAGATGTGTGAGCTTCCTTAGATGTGGGCTGGTACTTGCAGAAGAAAACCTATCACCTGTGGTTGGTTGTTTGTTACCTGTATCCAATATCCATACAATTCCGTTCACAACCAATGTGTTTGGTTATACAGTGGCCTGTGTTAAAGCCTTGATTTTGTTGCTGAACATCCTCAAAAAAACTAAGGATGGCACCAGGAAAGGGGCCGTCTCAGGTGAACCAAAATAACAGAACACAACGGTTTCCGTAGCTGAGAAAATGTGCATCTATGTCTGTCTGTCTGGAACACGCCCTCCGGTTTCTCTCATCCCATATCATCAACAACCACGTTCCTCCTCTGTATTCAGTGGGGAGACATGAGAGTGGCCGGCTGGCACGGTCTAGGACAGTGAAAATTCCACAACGAGACGTTTCGAAGGAGCAGGCAGCAAGATCTGCATTCTCAAGTTGAAAGCGCATGTTTCGGTTCTGGGTCGCAAACCTACAGCCAACACATACAAGGATATCCTATCCAAGGTAAGATTGCTTTTACTCGTTTTTAAATTCTTCAAATCCCGTTTTGGTGTAAATGTATAAGAAGGTGCTGGAGTGAAGGACTGAAGCATCTCTCATTCCCCAGTCAGATTTGTCTGGGATGGGAATGTAGAAAGCGTGCCCATTTGACGCCTTCTGTTTGTTTACAAACATGCACACTAGCTTGCTATGATGAACATTTAATTTGGCGAACATTTAATTTGGCCTAGCCATACTGTGATTGCTTTCATTAATGTCTTAACATGATTGAGTGAGTACGCGCGAGCTACAGTGCCCGATTCTACCAGCGGCCACTCAGTCCAGTCCAGTCTCTACAGTATATTCAGTACCTTGCATAGCTTTCTGTAATGTAAATCCTCAGAATATTTCTGCGTGCGTAAATATTGTTCCTTGTAGGCCCACATAAACTAGCTTACAATAGCCCAAAATAACTGAACAAATCAGCTAGATAAATGCTTCAGAATAAAAGGAGGCGGTAAAGCCGGGAAAATGACTCCGATAGAACTGTCATATTGGTTTATTGTGCTGCGCTTTCTCATGGGGAATCAGCGCTGGCGCTCATTGAGTAATCAGAGGTCGGCGAGTGCTCTCTCTGCGCGCTGAAAGTGAAGCGCGGGTTCTCTATATTGAGCAACAAGGTTCATAAATGATTGGGGGAGAGAGAGATGTGTTCTGACAGTATTGTTATCTATGTTGTGTAACTGCCTTAGAATTGATTTCGAATTAAAATACCTCAAATGAACAGGAAACCATGTTGTAGGTAATGTTGACAATGTGTGTGTCCTTTGCTATCATTGGCCATTCGAATTAGCTAGTATCCACCACTGTATTATGTGGGTCTTCCAGTCGTCAGATTTGAATTTGAGTTCATATAGTCCTTTACAACATATCTGAGGTGGCTGACCCCAGACCATAAGCCTATATTTGCACCTTGATGGGCTCCTAACTTTTAAATGTGTGAGAATCCCTGTTGACCTTATACAACACTGCAGAGGTGAGGAGAAGGAGAGTGAGAGCCAAATTGACCTCTGCAGTCACCATATATGCCAGTGGCTTTGAGCCAGGTGTTGGGGTCCAGAGGTATGTGGTGTGAGAAAATAGCTTGTCACGTTATGTCACTTGTCATCAGTTTAAAAAACAAAGAAAACGTAGGAAAGCTAATGTCTTGTGGTGGCTTCTGAACATAGATGTCACAGATAGGTTGAATTATCCTCAGAGACTGGCACTGGCCTATATTTACTTTTTGTTCTGTTAGGAGACCTCAGTGATGATCTGCTCTTGTTCACAGCCAAGTAGTTATGTGTATGAATATGTGCATGGTGTAGCACCTGACAGAGTACACATTGACACTTCATTCCCCTCGTAAAAGTCCATGTAAAAGCAGCGCTACATTCTTGTACACTCATTCCAGTAAGGTACGTAGTAATGCAATTTACTGAGAACATTACGCTAGAGATGACCGTTGACCCTCTTGACTGAGCATTAAGGAGTTCTAAATTACACCCTCAATTTCCAGGGGCATACCCTCTCCATTCCTTTGTGCTCACTGCACTCTCTCTCTCTTTCTCTCTTCTTTACTGTCTCTGAGCCATGCTTCTCCATTTCACTCTCTCCTCTCCTCTCTCCTCCTGCCTCTCCCTCTCTTATTTCTTAGTATGGATAGGCAGAATCAGACAGCTTATTCTCTCTTACTCACTTCCTCTCTCTCTGTCTCTCTCGCTCTCTCTCTGTCTGTCTCTCTCTCTCTCTCTTTGTCTCTCGCTCTCTCACTCCCCCCTCCTTTAAACAGCCGCTGTGCTTTCTCTCTCTGTGCCAAAGTGTGTTTTATTCTCCTGGCACTCTTTGCCACCATGCTCTTGCCCATTGCCCACAGAGAACAGGGTGGCATACACATCACAGATGCATCATGGGTGAACTCAGTGGCTGTGGGCATCATCATCCGTTCCTGGTTGAGTCTTTCCTCCCCACTTAGATAAGTCCCGTCCTCCTTTCAACTCGTGTTAATTTCCAGAAGTAGAAGTTTGGGGTGGATGAGTTCTGCAACAGCCCCAAAAGCACTTCTAGAAGCATCTATTTGTAGAGCAGGTTTGAATCTGTCAGGACCAGTAGGTTCAGTCAGGAGACCTGCAGGGGTTTTTGTCAAAGAGGCTTTGTGTTATGCAAACACATCAGGATGCTTGTGGGTGGATGGATGTTTTGTGGGTTAAAGCTCGTGTGATGTGGCACGCTGTAACTGTAGGGTGTGCTGCAGGTGCTCTGGACCTAAGGGTTAAAAGAAAAACACACCTGTTGAGAATCAGAGATATTCCACTACATGAACTCCTCAGCTGTGTAACCGTAAATAACCTCCTCATACAGATGCTTAAAGGAGCAGTTAGCAGTTGCTACATCCATTTTTGGAGTTATACATTAAATGATATGTATCCATTGAGCTTAGTTCAACTGTCGTAACCCATCAGATTTTATTTTTTACCTTTATTTTACTAGGCAAGTCAGTTAAGAACAAATTCTTATTTTCAATGACGGCCTAGGAACAGTGGGTTAACTGCCTGTTCAGGGGCAGAACGACAGATTTTGTACCTTGTCAGCTTGGGGATTTGAACTTGCAACCTTTGCGGTTACTAGTCCAATGCTCTAACCACTAGGCTACCCTGCCTGTTTACTCCAATATTTGTGAACAAAGTAAATGTAAACGAACACTGTTTATCTTAAAAAACATGGTTAAAACATGGTCAGTCCTTACATCCATAGCTCTGTCTTTGAATTTGAGAGTGGTCCCATTGCTCCAGCCCTATCCCCTGCTTTTTACCCACACAGTGGTGGGGAGACGCTTTGTTGTTATTTGAACTGCTTATTGCTACTTTTAAGGACCCCACTAAAAAAGTGCTGAAGAAAAGGTAGACCTCAAACTTTAACAGTCTCATATGTTGAATGCAAGGACCTGCATGCTGTTGGGATTGTCTATGAAGGGAATGAATAATGTAGGAAAATGCATAGGTAAGGAGAAGTGTAGTCTGATGTGTTTCCTGTGATGGGTTGAAGAGGTCAGGCACAGGAGCCATGTTAATGGGACTTGATGATGCACTTCACCCCTAGACAATACAAACCCATTAGACTGAAACAATGGGAAAGGAAACTTTGCTTTGACTACTTGCTTTGTAGGATTTAATGTTTATTACTGCTTTAGTTAACTTATTAGAGGCATATCTGTGATACCATTACTTCAACTTTGCTTCTGTTCCAATACCGTACCATAATTAGTGTGACCATGTAATCTATTTAACTGGCTGATTTTGTTCTGTGTTTTTGGTTTTGTGTGATTTGTGTGTTCATGTAATAGTATAGCTTCCGTCGCTCTCCTCGCCCCAACCTGGGCTCGAACCAGGGACCCTCTGCACATATCAACAGTCACCCTCGAAGCATCGTTACCCATCGCTCCACAAAAGCCTTGCAGAGCAAGGGGAACCACTACTTCAAGATCTCAAAGCGAGTGAAGTCACCGATTAAAACGCTATTAGCGCAAACTACCACTAACTAGCTAGCCATTTCACATCCGTTACACTCACTTTTGACCTCCTCCTTTTCCGCAGCAACCAGTGATCCGGGTCAACAGCATCAATGTAACAGTATAACTTTAGTCTGTCCCCTCGCCCCGACCCGGGCGCGAATCAGGGACCCTCTGCACACATCAACAACAGTCACCCACGAAGCATCGTTACCCATCGCTCCACAAAAGCCACGGCCCTTGCAGAGCAAGGGGAACTACTGCTTCAAGGTCTCAAAGCGAGTGACGTCACCGATTGAAACGCTATTAACGCACACCGCCGCTAACTAGCCAGCCATTTCACATCGGTTACACTCAGTGCCAGTGGAGATGCTAATCCTGTCAATGAGGGACTTGGCACAGCAGGATGTGAGTAACACTAAACATACACTGTTAAATATGGCCCTATTCCCACTACGAGAGCTGAAGGAGAGTCTGAGGAGCAGAGTGGCCAAAGAGATTTCTACTTTTCAATTCACACTACATCCTTGCCTTACCTTTCGTTGTCTGGCAATCCTACATTCTTGGTCTGCAGCTCAAATTGATCGTAAATAAGTAGCCACTAATTATGCAAAAACTATTTAATAATCCAAACAACTTTTCTATTAAAACATATTTCAGTATTGAATAATGCAACCAAACCATACCACACTCTTGAGTAATGCAACAATCCACAAGCATTTGCAGACAATTAAATAATGATGGGGGGAAAAAATCGATACTGTTACAGGAATATAATATTTTTTACGATATATCGTATTGTATAGTTGTACCTGCATCAAAACTCCAGTATTTTTTCCTTCATAGCTTTCTCTACATCTTCTTTTTAAATAGGGAGTCAATGTCACGCTTGCTCCCGCTTCCCCTCCGCCAGGCTGTCCATCATTACGCACACCTGTCACCATCATTACAGTGCAATATTGGACTCACCTGGACTCCTTCACTTTGTTGATTGCCCCTTATATATCTGTCTGTTCCTCAGTTTGTTCCCTGTGTCAACATTAATGTCATTTTGTTTCCCCTGTCCAGCCCACGTCATACCTCAGCCGGCTCGTCAGGCTTCCTCGACTCGTCGGGCTTCCACGCCTCAGCCGGCTCATCCGACTCCCATGTTCCCCATGTCAGCATTAATGTCGTTTTGTTTCCCCTGTCCAGACACTGTCCGTGTTCTGTTTCATGTCCGTTGTTTATTAAATGTTCACTCCCTGTAATTGCTTCTCCTCTCCCAGCGTCTGTCCTTACAGCCAATTAGTTTTCTCATGGCTCTCTCTTGTCCCTCTGCAGCAGACATATGGTGAGCAATATGTTTGAAACACGTAGTCACAATAATCACAGTATTGAATCGCAAGACATATAGAATCGTGAAAATCGATAATATTATCTCGTGAGGTCCCTGGCAATTTCCAGCTCTATAATTAAAAGGGTTCATTTTCTCGTACACAAATTAGCTGACAATACACAGCTAACTCCTGCTAGCTAGCTAACTAACAACATGCTTCATGATCAAGTAGCATTAGCATATCATTAATTGATGTTTACCCTCCCATACAAATATAAAAATACAGTAATGTTATACAGTGTCTTTAAATTTGCATACCACCCCAACAGATCTACAGATGACACAATTTCAATTGCATTTCACACTGCCCTCTCCCACCTGAACAAAAGGAGAAATAACCATGTGAGAATTCTGCTCATAGACTACAGCTCAGTGTTCAACACCATAGTCCCATCCAACCACATCACCAGGTAGGGACCCTTGAACTGAACCCCTCCCTATGCAACTAGATCCTAAACGTCCTGACAGACCGGCCCCAGGAGACGACGGTAGGCAACAACACCTCCTCCACGCTGACCCTCAACACAGGGGCTCCTCAGGGGTGTGTGCTTAGTTCCCTCCTGTGCTCCCTGTTCGCCCACGACTGCGTGGCCATGCACAACTCCAACACCATCATCAAGTTGGCTGACGACACAACAGTGGTAGGCCTGATCACAGACGCCGATGAGTCAGCCTATAGGGAGGAGGCCAGTGACTTAGCAGTGTGGTGCCAGAACGATAACCTCTCCCTCAACGTCAGTAAGACGAAGGAGCTGATCTTGGATTATAGGAGAAAGAGGGGAGAGCACGCCCCCATCCACATCGACGTGGCTGTTGTGGAATGGGTCGAGAGCTTCAAGTTCCTTGGCGTCCACATCACTAAGGACATGGTCCACACACCCGCACATTTGTGAAGAGGGCATGGCAGCACCTCTTCTCCATCGGGAAGCTGAAAAGATTTGGCATGGGCCCTTGGATCCTCAAAAAGTTATCCAGCTGCACCATTGAGAGCATCTTGACTGGCTGCATCACTGCTTGGTGAGATGCGCTGCTCTTGACCGCAAAGCACTACAGAGGGTGGTGCGGACAGCACAGTACCTCACTAGGGCCAAGCTCCTTGCCATCCAGGACCTCTATATCAGGTTGTGTCAGAGGAAGGCCTGAACAATTCCCAAAGACTCCAGCCACCCAAGCCATAGACTGTTCACTCTCCCTTCTGTCTGGCAAACGGTACTGGAGCATCGGCTCAGGGACCAACAGGCTTTGAGACAGCTTCTATCCCTAAGCCATAAGACTGCTAAATGTCCGGACTGCTAAATATTCAATTAATGGTACCCAAACTATCTGCACTCTCTATCTTGCACTGACCCTATGTACACTCACTAGACTATATGTGCACACCATATACTCACTCACTCACTCACACACTCACTCACTCACTCACTCACTCACTCACTCACTCACACTACATTGACACTCCCACACAAAACCCACACACATTCACATACACTACAAACACACACACACAACACAAACACGCATACCAACACAACGCAAGCACACATAAATACACATTACACACACGCACATTCATACACTTTTAGACTCATAATTTACTGCTGCTACTCTGTTCTTTATTTTACTCTTATTATCTATCCTGATGCCTAGTCACTTTACCCTGCCTTCATGTACATATCTACCTCAAATAGCTTATTATTATCTATCCTGATGCCTAGTCACTTTACCCTGCCTTCATGTACATATCTACCTCAAATAGCTTATTATTATCTATCCTGATGCCTAGTTACTTTACCCTGCCTTCATGTACATATCTACCTCAAATACTTTATTATTACTGTATCTATCCTGATGCCTAGTCACTTTACCCTGCCTTCATGTACATATCTACCTCATTATTATCTATCCTGATGCCTAGTCACTTTACCCTGCCTTCATGTACATATCTACCTCTAATACCTTATTATTATCTATCTTGATGCCTACAGTAGTCACTTTACCCCACTTCAAATTCCTTGTGCCTCTGCACATTGATCTGGTACTGGTACTCCCTGTATATAGCTCCAAATTAATCTGGTACTGGTACTCCCTGTATATAGCTCCACATTGATCTGGTACTGCTACTACCTGTATATAGCTTAATTCTTGTGTATTTTATTTTACTCCTCTTGCGTTTACTCCTCTTGTGTATTTTATTTTACTCCTCTTGCAAGCATTTCACAGTAAAGTCTAAACAAGTTGTATTTGGCGCATGTGACAAATAAAATGACACAGCTGTGTAGCTAGGCTACACGGCTAGGTAACATTAGCTAGCAAGCTAGCTAGCTAAAAAATATAATTTCTTAATTCTCACATAAACATGATGGCTGTAGCTGAATGCTGACATTTTGCTTAACTATGGTTAGAGGGGCGTTCTTAGGTTTACACTAGCTACCATATTAGAGTTATCTTAAAACAAACCAGGCTTCATTGTATCAATATCATGGAAGTCATTATATGAGGTAAAAGCAAATTGCGACTGAAAACGGAGTTGCTTCTTGCCTGGACCTCGTTGGCGCAGTGCAGTCAAGCAAAAATAAAAACAACTGAGATGTAAAACTACGGTGACAATTTCAGAATGTACACTACCAGTCGTCAAAAGTTGTAGAACACCTACTCATTCAAGGGTTTTTCTTTATATTTTACTGTTTTCTGCATTGTTGAATAATAGTGAAGACATCAAAACTATGAAATAACACATATGGAATCATGTAGTAACCAATAAAGTGTTAAACAAATCAAAATATATTTAACATTTGAGATTCTTCAAATAGCCACCCTTTGCCTTGATGACAGCTTTGCACACTCTTGGCATTCTCTCAACCAGCTTCATGGGGTAGTCACCTGAAATGCATTTCATTTAACAGGTGTGCCTTCCTAAAAGTTCATTTGTGGAATTTATTTCATTCTTAATGCGTTTGAGCTATCACTTGTGTTGTGACAAGGTAAGGATGGTATACAGAAGATAGTCCTATTTGGTAAAAGACCAAGTCCATATTATGGCAAGAACAGCTCAAATAAGCAAAGAGAAACGATAGTCCATCATTACTTTAAGACATGAAGGTCAGTCAATATGGAAAATTTCAAGAACTTTGAAAGTTTTTTCAAGTGCAGTCGCAAAAATGATCAAGCGCTATGATGAAACTGTCTCTCATGAGGACCGCCACAGGAATGGAAGACCCAGAGTTACCTCTGCTGCAGAGGATAAGTTCATTAGAGTTACCAGCCTCAGAAAATGCAGCACAGAAAAATGCTTCAGAGTTCAAGTAACAGACATCCCAACATAAACTGTTCAGGGGAGACTGTGTGAATCTGGTCTTTGTTGTTGAATTGCTGCAAAGAAACCACTACTAAAGGACACCAATAAGAAGAAGAGACTTGTTTGGGCCAAGAAACACAAGCAATGGACATTAGACTGTGGAAATGTGTCCTTTGGTCTGGAGTCCAAATTGGAGATGTTTGGTTCCAATCGCTGTGTCTTTGTGAGACGTGGTGTGGGTGAATGGATGATCTCTGCATGCTTATTTCCCACTGTAAAGCATGGAAGAGGAGGTGTTATGGTGTAGGGGTGCTTTGCTGGTGACACTATCTGTGATTTATTTAGAATTCAAGGCACACTTAACCAGCAGGGCTACCACAGCATTCTGCAGCGATACGCCATCCCATCTGGTTTGGGCTTAGTCCCACTATCATTTGTTTTTCAACAGGACAATTACCAAACACACCTCCAAGCTGTGTAAGGGCTATTTGACCAAGAAGGAGAGTGATGGAGTGCTGCATCAAATGACCTGGCCTCCACAATCCCCCACCTCAACCAACTTGAGATGGTTTGGGATGAGTTGGACCGCAGAGTGAAGGAAAAGCAGCCAACAAGTGTTCAGCATATGTGGGAACTCATTCAAGACTGTTGGAAAAGCATTCCAGGTGAAGCTGGTTGAGATAATGCCAAGAGTGTGCAAAGCTTAGAGGAGGGCAACTTTCGGGCGAGTGTCATGCCCTACCTCTGGAGGTAGCAGTCGAGACGTGACAAGTTCGGAAGTTTACATTGCAGTATATAAGACGAGGGTATTTTTGTGAAAAGTCTAGTATGTCTGAAGACCCTCTTATAAGGAAACATTTCGTCTTGAGTTCAAAAGAATGAAGGATCATTAAATTAAATAGAGCAAGAGAAATAGACAGAATAAAAGAGAAAAGAAGAAGAAGAATATACCGTGAAGAAATGAGAACAAATGAGACGGAAGGAAACGGAATGCTGTTCTTCCACCTGACGCACATCCCTCATGGGAGACCCAGATTCCTCTGTGTCAGCACTAAAGGCCATTGTACACAGTCACTGTATTTATGAGCAGTGGAGGCAAGGGATCAACGAGGGGTCCTGTCAGACCCTAAGGATGAATGGCCTTTGGATGGGAAGGGGAGACGGGGGTGGGGAGCTGCCCAGGTGCCTGACACACTGTTAACAGTTCATTTGATGGCCTCAAAGCAGGGATATAAATTCAACACTGCCTGCCTCCCTTTGATATCTGTGGACCTGTTGGCTGTTTCAGACCAGAGCCGTGTTGTGGGAACTAGGAAAAAACAGGGTAGCGTTTGACATTTTCTGACCCGTACAAGGACACGGGTATTCTGTTTACAGAATATCATAAAAGATCATTGAGAATGGTCCAAACACACCAAGACAGTTGTGAAGAGGGCACGACAAAGCCTATTCCTCCTCAGGAAACTAAAAAGATTTGTCATGGGTCCTCAGATCCTCAAAAGTTTCTACAGCTGCAACATCGAGAGCACTGGTTGCATCACTGCCTGGTACGGCAACTGCTCCGACCGCAAGGCACTACAGAGGGTAGTGCGTACGGCCCAGTACATCACTGGGGCTAAGCTGTCTGCCATCAAGGACCGCTCCACCAGGCGGTGTCAGAGGAAGGCCCTAAAAATTGTCAAAGATCCCAGCCACCTCAGTCATAGACTGTTCTCTCTACTACCGCATGGCAAGCGGTACCGGAGCGCCAAGTCTAGGACAAAAAGGCTTCTTAACAGTTTTTACCCCCAAGCCATAAGACTCCTGAACAGGTAATCAAATGGCTACTCGGACTATTTGCATATTATACTTCACTATTTTACGCTACTGCTTCTCTCTGTTTATCATATATGCATAGTCACTTTAACTATACATTCATGTACATACTACCTCAATTAACCCAACCAACCGGTGCCCCCGCACATTGGCTACCCGGGCTATCTGCGTTGTGTCCTGCCATCCACCACCCACCAACCCATCTTTTACGCTACTGCTACTCTCTGTTCGTCGTATATGCATAGTCACTTTACCCATATCTACGTGCACATACTACCTCAATCAGCTCGACTAACCTGTGCCTGTATATAGCCTCGCTACTGTTATAGCCTCGCTACTGTACAGTTGAAGTCGGAAGTTTATGTTGGAGTCATTAAAACTTGTTTTTCAACCACTCCACAAATTTCTTATTAACAAACTATAGTTTTGGCAAGTCGGTTAGGACATCTACTTTGTGCATGGCACAAGTAATTTTTTCAACAGACAGATTATTTCACTTATTACCTGTATCACAATTCCAGTGAGTCAGAAGTTTACATATACAAGTTGACTGTGCCTTTAAACAGCTTGGAAAATTCCAGAAAATGATGTCATGGCTTTAGAAGCTTCTGATAGGCTAATTGACATCATTTGAGTCAATTGGAGGTGTACCTGTGGATGTATTTCAAGGCCTACCTTCAAACTCAGCGCCTCTTTGGGACATCATGGGAAAATCAAAAGGAATCAGCCAAGACCTCAGAAAAAAATTGTAGACCTCGACAAGTCTGGTTCATCCTTGGGAGCAATTTCCAAACGCTTGAAGGTACAATGTCCATCTGTACAAACAATAGTACGCAAGTATGGAGACGCGTTCTGTCTCCTAGAGATGAACATACTTTGGTGCAAAATCAATCCCAGAACAACAGCAAAGGACCTTGTGAAGATGCTGGAGGAAACAGGTACAAAAGTATCCACTGTAAAACGAGTCCTATATCGACAGCAATATATCGCTCAGCATGGAAGAAGCCACTGCTCCAAAAACTGCATTAAAAAAGCCAGACTACGGTTTACATCTGTACACGGGGACAAAAATCATACTTTTTGGAGAAATGTCCTCTGGTCTGATGAAACAAAAATAGAACTGTTTGGCCATAATGACCATCGTTATGTTTGGAGGAAAAAGGGGGAGGCTTGCAAGCCGAAGAATACCATTCCAACTGTGAAACATGATGGTGGCAGCATCATGTTGTGGGGTTGCTTTGCTGCAGGAGGGACTGGTGCACTTCACAAAATAGATGGCATCATGAGGTAGGAAGATTATATGGACATATTGAAGCAACATCTCAAGACATCAGTCAGGAAGTTGAAGCTTGGTCGCAAATGGGTCTTCCAAATGGACAATGACCCCAAGCATACTTCCAAAGTTGTGACAAAATGGCTTAAGGACAACAAAGTCAAGGTATTGGAGTGGCCATCACAAAGCCCTGACCTCAATCCTATAGAACATTTGTGGGCAGAACTGACAAATCTAGTGCGAGCAAGGAGGCCCACAAACCTGACTCAGTTACACCAGCTCTGTCAGGAGGAATGTGTTAAAATTCACCCAACTTATTATGGGAAGCTTGTGGAAAGCTACCCAACATGTTTGAGCCAAGTTAAACAATTAAAAGGCAATGCTACAAAATACTAATTGAGTGTATGCAAACTTCTGACCCACTGGGAATGTGATGAAAGAAATAAATGCTGAAATAAATCATTCTCTCTACTATTATTCTGACATTTAACCATCTTAAAATAAAGATTGATGTATGTAAACTTCCGACTTCAACTGTATGTAGCCTCGCTACTGTTATTTTCACTGTCTTTTTATTGTCGTTTTTATTTATTTACTTACCTATATTGTTCAACTAATACCTTTTTATTAGTATTGTTTTACTTAGAAATGACACTGCTGGTTAGGGCCTGTAAGCATTTCACTGTATTCGGCGCACGTGACAAATAGACTTTGATTCGATTTGAGAAGAGGCACTGATTTTCAATCTCTCGACTGGGTTAAATGGGTTAAGAGAATGAAAAGAAGACCAGGAGACCAATAACGTGCGTGTGCTGGTGCGCGTGCGTGCGTGTGTGTGTGTGTGTGTGTGCGTGCGTGTGTGTGTGCGTGCGTGAGTTATGAGATGGTTTAAATGTCAGCAATGATGTCATATCCACTTATGGCTATAGGCCAGTATGCTACAGGTTAACACTGCTCACAGCTTCTCGATACAGTAATGTACATGTATTTAACAGAGGACTGGACAACCTAGACCTGACATTGCATGAGAACTGTCTGTTACAGTATGTGTACATGTATTTAACAGACGACTGGACAACCTAGACCTGACATTGCATGAGAACTGTCTACCAGCCCAGAGGCTTTTCTGTCATACAATTACAAGCTGACACACACACACACACACACCTCCCAATATGTTTGGGTAATAGTGTGCAGTAATCCTTTCCTGGAACCAGAGGGAAGTTTGAAAAGTTTTTAGTGTTCTGCAGTGTTTGATAAGGGAGAAATCACAGTACAAGCTCTATTCAGCCTGCTATCTCTGAAGCCTTACAGATTCCACGATAGATTGAGCCGACATATGCAGTGAATGCAGTCTCAGCTAACGTGGGAACAACCTTTAAAAGCTGCAATGCCTATAACCTGCAATCGGATTGAATCCCAGACTGTCTTGAAAGGGGGAGGAAGGAAGCTTAACTGACACATTCAGGTGAGAGTGAGACATTCAGGTGAGAGTGAGACATTCTTGAGACATTCAGGTGAGAGTAATACATTCTTGACACATTCAGGTGAGAGTGAGACATTCAGGTGACAGTAATACATTCTTGAGACATTCAGGTGAGAGTGAGACATTCTTGAGACATTCAGGTGAGAGTGAGACATTCTTGAGACATTCAGGTGAGAGTAATACATTCTTGACACATTCAGGTGAGAGTGAGACATTCAGGTGAGAGTGAGACATTCTTGAGACATTCAGGTGAGAGTGAGACATTCTTGAAACATTCAAGTGAGAGTGATACATTCTTGAGACATTCAGGTGAGAGTAATACATTCCTGAGACATTCAGGTGAGAGTGAGACATTCAGGTGAGAGTGAGACATTCTTGAGACATTCAGGTGAGAGCGAGACATTCTTGAGACATTCAGGTGAGAGCCATACATTATTGAGACATTCAGGTGAGAGTGAGACATTCTTGAGACATTCAGGTGAGAGTGAGACTTTCAGGTGAGAGAGAAACATTCTTGACACATGCAGGTGAGAGTGAGACATTCTTGACACATTCAGGTGAGAGTGAGACATTCAGGTGAGAGTGAGACATTCTTGAGACATTCAGGTGAGAGTGAGACATTCTTGAAACATTCAGGTGAGAGCCATACATTCCTGAGACATTCAGGTGAGAGTGAGACATTCTTGAGACATTCAGGTGAGAGTGAGACGTTCTTGAGACATTCAGGTGAGAGAGAGACATTCTTGACACATGCAGGTGAGACATTATTGAGACATTCAGGTGAGAGTGAGACATTCTTGAGACATTCAGGTGAGAGTGAGACGTTCTTGAGACATTCAGGTGAGAGTGAGACGTTCTTGAGACATTCAGGTGAGAGAGAGACATTCTTGACACATGCAGGTGAGACATTCTTGAGACATTCAGGTGAACGCGAGACATTCTTGAGACATTCAGGTGAGAGAGAAACATTCTTGACACATGCAGGTGAGAGTGAGACATTCTTGAGACATTCAGGTGAGAGTGAGACATTCAGGTGAGAGAGAAACATTCTTGACACATGCAGGTGAGAGTGAGACATTCTTGAGACATTCAGGTGAGAGTGAGACATTCTTGAGACATTCAGGTGAGAGTGAGACGTTCTTGAGACATTCAGGTGAGAGAGAGACATTCTTGACACATGCAGGTGAGACATTCTTGAGACATTCAGGTGAGAGTGAGACATTCTTGAGACATTCAGGTGAGAGTGAGACGTTCTTGAGACATTCAGGTGAGAGTGAGACGTTCTTGAGACATTCAGGTGAGAGACATTCTTGACACATGCAGGTGAGACATTCTTGAGACATTCAGGTGAGAGTGAGACATTCTTGAGACATTCAGGTGAGAGTGAGACGTTCTTGAGACATTCAGGTGAGAGTGAGACGTTCTTGAGACATTCAGGTGAGAGAGAGACATTCTTGACACATGCAGGTGAGACATTCTTGAGACATTCAGGTGAACGCGAGACATTCTTGAGACATTCAGGTGAGAGTGAGACATTCTTGAGACATTCAGGTGAGAGTGAGACATTCACGTGAGAGAGAAACATTCTTGACACATGCAGGTGAGAGTGAGACATTCTTGAGACATTCAGGTGAGAGTGAGACATTCAGGTGAGAGAGAAACATTCTTGACACATGCAGGTGAGAGTGAGACATTCTTGAGACATTCAGGTGAGAGTGAGACATTCTTGAGACATTCAGGTGAGAGTGAGACGTTCTTGAGACATTCAGGTGAGAGAGAGACATTCTTGACACATGCAGGTGAGACATTCTTGAGACATTCAGGTGAGAGTGAGACATTCTTGAGACATTCAGGTGAGAGTGAGACGTTCTTGAGACATTCAGGTGAGAGTGAGACGTTCTTGAGACATTCAGGTGAGAGTGAGACGTTCTTGAGACATTCAGGTGAGAGAGAGACATTCTTGACACATGCAGGTGAGACATTCTTGAGACATTCACAAGGACGTCAAACCCTTGCGTGTGTCGTCACATGGACTGAGTGGGACTTTCCCACTCTCAGCATGGTCCTGTCTGACAAGCACATAGGGAGTGAGACACTTGATAGCCAGGTAGTCTAGATGGTACCATATTCCTCCACACCTTGGTGACTACATTTGAGACATATCTATCTAGTATTGTGGCAGAAGCCCATAGGAGAGACCAGCTGTGTTGTTTAATGGAGCAGCCAGTTAGTTTTGTCTGTCACCTCTCTGTGTGTTGCAGCCAGGATGGCCCAGCCTGCCAGGCTCTATCTGGGCTTTGGACGGCTGCCCAGGAGGCATCTATCTATCTATCTATCACTCACTCACTCACTCACTCACTCACTCACTCACTCACTCACTCACTCACTCACTCACTCACTCTCTCACTCTCTCACACACACCTCCTCAATAGATGGGAGCCTCCTGGGCAGCCGTCCAAAGCCCAGATAGAGCCTGGCAGGCTGGGCCATCCTGGCTGCAACACACAGAGAGGTGACAGACAAAACTAACTGGCTGCTCCATTAAACAACACAGCTGGTCTCTCCAATAGGCTTCTGCCACAATACTTGGTAAATGCCAGTGTTTCTTGGGATCACTTATTGAGGTCGCTGTTCCGCTCAAGGTATGACAGAGGGTGACGTTGATTGCATTCCCGAAAATAGACTTGTCAGAAACTACCAGAATTGTAACAGTGTTCTTTTAACAGATGTGGGAAACGGGACACGGCTTTATAGCAGTAAAGTGGTGCCTCTGAGAATAACCTTAGAGACAGCTAGGAGCTCACAGTAAGAGAGCAGCATTTATTTAATTTCTCACTCCGACCAGCCTTGTACCCAGCAGAAGGCCAAAGCTGATTGTATCCCCTTTTCCCTGAACAACCAAATTAACAACAACAACAACTTCCGGCCCAAAATCTAGTTAGTTAGATTCGTTAGAAAACTTTATTGTCCATGAGGTTTCCACAGAATAGAAAATTGTCTCTGACATCTTGGCATTTAAAAGGATAAAAACAGACATAAAAAATGTTACTTTGTGAATTGTTCTCCTGTGAAAGAAGAATAGACCCACATCTCCCTTGATATCTGTGAGCTTTTCTAGGTTGTACCTCTACTTTACTGATGGTTGTGTGGATGATACATGTTAGAACATCTTGTCTCTGTTTGTTGGAGGCATCCAGGGAGGTTTTCTTCTTGTGTGCCGAATTCATGGAAGGAAATAAATATTTTTGCAATACTGTAATCTGCCTGGGAGTGGTATATCATTTTTCTGTGTTTTAATAATCTAGCCCTGACCTGGGAAACTCCAGTCCTTGGGGGACTGATTGGTGTCACACTTTCCTCAGCTAACACACCTGACTCCAATAATCAACTAATCATGATCTTCAGTTTAGAATGCAATTTGTTTAATGAGCTGTGATTGTTATGGATGAGGTTATAGAGTGAAACCTCTCCGGCCCCCTCGGACTGGAGTTGCCTGTTCCTGATCTAACCTAACCCCCTTCCTGCTTTTTTACCACCTGAAGCCTCCCAACTAGAGCTAAGAGTTTTCTTGTGGACTAGGATTGTGGTCAGGAAAAACTCCCGCTTTCTACTTTCAACCCTCTATTTCCATTTGACCTCTTGCCTAGTTAAATAAATCTAAATCCAAAAAAATATTTGGTACCTGGTGACTTGACCAGGAAAAACTCCTGGTCTTATCATGCTATAGTCACAATGTAAGACCAAAAGATGGAGTACATCCAGACAACTTGCCAATGACACCCAATGTTCGTTCATTATAGACTGTGCTGGCTGCAAACAAGGCCCCTTCATTATTTAGTGTGTAGTTGTACATTGATGCGTAGCTGTGCACATGTCCATTTCCCTCCATCTCCTGTTCACTGTAATGTGACTCTCCACTCAATGCTTGATTAAACTAATCAATCTGCCTGGGTCACAGCTCCTCACTTCAGGCTGGTCTCATCATTACTCAGGACCTGTCACTCAAGTCAAGGCTGGAAATAGACTTCACTTTCATGCATCCTTCATGTCAATAGTAGAAATCTATCAGGTAGGTTTGTTTACAGTATTATAACCTTGATAGCAGGAAGTAGAGTCTGCGGTTACATGTAAGGATGATGCATCATTGAGAAAGGCCCTTGACATGGATGCTTCAGTAACAGTGGAGGTTTGTGTCTGGTTTACTGACACTCTTGTGTCTCCTGGGAATAGTGAATGACCAGCAGGGGATTGTCAGGGAATGTCAGTCTAGCCTGTTGGCGGTCCACTGAATTTCCACCATCTTGAAATTGATGTGGGTCCTGGGCTGAAAACCAACCCTATATTATAGGCATCAGTTGACAGGGAGAAATGGAATAAGTGCATTATTGATCAGTCACCCCAGATCTAAAAGGACTTGATTTGAAGCTCCTGCAGTGATGCAGGCAACATTGAGAAGTCGGTGGTTATGGCTGCAACGATATCCCCTTTTCCACATTAGGGGATTGAGTCACTGGCCCACAGTCCCAGCCTGTGATGACTGGGTTCTAACTAAGCAGCCCCCTGTTAGCCTGGCCTCCTAGTGTGACATGCTAACTGTTCACCATCTTAGTAATGAGTCTTTGGTGTGAATTAGGGCCTATTCCCATCAGCACCTTGTCTCTGTGTGGCAGCCTAGGGACAGGTGGGACTGGGCTGCCAACACCTTGGTAATGACTGCTCACACTAGTTATTACACACAGCAAGATGTTCTACTGCTGACTCCCCTCTTCCTGATGTGATGTAGGACCGAGACTATTCCTGTGTTTGCTGCAGCATGGTTTAATTATGTAATGCCTGTAAAATACATGTGGGGGTTTTGTGTTTTTTTAATGTCACAGACATTTTGTGTGTGTGTGTGTGTGTGTGTGTGTGGACAGGACTACCAGTGTGTGTGTTTTCATGGGATCACATACTTTGGTCTGTGTGGCTTTTAAAATGTCATGTGATTTGAGTGGATGTGTCCATTACTGAAATACGTGAACATATAGACTTGTATTTCACTGTATTTATTCTATATTATTACTGTTATATTCAATATTTTAACATGATTAAACCCTAAACGTTATGCCCACACATGTTAGGTGGGTAGTCTTTAGAATGGACACAGATATCCTGGATCTTATTGGCTATTGAGCAAGGAAGCTGTGGTAGCTGTCACTCACCATATAGGAGCTTTGGACTGATGCCAAGGTGCCATGATATCCTGTGCCTGGCCTGTCTGACCCAGACCAGGGTGATGCAGTACAATGAGCAGAGGCCAGGTCTGGGTCTGGACCAAAGGCAAATAGACACCATGTACCCAGCCTCTGTCACTCACTGTCAGGGGTAGTGTAATTACAGAATCCTTTAGATCACAGATAACGTAACGATATACACACATTCAATCTACCAGTGCATGAGTTCCATAGAGGACACCTGAATCTGACAGTCGGCTTGTGGAAACAGAAAAGTGAGAGTCTATGGGCCAAGCACCATACTGGAAATGTGACGTCATAAAAGAACAACCGTCTCCATAGCCCAGGTCTACTGTGTATCTAGAGTTTATGGAAAACTAGAAAGGAAATTACTAAATGAAATGCATTATTACATTACATTAATCACTTATAGGCTTATAAAAGAAAGATCTTAAAGCGTTTTGCAGAGGTAATGCAATTAAATCGAACTATTTTGGCAATTAAACACCCACACATGCAAGGCAGCGAAAAACAAAGCAGGCAAAAGTCCTGACAGAATGTTTTTGTGGGGTAAATAATATAATGCCATGTCCAACAAGAGCCCTTGACTGTCACTTATTGTTGAAAGGCTTTTGTGGATTGCTTTGTGTTTTGACCTTAAAGTGAGGTTTGTTTACACTATTATGACCTAGATAGCAGGAAGTAGAGGCTGAGGTTACATGCCCAAATGATGCATCGTTGAGAAAGGCCCTTGACATGGATGCTTCAGTAACAGTGGGGGTTTGTGTCTGGTTTACTGACACTCTTATGTCTCCTGGGAATAGTGAATGACCAGCAGTGGATTGTCAGGGAATGTCAGTCTAACCTGTTGGCGGTCCACTGAATTTCCACCATCTTGAAGTTGATGTGGGTCCTGGGCTGAAAACCAACTCATTGTGCTTCTTAGTTTGCTTGTTAGCGTTCTCATGTAGCTTCTATTCCCTCTAGTCATACGCAGGCTAAACCACAGGATTACGTTCATCCATCTTTTTTTCTTTAAGGGGTAATCTGTTGAAACGTTAACCACTGCTTTAATCTAATGACCAGTATATTTCTCCATCGTCCACCCCCTCAGGCCAAAGAGCACCGTATAGCAACACAGAGAAAGGGAGAACTCATTTCCTCTTTTGGCCAAACCAGTAGGCCTGCAAAACGAAGGAAAGCAGCATTGTAAATGCCAGCCCTCATTCACAAGGCTGTACCCTACTCATCCTTCCCAGTAAACGTTGTGCCTCATGAAAACAGTAATCATCGTTCATCATCAATGTCACCCATCTTAATCTCTAAACAGAGCTCTGTGTTTGACCCATTAGCCAACAACAGACAGGCAGACTGACAGTCTGCGACTGTGGAATAGTTGGGCTCCTAAGTAGGGCACGGCCCCTATGTACTTCCCGGGTTCCAGGGAGTGCACAATGCCAGGTTGTTGGATGAGATAGGGCTGTTGGCAGCCGGTGCCCGCTGCTGCCTGAAACCTAAATGGTTGGCGCGGATGTGTTGTGGGTGGTGCTCTTTGTTTGAGCAGCCTCCAAGGCCTGGGTTCTCAGGGGAGAGTGGCTGTTTTTACTGTTGTGGGTGGTGCTCTTTGGTTGAGCAGCCTCCAAGGCCTGGGTTCTCAGGGGAGAGTGGCTGTTTTGTGGAAAAGGCTGCTGACTTCTCTTTTGTGATGTTGGGCACAGCCCGTTCTTAGTAGACTAAAGTCACCTTAATTATTGTCAGTCACAGTATTCCTCTTTCTGATTCTTTCTCTGTTCTCTGTTGAGCTGGCTTCTCTGTGTTCATTTCTCAGACGACAGGCAGCTAGTGAGGCTGTAGTGTGTGTTTGGGTTTCCAAGACTCCACTCTACTGACCGACCAATGGCAGATTGATGTGCTTAAAGGCTGTAAGGCCCTCGGTGGCAGAGTACCACTGAGCAACGCCGGGACTCCAACAGCTGTCTTCCAAAAACAAGCACAGACCTCCTGGTGAGAAGAGCTGCCAAGGCAAAACACAGAAAAGCACTCGCTCAAAGGAAACGTCTGGAATTAGCTGAAACAGCAAGTAGCTGGATGCCTGACTAGAAAATCCTGCAGTGGAGGAGGATTTGTGCTGTAATTTTGGTAGCAGAAAAGTCTCACAGCATCATTATGGAACTGTCCCTAAATGACTTTCTGAGGCTACATGGTACTTTGTCAAGAAGACTCCGCACTTATCAGCACACAAGTAGTTGACCTATCTTTCGGGGTTACAAAACAGGGAATGTGATGATATTGTCATTTAGTGACAGAGCAGTTAGGATCAAGTTAATAGAGATTGACATCTACAGAGCCTTACTTTGGCTGAGTCCTCTAAATCTTGATCATACACATTATCGACCAGATAAATGGTTTGGGGATTTATCCTGAGCCAGGATCAACCTCACCTTCCCTTGCTCCAAGCTGCATGTCTGTGATTGACAGCTCCCCTCTGCCCCCAGCCCCATGTGTTAAGACTGGGACTCTGCTGCAGCAGGTGTCTGTGTCCATCCTCTTGGAGAAGGACATACCATAGCTGAGCGGATGTTTAGTGAAGGCAGGAGAGCCCGTCTCTCCCTATAGACCCAAACTACTGTAAGCAGTCACAGAGATTATGGTGGTCTACAGATCATAGATAACTATAGTTCCATACTGTGTGAGTGTTCGTGAGGCTATTCCGATCAGCTCCTTCACTCTCCCACTCCAATCTACTTCTTGATGGGGAGAAGAGGAGCGAGCGGCTGAAGGCTGTGACCTGAATGGAATGCCCTGGCTGGACCGCTGGTGTGTGTGTGTGTGTGTGTGTGTGTGTGTGTGTGTGTGTGTGTGTGTGTGTGTGTGTGTGTGTGTGTGTGTGTGTGTGTGTGTGTGTGTGTGTGTGTGTGTGTGTGTGTGTGTGTGTGTGTGTGTGTGTGTGTGTGTGTGTGTGCATTCATTGTGAGGAGCTAATCCATAGTGACCTCCAGCTCCTCCCCCCTGGTCCTTTAGTCTCCCGAAGAATCTCTGAGATTTACTGGAGCATAGAGCCGGAATGACATGACATCAGTGGAGGGGCCTTTACCATGACCCCCGTTTGGAAGGGCGTTTAAAGAGGCCACTGTGGGGGAGAGAGGTTATGGTCAGAGTTGTGTGTTTGACAGAGGGAGGAAGGTTTTTCTATATGTTTTCTCTGTTATCTTGATCATTGCTTTGGGGATGTAGTTCTGGTACTTCAGTAACACTGTTGGAAACCTGTGGCCCAGAGACCAGGAGAGAAGATGGAGAAGGATACAGAGGACCCTGTATCCTTCAGACCTTATTTTCGGCGTTTATCCCAAAACCTCATTCTTTCCATTTTCATTTCCTCCATAGGAATGGCTGCACAAACTAGAGGTAGAAAATGCTAACTCATTTCAGTTTTTTAGGACTACAAGCTGGCGAGCTCTATTGCTGACCTCGATATGTAGTTGGCTCTCTGGATGACTGCCCTGAGAAGGGAGGGGTTAATGATGCTCTTTGTATTGGCTTGGAAACTATCTTATAACCAAAGCTGGCTGACACTTCTGAATAGGGTAATAATGGTGCATTACCTTAACTACAGCAATAGGCTGTGATTGATTGCCTTATGAATATTCATGATCGCTGATAGACTTGGCAACTCTGCTTCTAACTCCATAGCAACTTTGCAGTATTTCATTTTTTTGTGTTATTTCTTACATTATAAGCACAGATCGTTTTTTGCGTTCATATTTATATATTTCTTAATTCCATTATTTTACTTTTAGATGGGAAAAACGCTGATAGGCTTGATGAACAAAACGAACTGGCAACAGACAGAGAACACAGGTATAAATACACTGGGGATAATGGGGAAGATGGGCGATGTCTGGAGGGGGGTGGAGACAAGCACAAAGACAGGTGAAACAGATCAGGGTGTGACAATTTCGCTATATCCGCAATAACATCACAGACATGCTTGTGTGTGTCTGTGACCTTCCTGTCCTCCCCACTTACCGTGTCATTAACAAAGTGACTCCCAGCACCCAGTGAGTCCCAGCTTTACTTCTTTCTACAGGTCTGTCACCTAATACTCAGCATTAATACATACACAATACATACTGTAGGTTATGTCAAGTGTAATGAGTGTTGGTTCATGTAAAGAGACTCTGAGTCTGAACAGAGTGTAGTGTGGTTCTAATTTTCTCTCAGCCTCAGCTAATTGTCTCCTATCGTTTCTTCTCTCTCTCTCATTCCCTCTCCCTCCATCCCTCTATCTTTCTCTCTAGGAGCTACCTTGTGAAGGCTGGGGGTACGGGACGAGCTACACAGATGGGAAAGACAGGAGAAGAGACAGGGGCCGATGGTAGCATGGTGTCTATCGCTGACTACTACGCAGGCAAGAATGTGCTGATCACTGGCGCCACGGGCTTCATGGGCAAGGTGCTGGTGGAGAAACTGCTGCGGTCCTGTCCAGAGGTCCAAACCCTCTACCTCCTGGTCAGACCCAAGGCTGGACAGTCCATGCAGGAACGGGTCAGTGATATGATGAAGTGCAAGGTGAGGGGCACTACTCGATGGATTAGTACACTACTAGGCTGTAGTACACTAGGCTGTAGTACACTATACCAGGGGGTGAATCTAGTCTAAAGAAGTTCCTTCTCATGATGTCATCCTATTGAGCTGCACTGATCAGAAGTGAAGGCAAATTGTATAATTCATCTATTTCCTGTTGGCTTTGTGCCACATGCAGGTTGATTGGCTTAGGTGTTTTGTATTCTTGCAGCTTTGTGTTTATTGAAACATTACGTGATGTTGTGAGTGAGACAGGGAGAGTATTGATGTGTTCACAAATGCATGCTGAAGCACCGGGCCTCTGTTTTACTCTCTGCTGCTACTGGTGTTGTTGTGGCACTCTAACTGAAAACACACACACACATAATTAACTCTGTCAACAATAGAGGCACCAGTTAATGGTGTTTTAATGAACTCTGTCGAGAGAGAGAGAGAGAGAGAGGGAGTGGGAGAGAGAGAGAGAGACTTTACCTGATGTGATTTTTGAATTCAAACACACCAGAGCTAGGATAACAACTTGGTGTTCATCAAACACAGTAATCTGTTTGTGCAGTTGACAACACTAGCCAGCCAAACAAGACAGTGAGGAAGGAGAGGATAAAGAAACCGACTGGCTGCCATATCTATCCTTATGAAATCAGACCATTCAAAGGAATGTGTTTAACTACGGCTGTATAAAGCATTTCCCTCCGATTGTTATTCATGTCACTGTTGCAGTCTGCATCGTCTCTCGTGACAGTCTTAACAACAGCTCGCACTTGAGATTCTGGGTGCCGAGTTTACAGTCTCTGTATTATCCGTCTTAGACAGAGGTTTTTCTTTACAAACTAGGATTATATAGGATGAATGCTCTCTGCCTGTTCCAGACGCCTTTCATGCTGTATGCCCTTATGGATATTGAATGTCACTCAGAACACTTGTTGCTAGGTAACAGCCAAACCGAGCGTCTCTGTGGGCTTCGTTAAAAGCGTGTTATCAGGCAGAGGTGCTGTGACCTGGAAATGGACATCCAGATAGACATCTGATTGAATTGACTCTCTCCTGATATGCCTTGACAATTAAAGAATAGGCCTATAAATGAGCTGTTGTCTGGTTAGTTGAGTTCTGTGAATTGCAGGGCATTGAATGTACTGTAAAGTGTGATAGAAATGCATAAGGGGTACTAATAGGCTACTATTCTCTTATGTTCTAGACATAGAATAACCTTATTTAGAGCTGAAACACATAGAATAACCTTATTTAGAGCTGAATAAGAGCTTTAGCCCAGCGTGTTCTAGAGTCAGGGTGCAGATCTGTGTGGGAGAGGTGGGGTATGCTGGAATGCTAGAGGGGCAAGAAGGGGAATCTGCTGGAATTCTTCTGACTGGACTTGGGTCTGAGTGGGTGATGACCTGGCCAATATGTTCTGAATGACAGTATTGACAATTGGTCAGTGGAAGAGGAGTGGTCTTTAGTTTGGTGGGATGTGGTTGGTGGAACCTAGATGGCTTCATGTAATCTGTGGAGGGATGCTGAATGGTACACCTGTCCGTCCGTCCGTCCCTTATTAGTTGCTGACTCCAGCAGTCATCTGGATCTCACCAAGGGAGGGCCAGAACAGAACAGCTGCCCTGGTGTACTGCATCCCAGAACTGTCACCCACTGCTCACCTTCTGTTCTCCTGTTTAACACCATACCTCAGCTATTACCACACCTCTCTTATCAAACAGTCTAGTGGATGTGGAGATGTAACTGATTGTTGGTTCTCCATATTTGTTCAAACTTGTACTCAGTTATCAGAGGGGAGGAGGAGGGCATGGAGGGTGTTGAACCAGGCCTCTACTGAACAACTGTTGTGTTGTTCTTGTTTTGGTAAAGAACAGTCATCTCTCTCTTTGTCCTCCTCTTGTCTTGCTCTGAATGAAGGGTACATTGTGTGACTGACGGGGCAGCGGGGAAGCAAGGGTGTGGTGATATACTGTGTCTTCTGCCCTTGAGCGAGGCAGTTAAGCTCCACAACAACTGTTCCCCGGGCACTGATGATGTGGATTAAAGCAGCCCCTCTCTGATTCAGAAGGGTTGGGTTAAATGTGGAAGACACATTTCGGTTGAATGCATTAAGTTGTGCAACTGACTAGGTATCCGCTTCCCCCTTCCAGTGTGTGTGTGTGTGTGTGTGTGTGCATGCGAGAAAAAGAGAGAGATTAATTACATTTGGCCTTTCATTTTGTCTCCCTGACCGACCCTGATCACTGTGGTGAGATCACTGTGTTACACACACGTTTAGGGCAGGGTGGCTATCACACTCCACCTATAGCTGTATAGCATATCTCTGTCTCTGACTCTCTTGCTCTCTCTCTCTGTCTCTCTCTCTCACTCTCTGTCTCTTTCTCTCTCTCTCTCTCTCTGTCTCTCTCTCACTCTCTGTCTCTTTCTCTCTCTCACTCTCTGTCTCTCTCTCTCTCACCACACCTGACCACAGCCAGATGGATGTATATTTCTTAGAAAAAGCCTGTGGTTGTAGTGTAGGCTATGTGCTTTTCCTGTTTTAATCTCATCCCACAGTGCCAGCCAGGTCTGTCTGTTGGGACATGCCTGGAGCAATGTTCCATCTAATTGTTTTCGGCACTGAGCAAATTTCAGTTCAGCTGAGAGCAAACTTGAATGCTGTGAAAATTCTGTGTGACTTCCAGCTCGTGTTTACTGTGAACACTGAGGCTGTACCCGCTTTAAGTTAGTTTTAACAGTAGCCAGGTAGACTACTGTGGCTATTTGATCATAATGTAGGACTACCAGAATGGCCTACCATCAAAAACAATGGAGAAAATGCCTCCCATAACATTTTAACATGGAAATAGCTGTTCTGTCATTCAGCCTAGAGTAGCAGCCAATGTATGGTGTTCAATGTAGGCCTACATTCCATGTGACTTTTGATAAAAACATGCAGGGCTTGAAGTTAAACCGGGCTCCCGAGTGGTGCAGTGGTCTAAGTACAAGAGGTGTCACTGCAGTACCTGGTATGAATCCAGGCTGCATCACATCCGATTGTGATTGAGATTCCAATAGGTCGGTGCACAATTGACCCAGCGTTGTCCAGGGTAGGCGTTATTGTAAATACGAACTTGTTCTTAGCTTTTTTTTAACCTGTTTATCCACTTGTCCTTCAGAAAAGGAGGTGACTGAAAATGTTGGTTTGTTGTTTGATGCAAGAAACCACTTCAACAAAATAAAATGCATTATTATTCCCATACCATTATTACAGAGAATCAGACAAATGATGCTACCCTCTGCCTATTGGCTACTTAGCTTATTCAAGCCTGGTACTCTGCACTCTTGTCTCTCTAATCACTCTGACATCAATGCAAATGTGATTTTAAAAAATCTAATCAAACACTTCATGAGAGCCCACGAGCTCCTGTTGCCACAACATTTCTATAGTCTATACAATTTTATGTGAGAAAACAGAGAGATTAGAGGGACAATAGAGTCTTATTTTGTCCCTTTCTATAGGCTAGGCCTCCTGGATTTATTTATCAACTTTCCTAAGATTAAGCACATTGCTTATCTTTACAACAGGAGTATAGCCTACCTGGCTGACATGAAAATGAACCATGGGAAAAGCGTCCTCCATTCACTATTTAAGTGCAGAGATGACATGTATTTTTTTCCCCTACCACTGTTTTGATACAGGTGCATGATAATGGTCCATTCTAAATCCAAACTAATTTCACACATATATTATTTAGTGTATGTAAAGGCAAGATTAGATCAAGAATAGTCTGCTGGGTGACAATATTAGCCTATCACTTGTGAATTATATATTATCACTTGTGAATGATGCCCAGCATAAGAAACCATGCCTTTTTTTTAATTACTTTTTCGAATCAGAGTCGCACACCTCATGTAGTTTAGCCCATAGGTCTATATGTTTTGATAAGGTTTGTATCACAATTAAAGTGGCCAAATAACTTCTTCAAATGAAGCACATTACACCTGCTTTACAACGGGTGTGGAGCTTAACTGGCATAAATAATGTGGGCAGCGCGTGAGTTTTCAAGTTTGGGGAAGGTCATTTTCTCCATAAAGGTATATCTCCTTTATAATAAAAGCATTACCTGCATAATCTCATTTGTGGCAACTTTTGATAATGGTGTTTTCCCGCTAATGGAACATTCTCGCTTATAGCCTACGCATTGCGCCATTTATGAAGTCAAGAAATTGCCTAATGGTTTATTAACATTTTAAGCTAAACGTTTTGATCTGTTGCGTCAGCCTCATTGCGTAAAAAATTGTTTTTTTATGCTAGTGATTGTATTAATTTGGGATCTATCGCATCTGTCCCAGACTGTGTTTGGAATATTTATTTCTCGCACAGAATAGAATAGGTCAACTTTTGTACTATGGGGGATAGTAGATTGACTAGTGTTTATGCTGTTCGTTAGGCCTACTCATGTTGGCTGACGAAAAGTAAATGTGGACAGTTCTTCCTATATCTTCAATATGCACTTCGGAATTGGATAAGGATGTGTGCAGTGGCGTCCCGGATGCGTCTGTCTATAGGTATAAAGTACCTATTTCTTTGTTAACCGCTCAAAATCCTTTGGAGAAAATATCCTTTCTATTTTATTCAGCTTTGTTCAATTGTATTCTTCGTACTATAAAATAATGCCACGTGGACTACCAGACTAGCCAGTCATCTAAAGTTTATTGTACAACCACATCCATACCCTATTAGGACCAGGAGTTTTCCAGGTCAGGTTCTGTGGTCAGGAAAACTAGACGTGGAGGAAAGCTGACCAATGATGTCTTAATAATCCCTCGGCTCCTTTAAAGTGCCCCGGCCATTTACACATTTGAATCACTTCTATGATATGATGAACAACTGAGTTGTAAAATTGTAAGCAAGGCATGTTGGCCAGGCAATGTAAAATCCACAAAGCTTACAAGCTTGGCACTCAGCCTATATTAAGATTTCCATATTAGGCAACTACTCCACCTAGATATTTTACACACTTTTACAGAAACCAACGATGACAATTAGTATTTTAGGGCACTCTATAACTGAAATAGCCTTAAGCTTTCCTGCCTCACTGAATTCAATGTCAGTCATTTTATCCCCAGCTGGCTCTCTATATGCGGTTGCAATTGAGCTTTGGGACGAGGTCACATGTTGTCCAGTAGAAACAAAACCTCAGTTTAGATTAAGGCTGCAACTACGTCCATACGTCCATAATGTATTTAGAAATGTCTGCCTTTGTGGATTCCTCTGTTTCAGTGCTCTGTGGTAAACCAGTGGTGACAGTGGCTGGTGCTCTAATCCTCTCTGGTATTGCATCCTTGAAGTATTGGAGCCCCTGGGATGGATGGGCCGGCTGGTGTGGACCAAGTACCTCTGGGGAACATCCAGGGTAACACTTATTGACTGGCTGTGTTTACAAGGCTAGTCTACACACTGCAGTGGTACCTGCTCGTGGTACCATGGGTCCCCCACGGATACATTGCATTATCAATGATCAATTTCCTATTTTTTGCGACTAATATTCATGCCTGATTGCTTTCTTCCCTAAGAGGGAGCTTGGTGTTTCTTATAGCCTTGTACCGGTCTCCCTGCATTGATAAATGCCAGCTCTCACTGTGGGTAATCACCTTTAACACAGACACGACATAACTGTTGGCAGGTTATGGCTGTAAAACGGGTCTATGGCTAGCACTGCTGCTGCTGGTGTTATTGAACTAGGTCCAATGACTTCACCCTATGGTATGGTGTGTTGTTTACTGAGTGGAATTACATTTAAATACGTCAAGGTATATTACAAGGCCCTGTAGAGCTCTGTTGAAATGGTGGATTTAACAGTTCAGACAGCCCTCACATACACAGGTCTATACCATTACACACAGGTCCCGCCCAGAGACCCGCCCAGAAACAGGGAGTTTGACAGAGAGAGGCCTAGGCTGCCAGCTTGGCACGGTGACAGTCATTTCATGCCGCTCCTCATCTGTGTCTGGTTGACATGTGGCACGAGGGGCAGCGAGGATGGCGGCAGGCACTCCACACACCCACGACTCCCTTCAGAGAGAGAGAGAGATAATGTTTTGCATATAATTAGGCCACACATTAACTTGGTTTGTGAAACAAATTAGCACATTGAACAGTGCCAGGAGGGCCCTCAGGGTAGGGCAGACATGCATGTAGCACATGCTCAGTGGTGGCTGTTATCCTAATGGGGACCATATCAACCCACACTGGTGTCCCCATAGGGATAAAGAGTCTGCCAAGCACCTTGCCCTTTCCACATCTAGATAGTTGTTTGTGTATTAGACAAGGCATTTAGCTGATCCAATGTGATGGTCTTTCTGCATGATTGATGACCTTCTCTTTTTGTGTGACCGCATGTTGAGGTCAAAAAGTAGCGATGCTAGAACGGTGCCTTGGTGCACACCAAATCACAACGTCTCCAACTCTAACAGACGCCCTACATGAATGACCTGGAGGAGGCAGTAGACAGAGCCCTGAGGTCATCTCTTCAGACCTGCACAGCCATTGGTCACCTACTGCTCTCCAGTCTTGGACTTGTGGTTGATGGATGGAGCTTAAACAGCGAGAGGAAAAGAGAGAGTGTGTCGCTGTGAAATATGAAAGTATGGAATGCTTGGGGGTCAGAGTTGACTTGTTCATATGTGATGACTTAGCCCGTGTGTGTGTGTGTGGGTGGGTGTACATTACGTGCATGCTATTGATTTGCCTGGGATGACAACGGTCCATTTTAATTTCCTCTAAAGGAGTCAGAGGTTCTGAGAGGCTCCAGGTTTTGATGTCAGGATCGATAAGATAAGTCTTCTCTATATCACAGAGGATATCGTGTTCATCAAGATTACCCAGCCTCACCGTGTTCCTCCCTTTGATGAACTGTGAATGGAAACTTTTTGTTGAAGTGTGTGTGTTTTTCTTGCCATGATGCAGTGTGTGTCTCGGTGCTCGTTGGAGCGTGGGGGTGCTGTCAGCTTGGTTTCCTCTGTAATCGATGGATTGACGACAGTAGCGCTCCGACCCGAGTTCCGGGATTCCGCTCGGCCGAACACCCCTCTGGACCAGGGTCAGCCGCCGGGGGCCACAAGCATCGCTCCTCAGAGGGGCCACAACTCTCTCCACATCCCTCTGTCACCTTCCCTAACCCCTAGGGGTTACAACGGTACAACCACTGAGGAGAAGATGCAGTTAGCATGAGCATTACATTTGCTTGATCAGTAAAACATGGAGTTAGGCCTGTCCCTGTCGGTGGTTTCCAGTGACCACGTGGATTCGTATCACTCATTACAAATTACCCTCATTACCCTTAGTTCCATTTGGTTTGTTCTAGAGGGATAATGGAATTTTTCATGGTTCGCCATGAGGTCACTGTCTCAGAAGTGGAATGCCATGCCATCGGTATGCCGACTGCCGAGCGCAAATTCTAATATTGCAGTCTGTCACCGTAAAGTAAACTGTACTGTCCTGTTGGTATTGATCCTCTTGTATTGAGTTGAGCACAGCGTTAGATAGCCTCCAGCTGGGACTGGATGATCAGCAATGCTCTGTCTTCCGCCTCTGTTTGCTTTTGTGACCTATGCCCTGGTCTGCACCGCTGAAGAATCCCCCAGGTCTTTGAAGAGCCGTGGTATGTACGGGAACTGGATGACGTCCAAGAGAGCTGGCGCTCTCTCCCAGGGGAATCGTTCCTGGAAGTCCACTCCAATGTTTCCCCCCAAGAGCCAACCACAGAGAATATAAAGACTAAACAGAGATAATAAACTGACACAGACACATAGAAATGGCTTAAAGCCATGATAAGTCTTTAAACAGCTCCATTCCCTATATTATAGTGCTCTACCTTTGTACTGTAGACTTATAGGGACATCTAGCTACTGTATATTTCCGGCTTTGTGATCAGCAGAGAGGGGGCCAAACGCAGAGCAGACCCAATTACCCAGCATCCATCCACCCAGCCTGGCTGAAACACTAACAGCTGTTCGACCAGGAGTGGGAGAAGAGGCCAGGGATATCTTTGGTGTGTACTGTGTTTAATCTGACCACTTACCAGCCGGCTACCTGCAGAGACAGCCTCTTTTGTGTGTGTGTGTGTGTGTGTGTGTGTGTGTGTGTGTGTGTGTGTATTTCTGTGCCAATCCTGAGCCATACATGTGATTGCTTCAGCCACCAGGGGGCCTGTATATGAAGCAGGACAGACTATGAATAAGAGGCCCAGTCTGCATCACTCCAGAGCTGCAGCTCTGTCATGATTCTATTTCACGCCTGAGGAGTTGTGGCTCACCTGGCATAGAGACACCCAGACACCCAGTCAAAATCTCACGATACATGGCCCCATTCATTCTTTCCTTTACACGGATCAGTCGTCCTGGTCCCTTTGCAGAAAAACAGCCCCAAAGCATGATGTTTCCACCCCCATGCTTCACAGTAGGTATGGTGTTCTTTGGATGCAACTCAGCATTCTTTGTCCTCCAAACACGACGAGTTCAGTTTTTACCAAAAAGTTATATTTTGGTTTCATCTGACCATATGACATTCTCCCAATCTTCTTCTGGATCATCCAAATGCTCTCTAGCAAACTTCAGACGGGCCTGGACATGTACTGGCTTAAGCAGGGGGACACGTCTGGCACTGCAGGATTTGAGTCCCTGGCGGCATAGTGTGTTACTGATGGTAGGCTTTGTTACTTTGGTCCCAGCTCTCTGCAGGTCATTCACTAGGACCCCCCGTGTGGTTCTGGGATTTTTGCTCACCGTTCTTGTGATCATTTTGACCCCACGGGGTGAGATCTTGCAATACAGTTTTATATCTTTATGTTTGAAGCCTGAAATGTGGCAAAAGGTCGCAAAGTTCAAGGGGGCCGAATACTTTCGCAAGGCACTGTAAGTAAGCATTTCACTGTAAGTTCAACACCTGTTGTATTCGGTGCACGTTACAAATAAACTTTGATTTGATTTGAACCTGGTATAGAGGAGACGGACCCACTGGTTGCCCTCTAGGTTACAGAGAGCTGGTAGTCCCATCCACCAAACTACCAGGTGTGAAACAGTGAAGGGACTCAGGGGGTATGCTAATTTGGTATAGAGCAGACCTAACTCACTCCATTAAATTAATCAAAACAGGAACATTTTACATTTGGCTAAATGCTATAGATGGAAGGAATGCAGTTTGGAAACCTACCAAAAAACAATTAGGCAATAACAAATTCAATCCCTTTTAGACAATTTCCTGGGTAAAACGTTCCACTGTAATAGTGAAGGTGTAAACTTGGCAGTAGAAAATCTTAACAGCATATTTGACCTCTCAGCTTCCCTATCAAATCTAAAAAAAAATCTCAAATGGAAAACCGAAGAAAATGAACAACAATGACAAATGGTTTGATGAAGAATGCAAAAATCTAAGAAAGAAATTGAGAAACATGTCCAACCAAAAACATAGAGACCCGGAAAACCTGAGTCTACGCCTTCACTATGGTGAATCACGAAAACAATACAGAAACACACTTCGGAAAAAGAAGGAACAGCACGTCAGAAATCAGCTCAAACTAGTTGAAGAATCCATAGACTCTAACCACTTCTGGGAAAATTGGAAAACACTAAACAAACAACAACACAAAGAATTATCTACACAAGTGTAAAGGGATAAAGAATATGTACATAAAGATATATGAAGGAGTGATGGTACAGAACGGCATTGGCAAGATGCAGTAGATGGTATAGAGTACAGTATATACATATGAGATGAGTAATGTAGGGTATACAAACATAAAGTGGCATATTCTGCATAGATTCTGCAAGACCTAGGCCCTGACAGTAAATCTTAGTAAGACCAAAATAATGGTGTTCCAAAAAAGGTCCAGTCGCCAGGACCACAAATGCAAATTCCATCTAGACACCATTGCCCTAGAGCACACAAAAAATAATACATACCTTGGCCTAAACGATCTGAGAGACAAGGCAAGAAGGGCATTCTATGCCATCAAAAGAAACATAAAATTCAACATACCAATTAGGATCTAGATAAAAAAAATACTTGAATCAGTTATAGAACCCTTTTATGGTTGTGAGGTCTGGGCTCCGCTCACCAACCAAGAATTCACAAAATGGGACAAACACCAAATTGAGACTGCATGCAGTAGTCTGCAAAAATATCCTCTGTATACAACGTAGAACACCAAATAATGGATGCAGAGCAGAATTAGGCCGATACCCGCTAATTATTAAAATCCAGAAAAGAGTCGTTAAATTCTACAACCACCTAAAAGGAAGCGATTCCCAATCCTTCCATAACAAAGCCATCACCTACAGAGAGATGGAGACCTGGAGAAGAGTCCCCTAAGCAAGGTGGTGCTGGGGATCTGTTCACAAACACACCCCACAGAGCCCCAGGACAGCAACACAATTAGACCCAACCAAATAATGAGAAAACAAAAAAATAATTACGTGACACATTGGAAAGAATTAACAGAAAAACAGAGCAAACTAGAATGCTATTTGGCCCTAAACAGAGAGTACACAGTGGCAGAATACCTGACCACTGTGACAGACCCAAACTTAAAGAAAGCTTTGACTATGTACAGACTCAGTGAGCATAGCCTTGCTATTGAGAAAGGCTCTCAAAAGAAGACAGACTATGTACACACTGCCCACAAAATGGGGTGGAAACTGAGCTGCATTTCCTAACCTCCTGCCCAATGTATGACCATATTAGAGACGCATATTTCCCTCAGATTACACAGATCCACAAAGAATTAAAAAACAAACCCAATGTTGATTAAACTCCCATATCTACTGGGTGAAATACCACAGTGTGCCATCACTGCAGCAAGGTTTGTGACCTGTTGCCACAAGAAAAGGTCAACCAGTGAAAACAAACACCATTGTAAATACAACCCATATTTGTGCTTATTTATTTTCCCTTTTGTACTTTAACCATTTGTACATTGTTACAACACTGTATATATACATAATACAACATTTGTAATGTCTTTATTCTTTTGAAACTTCTGTGAGTATAATGTTTACTGTTAATTTGTATTGTTTATTTCACTTTTGTATATTATCTACCTCACCTGCTTTGGCAATGTTAACACGTTTCCCATGCCAATAAAGCCCCTTGAATTAAATTGAATTGAATTGAGAGAGAGACAGAGAGACAGAGAGAGACAGAGAGAGAGAGAGGGACAACTGGCAGCCCTACATAGTCAGTCAGCATAACAGATATCTAATAGATAACTCTGTTGAATAGATAACCCCTGTTAAATGGATGCTGTGTTCGAGCCCAGTCATCCCAGTAGTGACACATCCCTCTTGGCTCTGTGTCTGAGGATACAGAGATACAGAGAGATTAGCTCCTCTGTCTCAGCCCTGACGGCCATGCTGCACTGTTACTGTGGGAAGGTGCGGACACACATCCACACTGTCTCTCACACACATTGAAACTCATGCACACAGAGCGAGAGAGAGATACACACACAGTCACACACAGTCAGATGATTTGTGCCAGAGGGGATATCAGTGGTAGGCTGGCACTGGGAGACTGCCTCAGTCTCTCACAAAAGAACACCCATATCCCACAATGCCCTTCTCTCCTCGTCTCTGAACAAAGGCCATGCACAGGCCCACAATCTCTGACCTCACTTACCCCTCTGACCTTAATGCACTCACTATTTCTTCCCCCTCCTCTCTCTTCCTCTCCCTCCATCTCTCTTCCTCTCTCTTCCTCTCCCTCCCTCCATCTCTCTTCCTCTCTCTTCTTCTCCCTCCATCTCTCTTCCTCTCTTCCTCTCTCTTCTTCTCCCTCCTTCTCTCTTCCTCTCCCTCCCTCTCTCTTCCTCTCCCCCCCTCTTTCTCTCTTCTTCTCTCTCCCTCTCTCTTCCTCTCTCCCTCTCTCTTCCTCTCCCTCCCTCTCTCTTCCTCGCCCTCTCATCCTCTCGCTCTCTCCCTTTCTCTTCCTCTTTCTTCCTATCCCTCTCTCTTGACTTGCATGATGCTTGTTTACTACAAGGCTGACAGGTTACATTGATTCTGACAGGTTACATTGATTCTGACAGGATACATTGATTCTGACAGGTTACATTGATTCTGACAGGTTACATTGATTCTGACAGGTTACATTGATTCTGACAGGTTACATTGATTCTGACAGGTTACATTGATTCTGATAGGTTACATTGATTCTGACAGGATACATTAATTCTGACAGGTTACATTGATTCTGACAGGATACATTAATTCTGACAGGTTACATTGATTCTGACAGGTTACATTGATTCTGACAGGTTACATTGATTCTGACAGGTTACATTGATTCTGACAGGATACATTGATTCTGACAGGATACATTAATTCTGACAGGTTACATTGATTCTGACAGGTTACATTGATTCTGACAGGTTACATTGATTCTGACAGGTTACATTGATTCTGACAGGTTACATTGATTCTGACAGGATACATTAATTCTGACAGGTTACATTGATTCTGACGGGTTACATTGATTCTGACGGGTTACATTGATTCTGACGGGTTACATTGATTCTGACGGGTTACATTGATTCTGACAGGATACATTAATTCTGACAGGTTACATTGATTCTGACGGGTTACATTGATTCTGACGGGTTACATTGATTCTGACGGGTTACATTGATTCTGACAGGATACATTGATTCTGACAGGTTACATTGATTCTGACAGGTTGCATTGATTCTGACCGGTTGCATTGATTCTGACAGGTTACATTGATTCTGACAGGTTACATTGATTCTGACAGGTTGCATTGATTCTGACAGGATACATTGATTCTGACAGGTTACATTGATTCTGACAGGATACATTGATTCTGACAGGTTACATTGATTCTGACAGGTTACATTGATTCTGACAGGATACATTGATTCTGACAGGTTACATTGATTCTGACAGGATACATTGATTCTGACAGGCTACATTGATTCTGACAGGTTACATTGATTCTGACAGGTTACATTGATTCTGACAGGTTGCATTGATTCTGACAGGTTACATTGATTCTGACAGGTTACATTGATTCTGACAGGATACATTGATTCTGACAGGCTACATTGATTCTGACAGGTTACATTGATTCTGACAGGTTGCATTGATTCTGACAGGTTGCATTGATTCTGACAGGTTGCATTGATTCTGACAGGATACATTGATTCTGACAGGTTGCATTGATTCTGACAGGATACATTGATTCTGACAGGTTACATTGATTCTGACAGGTTACATTGATTCTGACAGGCTACATTGATTCTGACAGGATACATTGATTCTGACAGGATACATTGATTCTGACAGGATACATTAATTCTGACAGGATACATTGATTCTGACAGGATACATTGATTCTGACAGGTTACATTGATTCTGACAGGATACATTGATTCTGACAGGTTACATTGATTCTGACAGGTTACATTGATTCTGACAGGTTGCATTGATTCTGACAGGATACATTGATTCTGACAGGTTGCATTGATTCTGACAGGATACATTGATTCTGACAGGATACATTGATTCTGACAGGTTACATTGATTCTGACAGGTTACATTGATTCTGACAGGCTACATTGATTCTGACAGGTTACATTGATTCTGACAGGTTGCATTGATTCTGACAGGTTGCATTGATTCTGACAGGATACATTGATTCTGACAGGTTGCATTGATTCTGACAGGATACATTGATTCTGACAGGTTACATTGATTCTGACAGGTTACATTGATTCTGACAGGATACATTGTTTCTGACAGGTTACATTGATTCTGACAGGATACATTGATTCTGACAGGCTACATTGATTCTGACAGGTTACATTGATTCTGACAGGTTACATTGATTCTGACAGGTTGCATTGATTCTGACAGGATACATTGATTCTGACAGGTTGCATTGATTCTGACAGGTTGCATTGATTCTGACAGGTTACATTGATTCTGACAGGTTGCATTGATTCTGACAGGATACATTGTTTCTGACAGGTTACATTGATTCTGACAGGATACATTGATTCTGACAGGCTACATTGATTCTGACAGGTTACATTGATTCTGACAGGTTGCATTGATTCTGACAGGATACATTGATTCTGACAGGTTGCATTGATTCTGACAGGTTGCATTGATTCTGACAGGTTACATTGATTCTGACAGGTTGCATTGATTCTGACAGGTTGCATTGATTCTGACAGGATACATTGATTCTGACAGGTTACATTGATTCTGACCGGTTGCATTGATTCTGACAGGTTACATTGATTCTGACAGGTTACATTGATTCTGACAGGATACATTGATTCTGACAGGTTGCATTGATTCTGACAGGATACATTGATTCTGACAGGTTGCATTGATTCTGTAGTAGTGTTGGTACTATACATGATGTACAGTGTAGTAGTAGTGTTGGTGCTATACATGATGTACAGTGTAGTAGTAGTGTTGGTACTATACATGATGTGTAGTAGTAGTAGTAGTGTTGGTACTATACATGATGTACAGTGTAGTTGTAGCGTTGGTACTATACATGATGTACAGTGTAGTAGTAGTGTTGGTACTATACATGATGTACAGTGTAGTAGTAGTGTTGGTGCTATACATGATGTACAGTGTAGTAGTAGTGTTGGTACTATACATGATGTGTAGTAGTAGTAGTAGTGTTGGTACTATACATGATGTACAGTGTAGTAGTAGTGTTGGTACTATACATGATGTACAGTGTAGTAGTAGTGCTGGTACTATACATGATGTACTGTGTAGTAGTAGTGTTGGTGCTATACATGATGTACAGTGTAGTAGTAGTGTTGGTACTATACATGATGTACAGTGTAGTAGTAGTGTTGGTACTATACATGATGTACAGTGTAGTAGTAGTGTTGGTACTATACATGATGTACAGTGTAGTAGTAGTGCTGGTACTATACATGATGTACTGTGTAGTAGTAGTGTTGGTGCTATACATGATGTACAGTGTAGTAGTACTGTTGGTACTATACATGATGTACAGTGTAGTAGTAGTGTTGGTGCTATACATGATGTACAGTGTAGTAGTAGTGTTGGTACTATACATGATGTACAGTGTAGTAGTAGTGTTGGTACTATACATGATGTACAGTGTAGTAGTAGTATTGGTACTATACATGATGTACAGTGTAGTAGTAGTGTTGGTACTATACATGATGTACAGTGTAGTAGTAGTGTTGGTACTATACATGATGTACAGTATAGTAGTAGTGTTGGTACTATACATGATGTGTAGTAGTAGTGTTGGTGCTATACATGATGTACAGTGTAGTAGTAGTGTTGGTACTATACATGATGTACAGTGTAGTAGTAGTGTTGGTACTATACATGATGTACAGTGTAGTAGTAGTGTTGGTACTATACATGATGTACAGTGTAGTAGTAGTGTTGGTACTATACATGATGTACAGTGTAGTAGTAGTGTTGGTACTATACATGATGTACAGTGTAGTAGTAGTGTTGGTACTATACATGATGTACAGTGTAGTAGTAGTGTTGGTACTATACATGATGTACAGTGTAGTAGTAGTGTTGGTACTATACATGATGTACAGTGTAGTAGTAGTGTTGGTACTATACATGATGTGTAGTAGTAGTGTTGGTACTATACATGATGTACAGTGTAGAAGTGGTGGTGCTATACATGATGTACAGTGTAGTAGTAGTGTTGGTACTATACATGATGTACAGTGTAGTAGTAGTGTTGGTACTATACATGATGTGTAGTAGTAGTGTTGGTGCTATACATGATGTACAGTGTAGTAGTAGTGTTGGTACTATACATGATGTACAGTGTAGTAGTAGTGTTGGTACTATACATGATGTACAGTGTAGTAGTAGTGTTGGTACTATACATGATGTACAGTGTAGTAGTAGTGTTGGTACTATACATGATGTACAGTGTAGTAGTAGTGTTGGTACTATACATGATGTACAGTGTAGTAGTAGTGTTGGTACTATACATGATGTACAGTGTAGTAGTAGTGTTGGTACTATACATGATGTACAGTGTAGTAGTAGTGTTGGTACTATACATGATGTACAGTGTAGTAGTAGTGTTGGTACTATACATGATGTGTAGTAGTAGTGTTGGTACTATACATGATGTACAGTGTAGAAGTGGTGGTGCTATACATGATGTACAGTGTAGTAGTAGTATTGGTACTATACATGATGTACAGTGTAGTAGTAGTGTTGGTACTATACATGATGTACAGTGTAGTAGTAGTGTTGGTACTATACATGATGTACAGTATAGTAGTAGTGTTGGTACTATACATGATGTGTAGTAGTAGTGTTGGTACTATAAATGATGTGTAGTAGTAGTGTTGTTACTATACATGATGTACAGTGTAGTAGTAGTGTTGGTACTATACATGATGTACAGTGTAGTAGTAGTGTTGGTACTATACATGATCTACAGTTTAGTAGTAGTGTTGGTACTATACATGATGTGTAGTAGTAGTGTTGGTACTATACATAAAGTACAGTGTAGTAGTAGTGTTGGTACTATACATGATGTGTAGTAGTAGTGTTGGTACTATACATGATGTGTAGTAGTAGTGTTGGTGCTATACATGATGTGTAGTAGTAGTGTTGGTGCTATACATGATGTACAGTGTAGGAGTACTGTTGGTACTATACATGATGTACTGTGTAGTAGTAGTGTTGGTGCTATACATGATGTACAGTGTAGTAGTAGTGTTGGTACTATACATGATGTACAGTGTAGTAGTAGTGTTGGTACTATACATGATGTACAGTGTAGTAGTAGTGTTGGTACTATACATGATGTGTAGTAGTAGTGTTGGTACTATACATGATGTACAGTGTAGTAGTAGTGTTGGTACTATACATGATGTACAGTGTAGTAGTAGTGTTGGTACTATACATGATGTACAGTGTAGTAGTAGCGTTGGTACTATACATGATGTGTAGTAGTAGTGTTGGTACTATACATGATGTGTAGTAGTAGTGTTGGTACTATACATGATGTACAGTGTAGTAGTAGTGTTGGTGCTATACATGATGTACAGTGTAGTAGTAGTGTTGGTACTATACATGATGTGTAGTAGTAGTGTTGGTACTATACATGATGTACAGTGTAGTAGTAGTGTTGGTGCTATACATGATGTGTAGTAGTATTGTTTGTGCTATACATGATGTACAGTGTAGTAGTAGTGTTGGTACTATACATGATGTACAGTGTAGTAGTAGTGTTGGTACTATACATGATGTGTAATAGTAGTGTTGGTACTATACATGATGTACAGTGTAGTAGTAGTGTTGGTACTATACATGATGTACAGTGTAGTAGTAGTGTTGGTACTATACATGATGTGTGGTAGTAGTAGTGTTGGTACTATACATGATGTACAGTGTAGTAGTGTTGGTGCTATACATGATGTACAGTGTAGTAGTAGTGTTGGTACTATACATGATGTACAGTGTAGTAGTAGTGCTGGTACTATACATGATGTACAGTGTAGTAGTAGTGTTGGTACTATACATGATGTACAGTGTAGTAGTAGTGTTGGTACTATACATGATGTACAGTGTAGTAGTAGCGTTGGTACTATACATGATGTACAGTGTAGTAGTAGTGTTGGTACTATACATGATGTACAGTGTAGTAGTAGTGTTGGTACTATACATGATGTACAGTGTAGTAGTAGTGTTGGTACTATACATGATGTACAGTGTAGTAGTAGTGTTGGTACTATACATGATGTACAGTGTAGTAGTAGTGTTGGTACTATACATGATGTACAGTGTAGTAGTAGTGTTGGTGCTATACATGATGTACAGTGTAGTAGTAGTGTTGGTACTATACATGATGTGTAGTAGTAGTGTTGGTACTATACATGATGTGTAGTAGAGGTGTTGGTGCTATACATGATGTACAGTGTAGTAGTAGTGTTGGTACTATACATGATGTGTAGTAGTAGTAGTAGTGTTGGTACTATACATGATGTACAGTGTAGTAGTAGTGTTGGTACTATACATGATGTACAGTGTAGTAGTAGTGCTGGTACTATACATGATGTACTGTGTAGTAGTAGTGTGTGTGCTATACATGATGTACAGTGTAGTAGTAGTGTTGGTACTATACATGATGTACAGTGTAGTAGTAGTGTTGGTACTATACATGATGTACAGTGTAGTAGTAGTGTTGGTACTATACATGATGTACAGTGTAGTAGTAGTGCTGGTACTATACATGATGTACTGTGTAGTAGTAGTGTTGGTGCTATACATGATGTACAGTGTAGTAGTACTGTTGGTACTATACATGATGTACAGTGTAGTAGTAGTGTTGGTGCTATACATGATGTACAGTGTAGTAGTAGTGTTGGTACTATACATGATGTACAGTGTAGTAGTAGTGTTGGTACTATACATGATGTACAGTGTAGTAGTAGTATTGGTACTATACATGATGTACAGTGTAGTAGTAGTGTTGGTACTATACATGATGTACAGTGTAGTAGTAGTGTTGGTACTATACATGATGTACAGTATAGTAGTAGTGTTGGTACTATACATGATGTGTAGTAGTAGTGTTGGTGCTATACATGATGTACAGTGTAGTAGTAGTGTTGGTACTATACATGATGTACAGTGTAGTAGTAGTGTTGGTACTATACATGATGTACAGTGTAGTAGTAGTGTTGGTACTATACATGATGTGCAGTGTAGTAGTAGTGTTGGTACTATACATGATGTACAGTGTAGTAGTAGTGTTGGTACTATACATGATGTACAGTGTAGTAGTAGTGTTGGTACTATACATGATGTACAGTGTAGTAGTAGTGTTGGTACTATACATGATGTGTAGTAGTAGTGTTGGTACTATACATGATGTACAGTGTAGAAGTGGTGGTGCTATACATGATGTACAGTGTAGTAGTAGTGTTGGTACTATACATGATGTACAGTGTAGTAGTAGTGTTGGTACTATACATGATGTGTAGTAGTAGTGTTGGTACTATACATGATGTACAGTGTAGAAGTGGTGGTGCTATACATGATGTACAGTGTAGTAGTAGTATTGGTACTATACATGATGTACAGTGTAGTAGTAGTGTTGGTACTATACATGATGTACAGTGTAGTAGTAGTGTTGGTACTATACATGATGTACAGTATAGTAGTAGTGTTGGTACTATACATGATGTGTAGTAGTAGTGTTGGTACTATAAATGATGTGTAGTAGTAGTGTTGTTACTATACATGATGTACAGTGTAGTAGTAGTGTTGGTACTATACATGATGTACAGTGTAGTAGTAGTGTTGGTACTATACATGATCTACAGTTTAGTAGTAGTGTTGGTACTATACATGATGTGTAGTAGTAGTGTTGGTACTATACATAAAGTACAGTGTAGTAGTAGTGTTGGTACTATACATGATGTGTAGTAGTAGTGTTGGTACTATACATGATGTGTAGTAGTAGTGTTGGTGCTATACATGATGTGTAGTAGTAGTGTTGGTGCTATACATGATGTACAGTGTAGGAGTACTGTTGGTACTATACATGATGTACTGTGTAGTAGTAGTGTTGGTGCTATACATGATGTACAGTGTAGTAGTAGTGTTGGTACTATACATGATGTACAGTGTAGTAGTAGTGTTGGTACTATACATGATGTACAGTGTAGTAGTAGTGTTGGTACTATACATGATGTGTAGTAGTAGTGTTGGTACTATACATGATGTACAGTGTAGTAGTAGTGTTGGTACTATACATGATGTACAGTGTAGTAGTAGTGTTGGTACTATACATGATGTACAGTGTAGTAGTAGCGTTGGTACTATACATGATGTGTAGTAGTAGTGTTGGTACTATACATGATGTGTAGTAGTAGTGTTGGTACTATACATGATGTACAGTGTAGTAGTAGTGTTGGTGCTATACATGATGTACAGTGTAGTAGTAGTGTTGGTACTATACATGATGTGTAGTAGTAGTGTTGGTACTATACATGATGTACAGTGTAGTAGTAGTGTTGGTGCTATACATGATGTGTAGTAGTATTGTTTGTGCTATACATGATGTGTAGTAGTAGTGTTGGTGCTATACATGATGTACAGTGTAGTAGTAGTGTTGGTACTATACATGATGTACAGTGTAGTAGTAGTGTTGGTACTATACATGATGTACAGTGTAGTAGTAGTGTTGGTACTATACATGATGTGTAATAGTAGTGTTGGTACTATACATGATGTACAGTGTAGTAGTAGTGTTGGTACTATACATGATGTACAGTGTAGTAGTAGTGTTGGTACTATACATGATGTGTGGTAGTAGTAGTGTTGGTACTATACATGATGTACAGTGTAGTAGTGTTGGTGCTATACATGATGTACAGTGTAGTAGTAGTGTTGGTACTATACATGATGTACAGTGTAGTAGTAGTGCTGGTACTATACATGATGTACAGTGTAGTAGTAGTGTTGGTACTATACATGATGTACAGTGTAGTAGTAGTGTTGGTACTATACATGATGTACAGTGTAGTAGTAGTGTTGGTACTATACATGATGTACAGTGTAGTTGTAGCGTTGGTACTATACATGATGTACAGTGTAGTAGTAGTGTTGGTACTATACATGATGTACAGTGTAGTAGTAGTGTTGGTACTATACATGATGTACAGTGTAGTAGTAGTGTTGGTACTATACATGATGTACAGTGTAGTAGTAGTGTTGGTACTATACATGATGTACAGTGTAGTAGTAGTGTTGGTACTATACATGATGTACAGTGTAGTAGTAGTGTTGGTGCTATACATGATGTACAGTGTAGTAGTAGTGTTGGTACTATACATGATGTGTAGTAGTAGTGTTGGTACTATACATGATGTGTAGTAGAGGTGTTGGTACTATACATGATGTACAGTGTAGTAGTAGTGTTGGTACTATACATGATGTACAGTGTAGTAGTTGTGTTGGTACTATACATGATGTACAGTGTAGTAGTAGTGTTGGTGCTATACATGATGTGTAGTAGTAGTGTTGGTGCTATACATGATGTACAGTGTAGTAGTAGTGTTGGTACTATACATGATGTGTAGTAGTAGTGTTGGTACTATACATGATGTGTAGTAGTAGTGTTGGAGCTATACATGATGTACAGTGTAGTAGTAGTGTTGGTACTATACATGATGTGTAGTAGTAGTGTTGGTGCTTTACATGATGTACAGTGTAGTAGTAGTGTTGGTACTATACATGATGTGTAGTAGTAGTGTTGGTGCTATACATGATGTGTAGTAGTAGTGTTGGTGCTATACATGATGTACAGTGTAGTAGTAGTGTTGGTACTATACATGATGTACAGTGTAGTAGTAGTGTTGGTACTATACATGATGTGTAGTAGTAGTGTTGGTGCTATACATGATGTACAGTGTAGTAGTAGTGTTGGTACTATACATGATGTACAGTGTAGTAGTAGTGTTGGTACTATACATGATGTACAGTGTAGTAGTAGTGTTGGTGCTATACATGATGTACAGTGTAGTAGTAGTGTTGGTACTATACATGATGTACAGTGTAGTAGTAGTGTTGGTACTATACATGATGTACAGTGTAGTAGTAGTGTTGGTACTATACATGATGTACAGTGTAGTAGTAGTGTTGGTACTATACATGATGTACAGTGTAGTAGTAGTGTTGGTACTATACATGATGTACAGTGTAGTAGTAGTGTTGGTACTATACATGATGTGTAGTAGTAGTGTTGGTACTATACATGATGTACAGTGTAGAAATGGTGGTGCTATACATGATGTACAGTGTAGTAGTAGTATTGGTACTATACATGATGTACAGTGTAGTAGTAGTGTTGGTACTATACATGATGTACAGTGTAGTAGTAGTGTTGGTACTATACATGATGTACAGTATAGTAGTAGTGTTGGTACTATACATGATGTGTAGTAGTAGTGTTGGTACTATAAATGATGTGTAGTAGTAGTGTTGTTACTATACATGATGTACAGTGTAGTAGTAGTGTTGGTACTATACATGATGTACAGTGTAGTAGTAGTGTTGGTACTATACATGATCTACAGTGTAGTAGTAGTGTTGGTACTATACATGATGTGTAGTAGTAGTGTTGGTACTATACATAAAGTACAGTGTAGTAGTAGTGTTGGTACTATACATGATGTGTAGTAGTAGTGTTGGTACTATACACAATGTGTAGTAGTAGTGTTGGTGCTATACATGATGTGTAGTAGTAGTGTTGGTGCTATACATGATGTACAGTGTAGGAGTACTGTTGGTACTATACATGATGTACTGTGTAGTAGTAGTGTTGGTGCTATACATGATGTACAGTGTAGTAGTAGTGTTGGTACTATACATGATGTACAGTGTAGTAGTAGTGTTGGTACTATACATGATGTACAGTGTAGTAGTAGTGTTGGTACTATACATGATGTACAGTGTAATAGTAGTGTTGGTACTATACATGATGTACAGTGTAGTAGTAGTGTTGGTACTATACATGATGTACAGTGTAGTAGTAGTGTTGGTACTATACATGATGTGTAGTAGTAGTGTTGGTACTATACATGATGTGTAGTAGTAGTGTTGGTACTATACATGATGTACAGTGTAGTAGTAGTGTTGGTGCTATACATGATGTACAGTGTAGTAGTAGTGTTGGTACTATACATGTGTAGTAGTAGTGTTGGTGCTATACATGATATACAGTGTAGTAGTAGTGTTGGTACTATACATGTGTAGTAGTAGTGTTGGTACTATACATGATGTACAGTGTAGTAGTAGTGTTGGTACTATACATGATGTACAGTGTAGTAGTAGTGTTGGTACTATACATGATGTACAGTGTAGTAGTTGTGTTGGTGCTATACATGATGTACAGTGTAGTTGTAGTGTTGGTACTATACATGATGTACAGTGTAGTAGTAGTGTTGGTACTATACATGATGTACAGTGTAGTAGTAGCGTTGGTACTTTACATGATGTACAGTGTAGTAGTAGTGTTGGTACTATACATGATATGTAGTAGTAGTGTTGGTACTATACATGATGTACAGTGTAGTAGTAGTGTTGGTACTATACATGATGTACAGTGTAGTAGTAGTGTTGGTACTATACATGATGTACAGTGTAGTAGTAGTGTTGGTACTATACATGATGTACAGTGTAGTAGTAGTGTTGGTACTATACATGATGTACAGTGTAGTAGTAGTGTTGGTACTATACATGATGTACAGTGTAGTAGTAGTGTTGGTACTATACATGATGTACAGTGTAGTAGTAGTGTTGGTACTATACATGATGTACAGTGTAGTAGTAGTGTTGGTACTATACATGATGTACAGTGTAGTAGTAGTGTTGGTACTATACATAATGTACAGTGTAGTAGTAGTGTTGGTACTATACATGATGTACAGTGTAGTAGTAGTGTTGGTACTATACATGATGTATAGTAGTAGTGTTGGTACTATACATGATGTACAGTGTAGAAGTGGTGGTGCTATACATGATGTACAGTGTAGTAGTAGTATTGGTACTATACATGATGTACAGTGTAGTAGTAGTGTTGGTACTATACATGATGTACAGTGTAGTAGTAGTGTTGGTACTATACATGATGTACAGTATAGTAGTAGTGTTGGTACTATACATGATGTGTAGTAGTAGTGTTGGTACTATAAATGATGTGTAGTAGTAGTGTTGTTACTATACATGATGTACAGTGTAGTAGTAGTGTTGGTACTATACATGATGTACAGTGTAGTAGTAGTGTTGGTACTATACATGATCTACAGTTTAGTAGTAGTGTTGGTACTATACATGATGTGTAGTAGTAGTGTTGGTACTATACATAAAGTACAGTGTAGTAGTAGTGTTGGTACTATACATGATGTGTAGTAGTAGTGTTGGTACTATACATGATGTGTAGTAGTAGTGTTGGTGCTATACATGATGTGTAGTAGTAGTGTTGGTGCGATACATGATGTACAGTGTAGGAGTACTGTTGGTACTATACATGATGTACTGTGTAGTAGTAGTGTTGGTGCTATACATGATGTACAGTGTAGTAGTAGTGTTGGTACTATACATGATGTACAGTGTAGTAGTAGTGTTGGTACTATACATGATGTACAGTGTAGTAGTAGTGTTGGTACTATACATGATGTGTAGTAGTAGTGTTGGTACTATACATGATGTACAGTGTAGTAGTAGTGTTGGTACTATACATGATGTACAGTGTAGTAGTAGTGTTGGTACTATACATGATGTACAGTGTAGTAGTAGCGTTGGTACTATACATGATGTGTAGTAGTAGTGTTGGTACTATACATGATGTGTAGTAGTAGTGTTGGTACTATACATGATGTACAGTGTAGTAGTAGTGTTGGTGCTATACATGATGTACAGTGTAGTAGTAGTGTTGGTGCTATACATGATGTGTAGTAGTATTGTTTGTGCTATACATGATGTGTAGTAGTAGTGTTGGTGCTATACATGATGTACAGTGTAGTAGTAGTGTTGGTACTATACATGATGTACAGTGTAGTAGTAGTGTTGGTACTATACATGATGTGTAATAGTAGTGTTGGTACTATACATGATGTACAGTGTAGTAGTAGTGTTGGTACTATACATGATGTACAGTGTAGTAGTAGTGTTGGTACTATACATGATGTGTGGTAGTAGTAGTGTTGGTACTATACATGATGTACAGTGTAGTAGTGTTGGTGCTATACATGATGTACAGTGTAGTAGTAGTGTTGGTACTATACATGATGTACAGTGTAGTAGTAGTGCTGGTACTATACATGATGTACAGTGTAGTAGTAGTGTTGGTACTATACATGATGTACAGTGTAGTAGTAGTGTTGGTACTATACATGATGTACAGTGTAGTAGTAGTGTTGGTACTATACATGATGTACAGTGTAGTTGTAGCGTTGGTACTATACATGATGTACAGTGTAGTAGTAGTGTTGGTACTATACATGATGTACAGTGTAGTAGTAGTGTTGGTACTATACATGATGTACAGTGTAGTAGTAGTGTTGGTACTATACATGATGTACAGTGTAGTAGTAGTGTTGGTACTATACATGATGTACAGTGTAGTAGTAGTGTTGGTACTATACATGATGTACAGTGTAGTAGTAGTGTTGGTGCTATACATGATGTACAGTGTAGTAGTAGTGTTGGTACTATACATGATGTGTAGTAGTAGTGTTGGTACTATACATGATGTGTAGTAGAGGTGTTGGTACTATACATGATGTACAGTGTAGTAGTAGTGTTGGTACTATACATGATGTACAGTGTAGTAGTTGTGTTGGTACTATACATGATGTACAGTGTAGTAGTAGTGTTGGTGCTATACATGATGTGTAGTAGTAGTGTTGGTGCTATACATGATGTACAGTGTAGTAGTAGTGTTGGTACTATACATGATGTGTAGTAGTAGTGTTGGTACTATACATGATGTGTAGTAGTAGTGTTGGAGCTATACATGATGTACAGTGTAGTAGTAGTGTTGGTACTATACATGATGTGTAGTAGTAGTGTTGGTGCTTTACATGATGTACAGTGTAGTAGTAGTGTTGGTACTATACATGATGTACAGTGTAGTAGTAGTGTTGGTACTATACATGATGTGTAGTAGTAGTGTTGGAGCTATACATGATGTACAGTGTAGTAGTAGTGTTGGTACTATACATGATGTGTAGTAGTAGTGTTGGTGCTATACATGATGTACAGTGTAGTAGTAGTGTTGGTACTATACATGATGTACAGTGTAGTAGTAGTGTTGGTACTATACATGATGTACAGTGTAGTAGTAGTGTTGGTACTATACATGATGTGTAGTAGTAGTGTTGGTACTATACATGATGTACAGTGTAGTAGTAGTGTTGGTACTATACATGATGTACAGTGTAGTAGTAGTGTTGGTACTATACATGATGTACAGTGTAGTAGTAGTGTTGGTACTATACATGATGTACAGTGTAGTAGTAGTGTTGGTACTATACATGATGTACAGTATAGTAGTAGTGTTGGTACTATACATGATGTACAGTGTAGTAGTAGTGTTGGTACTATACATGATGTGTAGTAGTAGTGTTGGTACTATACATGATGTGTAGTAGAGGTGTTGGTACTATACATGATGTACAGTGTAGTAGTAGTGTTGGTACTATACATGATGTACAGTGTAGTAGTTGTGTTGGTACTATACATGATGTACAGTGTAGTAGTAGTGTTGGTGCTATACATGATGTGTAGTAGTAGTGTTGGTGCTATACATGATGTACAGTGTAGTAGTAGTGTTGGTACTATACATGATGTGTAGTAGTAGTGTTGGTACTATACATGATGTGTAGTAGTATTGTTGGAGCTATACATGATGTACAGTGTAGTAGTAGTGTTGGTACTATACATGATGTGTAGTAGTAGTGTTGGTGCTTTACATGATGTACAGTGTAGTAGTAGTGTTGGTACTATACATGATGTACAGTGTAGTAGTAGTGTTGGTACTATACATGATGTGTAGTAGTAGTGTTGGTGCTATACATGATGTACAGTGTAGTAGTAGTGTTGGTACTATACATGATGTACAGTGTAGTAGTAGTGTTGGTACTATACATGATGTACAGTGTAGTAGTAGTGTTGGTGCTATACATGATGTACAGTGTAGTAGTAGTGTTGGTACTATACATGATGTACAGTGTAGTAGTAGTGTTGGTACTATACATGATGTACAGTGTAGTAGTAGTGTTGGTACTATACATGATGTACAGTGTAGTAGTAGTGTTGGTACTATACATGATGTACAGTGTAGTAGTAGTGTTGGTACTATACATGATGTACAGTGTAGTAGTAGTGTTGGTACTATACATGATGTGTAGTAGTAGTGTTGGTACTATACATGATGTACAGTGTAGAAGTGGTGGTGCTATACATGATGTACAGTGTAGTAGTAGTATTGGTACTATACATGATGTACAGTGTAGTAGTAGTGTTGGTACTATACATGATGTACAGTGTAGTAGTAGTGTTGGTACTATACATGATGTACAGTATAGTAGTAGTGTTGGTACTATACATGATGTGTAGTAGTAGTGTTGGTACTATAAATGATGTGTAGTAGTAGTGTTGTTACTATACATGATGTACAGTGTAGTAGTAGTGTTGGTACTATACATGATGTACAGTGTAGTAGTAGTGTTGGTACTATACATGATCTACAGTGTAGTAGTAGTGTTGGTACTATACATGATGTTTAGTAGTAGTGTTGGTACTATACATAAAGTACAGTGTAGTAGTAGTGTTGGTACTATACATGATGTGTAGTAGTAGTGTTGGTACTATACACAATGTGTAGTAGTAGTGTTGGTGCTATACATGATGTGTAGTAGTAGTGTTGGTGCTATACATGATGTACAGTGTAGGAGTACTGTTGGTACTATACATGATGTACTGTGTAGTAGTAGTGTTGGTGCTATACATGATGTACAGTGTAGTAGTAGTGTTGGTACTATACATGATGTACAGTGTAGTAGTAGTGTTGGTACTATACATGATGTACAGTGTAGTAGTAGTGTTGGTACTATACATGATGTACAGTGTAATAGTAGTGTTGGTACTATACATGATGTACAGTGTAGTAGTAGTGTTGGTACTATACATGATGTACAGTGTAGTAGTAGTGTTGGTACTATACATGATGTGTAGTAGTAGTGTTGGTACTATACATGATGTGTAGTAGTAGTGTTGGTACTATACATGATGTACAGTGTAGTAGTAGTGTTGGTGCTATACAATATGTACAGTGTAGTAGTAGTGTTGGTACTATACATGTGTAGTAGTAGTGTTGGTGCTATACATGATATACAGTGTAGTAGTAGTGTTGGTACTATACATGTGTAGTAGTAGTGTTGGTACTATACATGATGTACAGTGTAGTAGTAGTGTTGGTACTATACATGATGTACAGTGTAGTAGTAGTGTTGGTACTATACATGATGTACAGTGTAGTAGTTGTGTTGGTACTATACATGATGTACAGTGTAGTAGTAGTGTTGGTGCAATACATGATGTGTAGTAGTAGTGTTGGTGCTATACATGATGTACAGTGTAGTAGTAGTGTTGGTACTATACATGATGTGTAGTAGTAGTGTTGGTACTATACATGATGTGTAGTAGTAGTGTTGGAGCTATACATGATGTACAGTGTAGTAGTAGTGTTGGTACTATACATGATGTGTAGTAGTAGTGTTGGTGCTTTACATGATGTACAGTGTAGTAGTAGTGTTGGTACTATACATGATGTGTAGTAGTAGTGTTGGTGCTATACATGATGTGTAGTAGTAGTGTTGGTGCTATACATGATGTACAGTGTAGTAGTAGTGTTGGTACTATACATGATGTACAGTGTAGTAGTAGTGTTGGTACTATACATGATGTGTAGTAGTAGTGTTGGTGCTATACATGATGTACAGTGTAGTAGTAGTGTTGGTACTATACATGATGTACAGTGTAGTAGTAGTGTTGGTACTATACATGATGTACAGTGTAGTAGTAGTGTTGGTGCTATACATGATGTACAGTGTAGTAGTAGTGTTGGTACTATACATGATGTACAGTGTAGTAGTAGTGTTGGTACTATACATGATGTACAGTGTAGTAGTAGTGTTGGTACTATACATGATGTACAGTGTAGTAGTAGTGTTGGTACTATACATGATGTACAGTGTAGTAGTAGTGTTGGTACTATACATGATGTGTAGTAGTAGTGTTGGTACTATACATGATGTACTGTGTAGTAGTAGTGTTGGTACTATACATGATGTACAGTGTAGTAGTAGTATTGGTACTATACATGATGTACAGTGTAGTAGTAGTGTTGGTACTATACATGATGTACAGTGTAGTAGTAGTGTTGGTACTATACATGATGTACAGTATAGTAGTAGTGTTGGTACTATACATGATGTGTAGTAGTAGTGTTGGTACTATAAATGATGTGTAGTAGTAGTGTTGTTACTATACATGATGTACAGTGTAGTAGTAGTGTTGGCACTATACATGATGTACAGTGTAGTAGTAGTGTTGGTACTATACATGATCTACAGTGTAGTAGTAGTGTTGGTACTATACATGATGTGTAGTAGTAGTGTTGGTACTATACATAAAGTACAGTGTAGTAGTAGTGTTGGTACTATACATGATGTGTAGTAGTAGTGTTGGTACTATACACAATGTGTAGTAGTAGTGTTGGTGCTATACATGATGTGTAGTAGTAGTGTTGGTGCTATACATGATGTACAGTGTAGGAGTACTGTTGGTACTATACATGATGTACTGTGTAGTAGTAGTGTTGGTGCTATACATGATGTACAGTGTAGTAGTAGTGTTGGTACTATACATGATGTACAGTGTAGTAGTAGTGTTGGTACTATACATGATGTACAGTGTAGTAGTAGTGTTGGTACTATACATGATGTACAGTGTAATAGTAGTGTTGGTACTATACATGATGTACAGTGTAGTAGTAGTGTTGGTACTATACATGATGTACAGTGTAGTAGTAGTGTTGGTACTATACATGATGTACAGTGTAGTAGTAGTGTTGGTACTATACATGATGTGTAGTAGTAGTGTTGGTACTATACATGATGTGTAGTAGTAGTGTTGGTACTATACATGATGTACAGTGTAGTAGTAGTGTTGGTGCTATACATGATGTACAGTGTAGTAGTAGTGTTGGTACTATACATGTGTAGTAGTAGTGTTGGTGCTATACATGATATACAGTGTAGTAGTAGTGTTGGTACTATACATGTGTAGTAGTAGTGTTGGTACTATACATGATGTACAGTGTAGTAGTAGTGTTGGTACTATACATGATGTACAGTGTAGTAGTAGTGTTGGTACTATACATGATGTACAGTGTAGTAGTAGCGTTGGTACTATACATGATGTGTAGTAGTAGTGTTGGTACTATACATGATGTGTAGTAGTAGTGTTGGTACTATACATGATGTACAGTGTAGTAGTAGTGTTGGTGCTATACATGATGTACAGTGTAGTAGTAGTGTTGGTACTATACATGTGTAGTAGTAGTGTTGGTACTATACATGATGTACAGTGTAGTAGTAGTGTTGGTACTATACATGATCTACAGTGTAGTAGTAGTGTTGGTACTATACATGATGTGTAGTAGTAGTGTTGGTACTATACATAAAGTACAGTGTAGTAGTAGTGTTGGTACTATACATGATGTGTAGTAGTAGTGTTGGTACTATACACAATGTGTAGTAGTAGTGTTGGTGCTATACATGATGTGTAGTAGTAGTGTTGGTGCTATACATGATGTACAGTGTAGGAGTACTGTTGGTACTATACATGATGTACTGTGTAGTAGTAGTGTTGGTGCTATACATGATGTACAGTGTAGTAGTAGTGTTGGTACTATACATGATGTACAGTGTAGTAGTAGTGTTGGTACTATACATGATGTACAGTGTAGTAGTAGTGTTGGTACTATACATGATGTACAGTGTAATAGTAGTGTTGGTACTATACATGATGTACAGTGTAGTAGTAGTGTTGGTACTATACATGATGTACAGTGTAGTAGTAGTGTTGGTACTATACATGATGTACAGTGTAGTAGTAGTGTTGGTACTATACATGATGTGTAGTAGTAGTGTTGGTACTATACATGATGTGTAGTAGTAGTGTTGGTACTATACATGATGTACAGTGTAGTAGTAGTGTTGGTGCTATACATGATGTACAGTGTAGTAGTAGTGTTGGTACTATACATGTGTAGTAGTAGTGTTGGTGCTATACATGATATACAGTGTAGTAGTAGTGTTGGTACTATACATGTGTAGTAGTAGTGTTGGTACTATACATGATGTACAGTGTAGTAGTAGTGTTGGTACTATACATGATGTACAGTGTAGTAGTAGTGTTGGTACTATACATGATGTACAGTGTAGTAGTAGCGTTGGTACTATACATGATGTGTAGTAGTAGTGTTGGTACTATACATGATGTGTAGTAGTAGTGTTGGTACTATACATGATGTACAGTGTAGTAGTAGTGTTGGTGCTATACATGATGTACAGTGTAGTAGTAGTGTTGGTACTATACATGTGTAGTAGTAGTGTTGGTACTATACATGATGTACAGTGTAGTAGTAGTGTTGGTGCTATACATGATGTGTAGTAGTAGTGTTGGTGCTATACATGATGTACAGTGTAGTAGTAGTGTTGGTACTATACATGATGTGTAGTAGTAGTGTTGGTACTATACATGATGTACTGTGTAGTAGTAGTGTTGGTACTATACATGATGTACAGTGTAGTAGTAGTATTGGTACTATACATGATGTACAGTGTAGTAGTAGTGTTGGTACTATACATGATGTACAGTGTAGTAGTAGTGTTGGTACTATACATGATGTACAGTATAGTAATAGTGTTGGTACTATACATGATGTGTAGTAGTAGTGTTGGTACTATAAATGATGTGTAGTAGTAGTGTTGTTACTATACATGATGTACAGTGTAGTAGTAGTGTTGGCACTATACATGATGTACAGTGTAGTAGTAGTGTTGGTACTATACATGATCTACAGTGTAGTAGTAGTGTTGGTACTATACATGATGTGTAGTAGTAGTGTTGGTACTATACATAAAGTACAGTGTAGTAGTAGTGTTGGTACTATACATGATGTGTAGTAGTAGTGTTGGTACTATACACAATGTGTAGTAGTAGTGTTGGTGCTATACATGATGTGTAGTAGTAGTGTTGGTGCTATACATGATGTACAGTGTAGGAGTACTGTTGGTACTATACATGATGTACTGTGTAGTAGTAGTGTTGGTGCTATACATGATGTACAGTGTAGTAGTAGTGTTGGTACTATACATGATGTACAGTGTAGTAGTAGTGTTGGTACTATACATGATGTACAGTGTAGTAGTAGTGTTGGTACTATACATGATGTACAGTGTAATAGTAGTGTTGGTACTATACATGATGTACAGTGTAGTAGTAGTGTTGGTACTATACATGATGTACAGTGTAGTAGTAGTGTTGGTACTATACATGATGTACAGTGTAGTAGTAGTGTTGGTACTATACATGATGTGTAGTAGTAGTGTTGGTACTATACATGATGTGTAGTAGTAGTGTTGGTACTATACATGATGTACAGTGTAGTAGTAGTGTTGGTGCTATACATGATGTACAGTGTAGTAGTAGTGTTGGTACTATACATGTGTAGTAGTAGTGTTGGTGCTATACATGATATACAGTGTAGTAGTAGTGTTGGTACTATACATGTGTAGTAGTAGTGTTGGTACTATACATGATGTACAGTGTAGTAGTAGTGTTGGTACTATACATGATGTACAGTGTAGTAGTAGTGTTGGTACTATACATGATGTACAGTGTAGTAGTAGCGTTGGTACTATACATGATGTGTAGTAGTAGTGTTGGTACTATACATTATGTGTAGTAGTAGTGTTGGTACTATACATGATGTACAGTGTAGTAGTAGTGTTGGTGCTATACATGATGTACAGTGTAGTAGTAGTGTTGGTACTATACATGTGTAGTAGTAGTGTTGGTACTATACATGATGTACAGTGTAGTAGTAGTGTTGGTACTATACATGATCTACAGTGTAGTAGTAGTGTTGGTACTATACATGATGTGTAGTAGTAGTGTTGGTACTATACATAAAGTACAGTGTAGTAGTAGTGTTGGTACTATACATGATGTGTAGTAGTAGTGTTGGTACTATACACAATGTGTAGTAGTAGTGTTGGTGCTATACATGATGTGTAGTAGTAGTGTTGGTGCTATACATGATGTACAGTGTAGGAGTACTGTTGGTACTATACATGATGTACTGTGTAGTAGTAGTGTTGGTGCTATACATGATGTACAGTGTAGTAGTAGTGTTGGTACTATACATGATGTACAGTGTAGTAGTAGTGTTGGTACTATACATGATGTACAGTGTAGTAGTAGTGTTGGTACTATACATGATGTACAGTGTAATAGTAGTGTTGGTACTATACATGATGTACAGTGTAGTAGTAGTGTTGGTACTATACATGATGTACAGTGTAGTAGTAGTGTTGGTACTATACATGATGTACAGTGTAGTAGTAGTGTTGGTACTATACATGATGTGTAGTAGTAGTGTTGGTACTATACATGATGTGTAGTAGTAGTGTTGGTACTATACATGATGTACAGTGTAGTAGTAGTGTTGGTGCTATACATGATGTACAGTGTAGTAGTAGTGTTGGTACTATACATGTGTAGTAGTAGTGTTGGTGGTATACATGATATACAGTGTAGTAGTAGTGTTGGTACTATACATGTGTAGTAGTAGTGTTGGTACTATACATGATGTACAGTGTAGTAGTAGTGTTGGTACTATACATGATGTACAGTGTAGTAGTAGTGTTGGTACTATACATGATGTACAGTGTAGTAGTAGCGTTGGTACTATACATGATGTGTAGTAGTAGTGTTGGTACTATACATGATGTGTAGTAGTAGTGTTGGTACTATACATGATGTACAGTGTAGTAGTAGTGTTGGTGCTATACATGATGTACAGTGTAGTAGTAGTGTTGGTACTATACATGTGTAGTAGTAGTGTTGGTACTATACATGATGTACAGTGTAGTAGTAGTGTTGGTGCTATACATGATGTGTAGTAGTAGTGTTGGTGCTATACATGATGTACAGTGTAGTAGTAGTGTTGGTACTATACATGATGTACAGTGTAGTAGTAGTGTTGGTACTATACATGATGTACAGTGTAGTAGTAGTGTTGGTACTATACATGATGTGTAGTAGTAGTGTTGGTACTATACATGATGTACAGTGTAGTAGTAGTGTTGGTACTATACATGATGTACAGTGTAGTAGTAGTGTTGGTACTATACATGATGTGTGGTAGTAGTAGTGTTGGTACTATACATGATGTACAGTGTAGTAGTGTTGGTGCTATACATGATGTACAGTGTAGTAGTAGTATTGGTACTATACATGATGTACAGTGTAGTAGTAGTGTTGGTACTATACATGATGTACAGTGTAGTAGTAGTGCTGGTACTATACATGATGTACAGTGTAGTAGTAGTGTTGGTACTATACATGATGTACAGTGTAGTAGTAGTGTTGGTACTATACATGATGTACAGTGTAGTAGTAGTGTTGGTACTATACATGATGTACAGTGTAGTTGTAGCGTTGGTACTATACATGATGTACAGTGTAGTAGTAGTGTTGGTACTATACATGATGTACAGTGTAGTAGTAGTGTTGGTACTATACATGATGTACAGTGTAGTAGTAGTGTTGGTACTATACATGATGTACAGTGTAGTAGTAGTGTTGGTACTATACATGATGTACAGTGTAGTAGTAGTGTTGGTACTATACATGATGTACAGTGTAGTAGTAGTGTTGGTGCTATACATGATGTACAGTGTAGTAGTAGTGTTGGTACTATACATGATGTGTAGTAGTAGTGTTGGTACTATACATGATGTGTAGTAGAGGTGTTGGTACTATACATGATGTACAGTGTAGTAGTAGTGTTGGTACTATACATGATGTACAGTGTAGTAGTTGTGTTGGTACTATACATGATGTACAGTGTAGTAGTAGTGTTGGTGCTATACATGATGTGTAGTAGTAGTGTTGGTGCTATACATGATGTACAGTGTAGTAGTAGTGTTGGTACTATACATGATGTGTAGTAGTAGTGTTGGTACTATACATGATGTGTAGTAGTAGTGTTGGAGCTATACATGATGTACAGTGTAGTAGTAGTGTTGGTACTATACATGATGTACAGTGTAGTAGTAGTGTTGGTACTATACATGATGTACAGTGTAGTAGTAGTGTTGGTGCTATACATGATGTACAGTGTAGTAGTAGTGTTGGTACTATACATGATGTACAGTGTAGTAGTAGTGTTGGTACTATACATGATGTACAGTGTAGTAGTAGTGTTGGTACTATACATGATGTACAGTGTAGTAGTAGTGTTGGTACTATACATGATGTACAGTGTAGTAGTAGTGTTAGTACTATACATGATGTGTAGTAGTAGTGTTGGTACTATACATGATGTGTGGTAGTAGTGTTGGTACTATACATGATGTACAGTGTAGTAGTAGTGTTGGTACTATACATGATGTACAGTGTAGTAGTAGTGTTGGTACTATACATGATGTACAGTGTAGTAGTAGTGTTGGTACTATACATGATGTACAGTTTAGTAGTAGTGTTGGTACTATACATGATGTACAGTGTAGTAGTAGTGTTGGTACTATACATGATGTACAGTGTAGTAGTGTTGGTGCTATACATGATGTACAGTGTAGTAGTAGTGTTGGTACTATACATGTTGTGTGGGAGTAGTGTTGGTACTATACATGATGTGTAGTAGTAGTGTTGGTACTATACATGATGTACAGTGTAGTAGTAGCGTTGGTACTATACATGATGTGTAGTAGTAGTGTTTGTACTATACATGATGTACAGTGTAGTGGTAGTGTTGGTACTATACATGATGTGTAGTAGTAGTGTTGGTACTATACATGTGTAGTAGTAGTGTTGGTACTATACATGTGTAGTAGTAGTGTTGGTACTATACATGATGTACAGTGTAGTAGTAGTGTTGGTACTATACATGATGTACAGTGTAGTAGTAGTGTTGGTACTACTATACATGATGTGTAGTAGTAGTGTTGGTACTATACATGATGTACAGTGTAGTAGTAGCGTTGGTACTATACATGATGTACAGTGTAGTAGTAGTGTTAGTACTATACATGATGTGTAGTAGTAGTGTTGGTACTATACATGATGTACAGTGTAGTAGTCGTGTTGGTACTATACGTGATGTACAGTGTAGTAGTAGTGTTGGTACTATACATGATGTACAGTGTAGTAGTAGCGTTGGTACTTTACATGATGTACAGTGTAGTAGTAGTGTTGGTACTATACATGATGTGTAGTAGTAGTGTTGGTACTATACATGATGTACAGTGTAGTAGTCGTGTTGGTACTATACATGATGTACAGTGTAGTAGTAGTGTTGGTACTATACATGATGTACAGTGTAGTAGTAGTGTTGGTACTATACATGATGTACAGTGTAGTAGTAGTGTTGGTACTATACATGATGTGTAGTAGTAGTGTTGGTACTATACATGATGTACAGTGTAGTAGTCGTGTTGGTACTATACATGATGTGTAGTAGTAGTGTTGGTACTATACATGATGTACAGTGTAGTAGTCGTGTTGGTACTTTACATGATGTACAGTGTAGTAGTAGTGTTGGTACTATACATGATGTGTAGTAGTAGTGTTGGTACTATACATGATGTACAGTGTAGTAGTCGTGTTGGTACTATACATGATGTACAGTGTAGTAGTGTTTTGTAGGATCAGCAGCAGTGATTTTCTGTATGGCTGGTACCATTCAGATAATAGTGAAGGGAACAGCCGGCTGCAGACAGTGAAACTGATCCATTCTCTCCCCCTCCCTCTTTCAATTCATTTCAATTCAATGGTCTTTATTGGCATGGGAAACGTGTTAACATTGCCAAAGCAAGTGAGGTAGATAATATGCAAAAGTGAAATAAACAATAAAAATTAACTGTAAACATTACACATACAGAAGTTTCAAAAGAATAAAGACATTACAAATGCCGTATTATGTATATATACAGTGTTGTAACGATGTACAAATGGTTAATGTACAGAAGGAAAAATATATCAACTTAAATATGGGTTGTATTTAAAATGGTGTTTGTTCTTCACTGGTTGACCTTTACCTGTGGCAACAGGTCCCAAATCTTGCTGCTGTGATGGCACACTGTGGTATTTCACTCAGTAGATATGGGAGTTTAATCAACATCGGGTTTGTTTTCTAATTCTTTGTGGATCTGTGAAATACGTCTCTGTCTCTGTTATGGGTTGAGCTGGAGTAGAAAGCAGAACACACATTGTGACCTCAGGGACTTTTTCCACCAGGGTGAATGGGGTCAACAGAGTTCTTCAGTTTGTCACGATGTGAGGAAAAGTGCAGTCAACATGGACTCATTAGAGAGCCAGAAACAGAGACAGAGACAGCAATAGAAAGAGAGATAGATGTAGGGAGGGATGGAGATGGAGAGAGAGATAGATGTATGGAGAGAGAGATAGATGTAGGGAGAGAGAGATATATGTAGGGAGGGATGGAGAGAGAGAGATGTAGGGAGGGATGGATGGAGATGGAGAGAGATAGATGTAGGGAGGGATGGAGATGGAGAGAGAGAGATGTAGGGCGAGATGGAGAGAGCGATAGATGTAGGGAGGGATGGATGGAGATGGAGAGAGATGTAGGGAGGGATGGAGAGAGCGATAGATGTAGGGAGGGATGGATGGAGATGGAGAGAGATAGATGTATGGAGATGGAGAGAGAGATATATGTAGGGAGAGATGGAGAGAGCGATAGATGTAGGGAGGGATGGATGGAGATGGAGAGAGATGTAGGGAGGGATGAGAGAGCGATAGATGTAGGGAGGGATGGATGGAGATGGAGAGAGAGATAGATGTATGGAGATGGAGAGAGCGATAGATGTAGGGAGGGATGGATGGAGATGGAGAGAGAGATAGATGTATGGAGATGGAGAGAGCGATAGATGTAGGGAGGGATGGATGGAGATGGAGAGAGAGATGTAGGGAGGGATGGATAGAGAGATAGATAGATGTAGGGAGGGATGGAGAGAGCGATAGATGTAGGGAGGGATGGAGAGAGAGAGATAGATGTAGTGAGGGATGGATAGATGTAGGGAGGGATGGAGAGAGAGATAGATGTAGGGAGGGATGGATGGAGATGGAGAGAGATAGATGTAGGGAGGGATGGATGGAGATGGAGAGAGATAGATGTAGGGAGGGATGGAGAGAGAGAACATGGATATGAACAGCTGTTGGAGGCATTACTCAACATCTGTCCTGCTCTTCACTTAGAGTGGTCTGCTTACCAGGGCAGCCGGAACACACACACACACACACACACACACAGAGGGAGAGGGAGAGACATCCAATTTCATAACTCACACATGCTAATCTTAATCACTAGCAATCTGAAATGTTCAGTACAATTTTCTGTGTTTTGTGTCTTCCTTAATTCTCGACACCCAGAGCCAAATCTGAGGTGCACACTGGCCAGCTACTTGATTTATGTCTCGTTTGTCATAAGAGACTTTATCTTCCCTTCTGTTTGTTGTGTTCTTATATTCAGCCCTAAAACACAGTTCCCTGCATTCAAGACTAAAACCTACAATTTGTTGATAATGGTTTTTGCTTGGAGGATAAGGAGTGATATTATCTCCCTCCTTGGTGATGAGGTTTCATTTCCTTTCGTAAGGTGCACTCCCTGCCTCATCTGAGTCATAAGAACAGGGAACATGTTACACCCACACACACACACACACACACACACACACACACACACACACACACACACACACACACACGCACACACGCAGAGAGAGTGCTCTGGTACTGCAGAGTGGTCTCCCATGGGCGACACCGCTGCTACTAGAGCATTGTGGGAAAATGCAAATATTGACACCCGCTTGATCTGTGTTTAAATACTAGAGTCATTCATCAATTACATCGGTCAACATGACCCATATTGTTAATACTGAGGCTTGCAAATACTACTATGGTGCTATTGTTATGTAAAAGCTGACATGGCTTTACACAGTAGCAGTTGTGCAGAGGAATAGCCTACAGCCAAACATCCATGTAGACAGAATCGTTACAGACATCAATGCATATAGTGTCCTTTACATATGGACCTGGCTAAAATCAATGGCTTGACATACGTTGATATGATCTGATGCATCTATGTGTGCATTTCCTGCAGCTGTTTGACCGCGTGAGGGAGGACAACCCAGACTTCCACCAGAAGATAGTTCCTATCAGCAGTGAGTTGACACAGCCTGCCCTGGCCATCAGTCCTGAGGACGTAGAGAGACTGACCTCCTGCGTCAACATCATCTTCCACTGTGCTGCCACCATCCGCTTCGACGAACCCCTCAAGTGAGGACCACACCCCCTACACACTGACTCTTCCTCTATCACCTAGCTCACATGCTAACTCACCACTTTATCAACTCAACAAATCAAATCAGTTTGATTGTGTATAAATGCATGGACATAGCTTGTGTCTGACACAGAGAGAGGTACAAAGACATAGAGATCCTATTAACTGACGTCAACACAGTAGACAGTCTGTAGTTGCGAGGAGGTCAGCCCGTATAGGGGCCAGGGTCGTCTTTATCTTGGTCACATGTTTTATTTTGATATTTTACTCGGGTCTGGTTTATGGGGTCGGAGGGTTTTGCTTTGTCATTGTCCCGAGTACCAGAAAGTGCCCATTGTCCAGGGACTTCCTACAGGAAGTGATGTTTGTTTGATAGTCTGGACTGTTTGTGTTCTGGTGTTGACCAATGGGGAAGCTGATATATCTAGAGTATGATGAGGATGTTGAGAGACACAACAGAGATCCCAAGATAATATAGCGTCTGTGTAGCGTCTGTCAAGCAACATTGTCAAGCAACAGGCAAACACTTACATAAATAGTAATTAAACATATTACATCAAAATCCAATGCAATGTTGAGCGAATAAAGTCTTGTAGAATACAGTCATATTGAATTTAAAAATTGAAACTGTTTAAGTTTTCAATATTCCATGTGGTTTCATCATCTCACGTAGTAGACAGTGCATCGATGTTCCATGTGGTGAGAGAGAGACAGACCGATAGAGAGAGATATGTATCCAGGGAGTCTGCAGGGGTTCAAAGGTTAGGGGGTGGGATGACCTGAAATATTCTGCTTTTACAAACTGTTATGCTGTTTTCAAATTAAACTCAATACCTTGCTCTTGTTAAAGCTTTTTAGAATGTATTCTTTTTTTGTAGGGGGTAGAGAGATGTATCCAGGGAGTCTGCAGGTAGCTAGCTGTAGGGGGTAGAGAGATGTATCCAGGGAGTCTGCAGGTAGCTGGCTAGCTGTAGGGGGTAGAGAGATGTATCCAGGGAGTCTGCAGGTAGCTGGCTAGCTGTAGGGGGTAGAGAGATGTATCCAGGGAGTCTGCAGGTAGCTGGCTAGCTGTAGGGGGTAGAGAGATGTATCCAGGGAGTCTGCAGGTAGCTGGCTAGCTGTAGGGGGTAGAGAGATGTATCCAGGGAGTCTGCAGGTAGCTAGCTAGCTGTAGGGGGTAGAGAGATGTATCCAGGGAGTCTGCAGGTACAGTGCCTTGCGAAAGTATTCGGCCCCCTTGAACTTTGCGACCTTTTGCCACATTTCAGGCTTCAAACATAAAGATATAAAACTGTATTTTTTTGTGAAGAATCAACAACAAGTGGGACACAATCATGAAGTGGAACGACATTTATTGGATATTTCAAACTTTTTTAACAAATCAAAAACTGAAAAATTGGGCGTGCAAAATTATTCAGCCCCTTTACTTTCAGTGCAGCAAACTCTCTCCAGAAATTCAGTGAGGATCTCTGAATGATCCAATGTTGACCTAAATGACTAATGATGATAAATACAATCCACCTGTGTGTAATCAAGTCTCCGTATAAATGCACCTGCACTGTGATAGTCTCAGAGGTCCGTTAAAAGCGCAGAGAGCATCATGAAGAACAAGGAACACACCAGGCAGGTCCGAGATACTGTTGTGAAGAAGTTTAAAGCTGGATTTGGATACAAAAAGATTTCCCAAGCTTTAAACATCCCAAGGAGCACTGTGCAAGCGATAATATTGAAATGGAAGGAGTATCAGACCACTGCAAATCTACCAAGACCTGGCCGTCCCTCTAAACTTTCAGCTCATACAAGGAGAAGACTGATCAGAGATGCAGCCAAGAGGCCCATGATCACTCTGGATGAACTGCAGAGATCTACAGCTGAGGTGGGAGACTCTGTCCATAGGACAACAATCAGTCGTATATTGCACAAATCTGGCCTTTATGGAAGAGTGGCAAGAAGAAAGCCATTTCTTAAAGATATCCATAAAAAGTGTCGTTTAAAGTTTGCCACAAGCCACCTGGGAGACACGCCAAACATGTGGAAGAAGGTGCTCTGGTCAGATGAAACCAAAATGGAACTTTTTGGCAACAATGCAAAACGTTATGTTTGGCGTAAAAGCAACACAGCTGAACACACCATCCCCACTGTCAAACATGGTGGTGGCAGCATCATGGTTTGGGCCTGCTTTTCTTCAGCAGGGACAGGGAAGATGGTTAAAATTGATGGGAAGATGGATGGAGCCAAATACAGGACCATTCTGGAAGAAAACCTGATGGAGTCTGCAAAAGACCTGAGACTGGGACGGAGATTTGTCTTCCAACAAGACAATGATCCAAAACATAAAGCAAAATCTACAATGGAATGGTTCAAAAATAAACATATCCAGGTGTTAGAATGGCCAAGTTAAAGTCCAGACCTGAATCCAATCGAGAATCTGTGGAAAGAACTGAAAACTGCTGTTCACAAATGCTCTCCATCCAACCTCACTGAGCTCGAGCTGTTTTGCAAGGAGGAATGGGAAAAAATGTCAGTCTCTCGATGTGCAAAACTGATAGAGACATACCCCAAGCGACTTACAGCTGTAATCGCAGCATAAGGTGGCGCTACAAAGTATTAACTTAAGGGGGCTGAATAATTTTGCACGCCCAATTTTTCAGTTTTTGATTTGTTAAAAAAGTTTGAAATATCCAATAAATGTCATTCCACTTCATGATTGTGTCCCACTTGTTGTTGATTCTTCACAAAAAAATACAGTTTTATATCTTTATGTTTGAAGCCTGAAATGTGGCAAAAGGTCGCAAAGTTCAAGGGGGCCGAATACTTTCGCAAGGCACTGTAGCTAGCTAGCTGTAGGGGGTAGAGAGATGTATCCAGGGAGTCTGCAGGTAGCTAGCTGTAGGGGGTAGAGAGATGTATCCAGGGAGTCTGCAGGTAGCTAGCTATCTGTAGGGGGTAGAGAGATGTATCCAGGGGGTCTGCAGGTAGCTAGCTAGCTGTAGGGGGTAGAGAGATGTGTCCAGGGAGTCTGCAGGTAGCTAGCTGTAGGGGGAAGAGAGATGTATCCAGGGAGTCTGCATGTAGCTAGCTGTAGGGGGTAGATGTCTTTAGATGTCTTTAGATGTCTCCTACTCAGTGAGGAAGCGGGAATGAGGTCTTCAGAGGGATTATTAAAACATTAAAGAGCTCTGTGTCTATCTGTCTCAGTGTATTCTCACAAGTCTTCATCATACTGTTAAATACGCCTGTCTGGGTGCCTGTGCGGCTGCTGGGAACAGATCCCGTTGAGTAGGAGAGACAGGACAGCCTTAAGGGATGAGATGCAGTCAGAGAGGTGAAAGGAGGTGTGGGGAGGCGGGACATTAGCCATGACTGACAGCTCAGTTAGGGAAAAGCTGTGAGAGTGTTCTCTGAACAGCATCATAGCTCTCTTCTCCTCCCTCTTTCACTTTCTTTTCTCTTTTCACCCTTACCTCTCCATCCCTTCCTCTGTATTTCTCTCTCTTTCTCCCCTGTTCTCTCTCACGTTCTCTCGTCTGACACACAATGATGTTACCCTGTCTCCAGAGAAACAAAGTTGCCAGGGGGAGTTGGACCATAATCAGACAACAGTTTAATCACTGGGACCCAGACCACAGCATTTCAGATAGCGCCCTAGACTCAACATCTGTGCTGTGCAAATGTACAAGGCTAGTCAAGCCTAGCACTGCAGCAGTGATAAGCACCATAGCCACCATAGCTTCTAGGATACAGTATATCTGGCACCCTAATGAAAATACAACAGCGGAATTCATTAATGACTCAGCGGCTTGGAACAGTGAGGAACACAGTTAGGAGCAGTCCACAGACACAGTGGTGTTCTCTCTCAAACTGGCCTAGTGCTCTATAATAGTTCTCAAACTGGCCTAGTGCTCTATAATAGTTCTCAAACTGGCTTAGTGCTCTATAATAGTTCTCAAACTGGCTTAGTGCTCTATAATAGTTCTCAAACTGGCCTAGTGCTCTATAATAGTTCTCAAACTGGCCTAGTGCTCTATAATAGTTATCAAACTGGACTAGTGCTCTATAATAGTTCTCAAACTTGCCTAGTGCTCTATAATAGTTCTCAAACTGGCCTAGTGCTCTATAATAGTTCTCAAACTGGCCTAGTGCTCTATAATAGTTATCAAACTGGCCTAGTGTTCTATAATAGTTCTCAAACTGGACTAGTGCTCTATAATAGTTCTCAAACTGGCCTAGTGCTCTATAATAGTTCTCAAACTGGCCTAGTGCTCTATAATAGTTATCAAACTGGCCTAGTGTTCTATAATAGTTCTCAAACTGGACTAGTGCTCTACAATAGTTCTCAAACTACCCTAGTGCTCTATAATAGTTCTCAAACTGGCCTAGTGCTCTATAATAGTTATCAAACTGGCCTAGTGTTCTATAATAGTTCTCAAACTGGACTAGTGCTCTACAATAGTTCTCAAACTACCCTAGTGCTCTATAATAGTTCTCAAACTACCCTAGTGCTCTATAATAGTTCTCAAACTGGCCTAGTGTTCTATAATAGTTCTCAAACTGGCCTAGTGCTCTATAATAGTTTTCAAACTACCCTAGTGCTCTATAATAGTTATCAAACTGGCCTAGTGTTCTATAATAGTTCTCAAACTGGACTAGTGCTCTACAATAGTTCTCAAACTACCCTAGTGCTCTATAATAGTTCTCAAACTACCCTAGTGCTCTATAATAGTTCTCAAACTGGCCTAGTGCTCTATAATAGTTATCAAACTGGCCTAGTGTTCTATAATAGTTCTCAAACTGGACTAGTGCTCTACAATAGTTCTCAAACTACCCTAGTGCTCTATAAAAGTTCCCAAAACCACATCTGCACTTACATACACACACACACCTTCCACACTGCCTGACTGTGGCTGAGAAGCACTATCTTTCTCTGTAGACTGGCTGAGAGGTGAGCTAGATTTTTGTCTGTTTTCCTGGAATGGAAGCACATTGCTGGAATCAAGTGTGAGGATAAAAGGGTTTGAGGGAGGATTATTATAATGCCAACTCTCCAATGTGCTCTCTCTCTTTCTCACCCTTCTCTCTCTTTTTCTGTTTCTCTCTTTCTCACCCTCCCCTCTCTCTTTTTCTGTTTCTCTTCTTCTCCCTCTGTCTCTCTCTCTTTCTCACCCTCCTCTCTCTCTTTTTCTGTTTCTCTCTTTATCACCCTTCTCTCTCCCTTTTTCTGTTTCTCTTCTTCTCCCTCTGTCTCTCTCGGTCTGTCTCTCTCTCTTTCTCACCCTTCTCTCTCTTTTTCTGTTTCTCTCTTTCTCCCTCTGTCTCTCTCGGTCTGTCTCTCTCTCTCTTTCACTGTCTCACTTCTCTCCTTGTGAGGATGTTACGGGAATGCATAGTGTGCTTATGCTTCTTATGTGTACTTATGCACAGTGATCTCTTACCCAGTCCTGCTGTGTGTGTGTCCTCTCTTCCCAGACACGCCCTGCAGCTGAATGTGATGGCCACGCAGCAGCTCCTGAATCTGGCCCAGCAGATGCACCACCTCCAGGCCTTCATCCACATCTCCACAGCCTACGCCAACTGCAACCGCAGGCACATCGACGAGATCATCTACCCACCGCCTGTAGAACCCAAGAAGCTCATTGACTCCCTGGAGTGAGTAGTGTGAAGTCAACTTTCTGCATCTGAGTTGGGGGTGGGGTTGCTGCTATTACGATTTCATCTATTCAGGAAGTGAATTCATTTGCAAATTTCATGCATTGAAAATATGCTCAGTGAAGATAAATGGCACTTAGGCCTGGATTCGATCAGATCAAGCATTAACTGGCATAGCTGATGATTTGGCGCAGTCGGAGGTGGATCTACGTTGCACCAGTCACATCGGTGAGCAGCTGCTCTTGTGATCATTGTCACGAAGCCACACCCGTTCCACTCACGTTGGAAGGTCAGAATGAGAAAATGTCCTCTTTAGGTATAATGCCGGGAGCCGCTTGTGGATTTGACAGCTCTAAGGCCTCTAAACCTCTAAACAACGTGTATGCTTCTAAACCTCTAAAAAACCTCTATGCCTCTAAACAATCTCTATGCTGGTGTCGACTAGCGCAGATCTGATAGAATCTTAGTTAGATAAATGCCAGTATATTCATTGAATTTCAATTAATCTCCTGAAGGAACTGATTGAAATGGAATTGAACCGAACCAAGGACCTTGTGCCATTTCCAACTAATGATTGATTATAATTACCATCACAGACGGCTATCGGAGTGAACGACGTTTCATCTATCTACACAAAATGGCAACTTTTTTTGTTTTTTGTGAATTTTACTCTTTTTTTCTCCCCAATTTTGTGGTATCCAATTGTTTTAGTAGCTACTATCTTGTCTCATCGCTACAACTCCGAAGGTTGAAAGTCATGTGTCCTCCGATACACAACCCAACCAAGCCGCACTGCTTCTTAACACAGAACCCGGAAGAACCCACAGAATCCAACCCGGAAGCCAGCCGCACTAATGTGTCGGAGGAAACACCGTGCACCTGGCAACCTTGGTTAGCGCGCACTGCGCCCGGCCCGCCGGTGCGCGATGAGACAAGGATTTCCCTACCGGCCAAACCCTCCCTAACCCGGACGATGCTAGGCCAATTGTGCGTCGCCCCACGACCTCCGGGGCGGCCGGTTTACGACAGAGCCTGGGCGCGAACCCAGAGTCTCTGGTGGCACAGCTGGTGGCACAGCTGGCGCTGCAGTACAGCGCCCTTAACCACTGCACCACCCGGGAGGCCCTCAAAATACCAACTTTACTTCAATCCTGGCATGTGTCCTGTACCATTGTGATGTGAGTCTAATTGTGTGTCCTCTTGTGTCTGCGACTGCAGGTGGATGGAGGACAGCATTGTCTGTGACATCACGCCACGCCTCATCGGGGACCGCCCCAACACCTACACCTACACCAAAGCCCTGGCAGAGTGCGTGGTTCAGAAGGAGAGCAGCAAGCTCAGCATCGGCATCATCAGACCCTCCATAGTGGGAGCCAGCTGGCAGGAGCCTTTCCCTGTGAGTGCCGTTACCATAGAGATACAGTATCATATACATACATCATTCTGTGGGACTAGATTACAGCAATAAAGTCAATAGATGATCAATAGATACATGGATCACATTCTGTATGTAGTCTGTGGACGTTAAACAGTGTACTGACTGGTCAGCAAGATAAGTGTATCAGAAGAAGTGTGATTGGCTCAGCCACCTGCCTGTTGGGAAATGTATCACAATTTATAAAAATCTATGTAGCACTTTCACTGTGATGGTAAAAGGGCTCTGTCAGAATTCTGTCAATTCTCACACCATCATGTCCTGCTGTGGTGCCAAATGGATGGGAATTAGCGATCGATCGCTGTAATAGTACACTGGTCAATATATCTCCCCTGTGTACAGTCAGACTTAAAGGGGGATTGGGTGTGTAGTGCTGAGTAAAGGTTGTATTAGGGATGGACCAGGACTAATGGTTCTAATAGTTCAGAAAGTCTGGCTGGGCTGGATTCCAGGACTCGAAGAGGAGTGTCCCTGACCCCAACATCTGGGTAGGCGTTGTGAGGGGGGCAAGGAAGGGGCGATGGGGAAAGGGAGGGGTACTGCCAGTGCTGAAACCGGAGAGCCTATGAGTGTCTCCTACTAGATAGAAGGTCACTGAAAAGCAACTGTAGGTTCATGGAAAGGCCACTCTGAAGGGTGCAGTAATCAATCAATCAATATAATGTATTTTATAAAGGTATTTTGACATCAGCAGTTGTCCCTAGAAAGGCAGGAACCTAGGGAGAAAGCTAGATAAGAACCAGCTTCCGAGGGGTGGCCAGTCCTCTTCTGCATGTACAGGGTGATGGTACTTTCATGAGTAAGCTGCTTTTTATTTTCTAATCTGTCCAGCTGTTGTAGTGTAGGCTAACATCTTAGCGTAAGGATTCCACAGCGTTTAGCATTTTAATCTCACTTAGCATAGCGGCAGATGGACATATTAAAGCGTTTAAAATATAAATGCAGACTTTATTGCTGCTTAAAATTTTGGAGGAGCAATGGGAGGATGGTGTTCAACATTTCATCATTTTTGTGATTATAATATTCGTCCAAGTTCTTTCCCGCAAATTCAAGTGACATGCTTACTTTATTTTCCTACAGGAATTTTATTTGAACGTCTGAGGCTCCATAAATTCACACAGAAAGAGATCAAAAATCTAGAAGACGAAAAAATTCACACTTTCAGAGTTTTCAATAGAGTATAATACACTTTTAAACAGCACTAAGTATATTCACAGAAAACGACTATACAGCCCCAGGGCTGCATTTAGTTTTCTGGGGCTGTAACGTTTCAACAGAGCAGGATCCAGGCCTGGCAGCAAAACAGCCAAAAGATCACGCTTTACAAGTTTATTGCGCAGGCAGCTTGAGACAGTGGGAGCGACGGGAGGAGTGTGTGTGTGTGTGTGTGTGTGTGTGTGTGTGTGTGTGTGTGTGTGTGTGTGTGTGTGTGTGTGTGTGTTGAACTTCAATCTCCATGTCCTCAGAACTCCGTTAAGTGTTAAAATGTCACAGGCGATCCCTCAATGAGGTCAAAGATGTATACCTGCAGAAATTGTGTCTTGGACGGTGTGATAAGGACTCCTATTTGTCTGACTGTCTGTCTGCACCAGACCATGTAGCCTTACCCTGTAGGGACAAGCCACAGCCAGACCCACACAAATAAGCCCAGTCTATTACCAATGTATTACCGGAGGGCTAATTGATGTGGACACTGTTACTCTCCCTATCTCAGTCTCCATAGGTAGCTAGCTAGCCTAGCACACCACTGGAATGCTAACTCAGCAGATACACAACAATCTAATTGATGTGGACACTTACTCTCCCTATCTCAGTCTCACTCTCCATAGGTAGCTAGCTAGCCTAGCACACCACTGGAATGCTAACTCAGCAGATACACAACAATCTAATTGATGTTACTGTTAGGAGGCTATTTGTAACTTGATGATGTTGCAGCAATGTTATAGTGCTGCTTGAAGCTAGAATTCCTAATTGAAACGGTAACAAAGCGGAAACACCGCCTGTGTTTTGTTAAAAAGCTGAGGCAGGTAGCCTAGTGGTTAGAGCGAATCCCTGAGCTGACAAGGTCTTCGTTCTGCCCCTGAACAAGGCAGTTAACTCACTGTTCCTAGGTCGTCATTGCAAATACGAATTTGTTCTTAAACTGACTTGCCTGGTTAAATAAAGAAAATGGGCCTGGAGAAATGTAACCACTCTCAAATTCATAGACAGAGCTATGGATGCAAGGACTAACCATCCATGATATAAAATGTATAGTTTTAACCATGTTGTTAGGCTATACAGTGTTTGTTTATATTTACAACCATTAAAGTAGAACAAGCTTGTATTTTGGGTTCTGATGGGGTATGACAGCTGAACTAAGCTCACGAGGCATTTATAAGTTATATTCTTCAACAATCAATGGGTATATATCATTAATTTATAAGTCCAAAAATAGATGTAGCAACTAAGGATTCCAGCTTTAAGGGGGGTACTTAGGGTTCTCTTCCACCTACGTCTCTATTCAGTCTGCATCGCTGAAGCATTCCAGATTGCGAGATATACATTTTTAGGTCATTTCCGATTGAGCAGACATATGCAGCATTTACCGTGTCCGCTTACGCTGGAACATTGCCTTTCAGTTTAAATAACGGATAAAAAAAATCCGTACAGATTGAATAGAGCCCCTAATCTCTCATTACACTAATTTATTCCCTCCCTGTTCTTCTGTCTCAGGGTTGGATCGACAACTTCAATGGACCAAGCGGAGTCTTCATCGCTGTAAGTACCAACATCTACTTATTAGTTGTATTTTTCAGATAGTAAGTTTGCTCATTTTGATGCCACTAGTTTAAACAATGATCAGGTGATGATGTGGTGGTAACCCTGTGTCCTGTCTGATCAGGCGGGGAAGGGCATCCTGCGCACCATGAGAGCCAACAATGATGCGGTGGCGGACCTCATCCCTGTGGACGTGGTCATCAACCTGACCCTGGCCGCTGGCTGGTACACAGCAGTGCACAGGTTAACTTTCCCCCCAGGTGGAATATGGTTTGACCAATGACTGTATGGTTTAACCCACACAAACAAACACCCCCCCATATTGACCTGCAGGAAGTTCTCCTGTAAACCTACCTTAGCCCAGTTTGTTCAAACACATCTCCCCAGCTCCACACCATTGACTGATGAGGAAGCCCAGTGTTTTCAAATTATGTGATTTTGTGTTTGTGGGCTCATTTTATAGATGTTTCCTAATGGACCCTCCCCTTTGATCCCTTTAACACTTGACCCTTCTGACCTCCTCTCTCTGCTCCCTTGCAGACCCAAAGCAGCGCTGGTTTACAACTGCACAACGGGCGGCATCAACCCTTTCCACTGGGGAGAGATCGGTAGGTATCTGTCAGTCTGTCTGTATGCCTGTTACAGTGACATAATCAGTGCTTGCTCATCTGCCACTATGTCTTCCGTCGTCATAAATCAATGTACTTCAGCAGTTGAAATCTTGATCAAATCACATTTTATTGGTCACATACACATGGTTAACAGATGTTATTGCGAGTGTTGCGAATTGCTTGTGCTTCTAGTTCCAACAGTGCAGCTATATCTAACAATTCCACAGCAACTACCTAATACACACAAATCTAAGTAAGGAATGGAATAGGAAAATAAATATATGGATGAGCGGCATAGGCAAGATGCAATAGATGGTATGAGATGAGAAATGCAAACATTATTAAAGTGACTAGTGATCCACTTGGTTGATGGTGTTGTCACTATGAAACTACGCATCAAACATTCCCACCGGGGATATGAAACAGGGGGTTGTCTGTCAGTCCTGGTTCTCCTAAATCAGTTTGAATGGTGTAGCAGTGAGAAGCAGGTGGAAAACATTTGTCATGATTAGATGGCCAGGGATTTGACAGTGGCGAGGGTCTACTGCCACCTTCTGGCAGCTAGTAGAACATTACTGAACCCACACACTGTGTACATCTGTTTGACCTCACCACTGTGGATCTGCCCAAATGACAACTCCCATCAGCAGTAAAGCACAGTTGCCCAAACAATAACAAGTAGAGGCATCATGTCATCATGAAAATCACCCCACCAGCATTTTGGTTGTGGTGGCAGCTCACCTCCCGGCCCATCATCTACCGTACATCCCAGTGGACCACAGAGGAAAAGGTCCATGCGGGCCGGGTATCTGTCAGGCTCAGATTAGCGCGGTAGCGGGCGACAGCCAGGGTCCCTATGCTCTCAGATTAGCGCGGTAGCGGGCGACAGCCAGGGTCCCTATGCTCTCAGATTAGCGCGGTAGCGGGCGACAGCCAGGGTCCCTATGCTCTCAGATTAGCGCGGTAGCGGGCGACAGCCAGGGTCCCTATGCTCTCAGATTAGCGCGGTAGCGGGCGACAGCCAGGGTCCCTATGCTCTCAGATTAGCGCGGTAGCGGGCGACAGCCAGGGTCCCTATGCTCTCAGATTAGCGCGGTAGCGGGCGACAGCCAGGGTCCCTATGCTCTCAGATTAGCGCGGTAGCGGGCGACAGCCAGGGTCCCTATGCTCTCAGATTAGCGCGGTAGCGGGCGACAGCCAGGGTCCCTATGCTCTCAGATTAGCGCGGTAGCGGGCGACAGCCAGGGTCCCTATGCTCTCAGATTAGCGCGGTAGCGGGCGACAGCCAGGTCCCTATGCTCTCAGATTAGCGCGGTAGCGGGCGACAGCCAGGGTCCCTATGCTCTCAGATTAGTGAATCTGCTCCTTTCATTCTGGGAAATTGGCATCAGATGGCTGGCAGAGGGATTAGGGCTCATCACTCTGCCTCGCTGTTATAAACCTGGGATAGCGGGCACTAATCTACTGGAACACATAAGAGCTAAGAATTAAGCTAATCAAACTGGGTCTAGGGGACCCATGGGGCTGTTTAGGGAAGTTGGAGGTTTGCTGGCTGGATATGTTATCAAAATTCTGGTATCTTAATTGGTTTTGGTCGCCTTCTCTCCACTGTCCACTTCTCACCCCTTTTGGAAAAAGGTCAATATATTTGAGGAGCGGCAGTAAGGAGAGGGAACGTGGAGGGAAATGAGACAGTAATTCACTCGCTCGTCATCAGGCAAATGATGTTTACAGAGGAGGAATCACAAAATACAAAGTGATAAACTAATATAGCTACTTGTGCAATACATTCTATAGATAAAAGGATAAGTAGAGTATCGTTTTAAATGTGTGCATGGTTGTCTCCTTTGAGAAAACAGCTGATTCAAAGGGGGTGTGGAAAATGTTAAAACACTTCGGCGCTAGCAGCCATGAGGAAGCACATGATTATCCTTGGCGAGGAGGAGGCTATCGAGGAGTGGATGACACTTACTAACGAATTGACACTCTCCATGACCACTTATCACTGAGAGGAGGACAGAGGTGTCGAGGAAAGGCCGGAATTTTGTGCAATAGAGAATCTCCCAAGGAATCAAAGAAGGAGCCCTGGAATAGTGCTCTGGAGTTTCTCATTTAATTCCCGGCCTCAATCTTGTGCTGAGGGAAGCTCCACTTTCTAGGGCAGAACAAATGTGATTGGTTGGATGAAAAGCTCTGTGTTAAACTAACATGTCAGTGTGTGGAGTTTACAGATGAGTCAAATAAAATAAATGCTTTCAGGGAGCTAGGTTGGAGGGCGTTGCCAGTTCGAATCCTGGCTGTGACTTGTTTTCCTTACCAAACATTTTAATGAATTACATTTCTAATCTACTTTGTTTACTTTGACTGAACAGCATTAAATACTTGAAAAAACAAGGGTGCTGCTGGATAGGGACCAGAAGGTCACAGGTTCTAATCTCGCTGATGCCTTTTTTCCAAAAATGTATATTTGTGTTACCTTTCCCTAGCAGGGAACACTCACCCTCAACACCAAAACCATCTTTCAACTCTTGTTAGTGGGGCTGGAGAATAGTCCCTCTGGCCGGGATTCAATAACGTCGCCCTTTGTCAGCCATGCACCCTGTAAAGGCAGTGTTCACAGTAAACACAGCATGTTCTCCCTTTAAATGGCACATAGCCAACAAATCACGATCAGATTGAATCCTATTGTTCTACTTAGAGTTAATAAAAAAAATATACAATTAATGACAGAGTTGATCCACAGAAATGTGCTGGAGCACGGTGCAACATCAGGGGTGTGGCTTTGATTCCTCGAAGGGTCATATGTAGTGTGGCACGTGGTCTCAGAGCATTTTGTATTATACTGTACGTAAATCCAAAACACTCCATTTAGTATGAGATGTCTTCCTCGCCATTCTCCAGTAGTCGTTGCTGGCCAGCCCAATTAGCATAGTAGAGGGCTGGGTAGCCAGGATCTGTCCTTTACTCCAATGAGGTTGGCATCAGACAACTTTGGTTCAGCTCTTTGCACATCATGGACCGCAGGCTTCAATCACCAGTGGTCTTGGAGGGGTATCACAGCTGTAGGGGATGGGCCCGGTCTACTTGGACCTCTGCCTCATTTTCCACCGCTTCAGTCTGCGCGTACGTTTCTTCCTCCACTTGGCTCTCAAATTGATGAGATCAACTTGAAAACAAAAGCACTAAAACAGTTATAGGGAATAAATTAAATGGGAAAGCCTCAAAATGACAAAACTACAGCTCAACAGGAGAGAGCTACCCTCGGGCTTACCCCAGATAGTTTTCTACACAGGAGAGAGCTACCCTCGGGCTTACCCCAGATCGTTTTCTACACAGGAGAGAGCTACCCTTGTAAGGCTGTTCACTTCTTTATAGAGGCTGGTGGGTCACGAGGAACAAATTCACACCAGTATCACCCACTGGTTCTTTCACTAGCAGTTTCCCCAGCAGTTTTACCTTGGTCTGAGCAGCCTTGATTGCAGCCATGTGGGGAAGGTGTGCAGCTGCTGTGAATGAGGTCATTAGTGCAACAGAAAACCACACCCTTGGATACATCCCAATTCTCTAATATAGTGGCTGAGGAAAATGTGAGAGGTACTTCTGTAACGTTACACCCCTTAAAATGCCACAACTGAATAGAGCTGTAAGATAGGGATGTCAGCTCCATTCCTTCACTTTTTTAACTCCTTTGTATTCTCTCTCAGAGCACCATGTGATGTCCAGCTTCAAGAGGAACCCTCTGGAGCAGGCTTTCAGAAGGCCCAACGCCAACATCACCTCCAACTACCTGATGAACCAGTATTGGATCCTGGTCAGCCACAAGTTCCCTGCCCTCATCTACGACCTCTACCTGAGACTGTCTGGACAGAAGCCCCAGTAAGATTACTAATGTCCTGACAATCAGCATTGTCACTAGACCATTGTTCGGTCTATGAAAATTTAACTACCTACTTGGTTTCAACCCAATCAACACATTGTGATGTAAAAATAGATCAAATGATCTGTAATCATAAAGAAATCAGTGTTTGCTGCATACAAGTGATCTTTAATGAAGTCTTCAGTGAAACGAACATTACAATTGTGTACAATATGCATGCAGTACATTTGGACTGCGATCCTCCATTCTGCTCTCTCTGTGTAGGATGATGCGTATCTTCAACCGGCTGCACAAGGCCATCGGCCTGCTGGAGTACTTCAGCAGTCAGGACTGGGAGTGGAACTCAGAGAACATGAACATGCTGATGAGCCACCTCAGCCCCGAGGACAGGAAGGTACAGTAGACTCAGCATCCATCCTCTATGCACACACTATCTCTGCATGTTGATGTGTATAGTCAATATGGTGTGTATTTCACCTAGTAATGCCACCAAGCCATCATTTCAGCTCAAACAAACAGCTTTATTGATTTCAAGACAACAGGTCACTAATAAGGCAGCATAGACTAGTGGTTAGAGCATGGACTAGGAACTGAAAGTTTGCAAGATCAAATCCCCGAGCTGACAAGGTAAAAATCTGTAGTTCTTCCCCTGAACAAGACAGTTAACCCACTGTTCCTAGGCTGTCATTGAAAATAAGAATTTGTTCTTAACTGACTTGCCTAGTTAAATAAAGGTAAATAAAATACTTACATCATTACATTTCAGAAGGTTAAATTATAGATATCCCAAAGGTTTTCATAATCAACAGAATGTGACCATAATAGCCATGTCTTACTGCACACTCTCTCCCAGACATTCAACTTTGACGTGCGTCAGCTGAACTGGCCAGAGTACATAGAGAACTACTGCATCGGCACCAAGAAGTACGTTCTGAATGAAGACATGTCCGACATCCCTGCAGCCAGGCAACACCTCAGGAAGTGAGTAGACTACTTACAGGGCTGACTGTGTTTGCTCCTGTCTTATTATGAAGAAGGATGTAAATGACAGTGTGTACTTCCAACTCCCTCCCTCAGGCTGAGGAACATCCGCTACACATTCAACACTCTACTGCTGGTCTTCATCTGGAGGGTGTTCATCGCCCGCTCTCAGATGGCTAGGAACATCTGGTACTTTGTGGTCAGCCTCTGCTTCAAGTTCCTCTCCTACTTCAGGGCCTCCAGCACACTCACCAACTGATGACCAACTGACCGTTGACCAGCTGAACGCCCTGCTCGCCTCCTCAACCAGACCACACCCCTCAGACCTGCAGCAGCACCCAACCCCACTCCTCACCCAGACCTCACCCCTCAGACCTCCAGCAGCACCCAACCCCACTCCTCAACCAGACCTCACCCCTCAGACCTCCAGCAGCACACAACCCTACTCCTCAACCAGACCACACCCCTCAGACCTGCAGCAGCTCACAACCCCACTCCTCACCCAAACCTCACCCATCAGACCTGCAGCAGCACAACCCCACTCCTCACCCAGACCTCACCCCTCAGACCTCCAGCAGCACACAACCCTACTCCTCAACCAGACCACACCCCTCAGACCTCCAGCAGCACCCAACCTCACTCCTCAACCAGACCACACCCCTCAGACCTCCAGCAGCACACAACCCTACTCCTCAACCAGACCACACCCCTCAGACCTCCAGCAGCACACAACCCTACTCCTCAACCAGACCACACCCCTCAGACCTCCAGCAGGACACAACCCCACTCCTCAACCAGACCACACCCCTCAGACCTGCAGCAGCACCCAACCCCACTCCTCACCCAGACCTCACCCCTCAGACCTCCAGCAGCACCCAACCCCACTCCTCAACCAGACCTCACCCCTCAGACCTCCAGCAGCACACAACCCTACTCCTCAACCAGACCACACCCCTCAGACCTGCAGCAGCTCACAACCCCACTCCTCACCCAAACCTCACCCATCAGACCTGCAGCAGCACAACCCCACTCCTCACCCAGACCTCACCCCTCAGACCTCCAGCAGCACACAACCCTACTCCTCAACCAGACCACACCCCTCAGACCTCCAGCAGCACCCAACCTCACTCCTCAACCAGACCACACCCCTCAGACCTCCAGCAGCACACAACCCTACTCCTCAACCAGACCACACCCCTCAGACCTCCAGCAGCACACAACCCTACTCCTCAACCAGACCACACCCCTCAGACCTCCAGCAGGACACAACCCCACTCCTCAACCAGACCACACCCCTCAGACCTCCAGCAGCACACAACCCCACTCCTCAACCAGACCTCACCCCTCAGACCTCCAGCAGCACACAACCCCACTCCTCAACCAGACACTGTTCCTTCTGACCCTGTTGTACGTCATACAGTAAAACCACTATGTAAGTGTTATTTCTTTTCTAACTACGGCTTTTCTTAAAGCGACAGATTACATATGCAACAATAAACCCATTGTATACTCTCCCCACGTTTTTGCTCATAGTTTACGTCCTCCCCAACTCAGATACAATGTCTTGGAATAGAGGATTTTTTTTTGCATACTTGAAATACTGTATGTCAAGCCTCCACTGAAAGACAATTTATGTACATTGACTCTTAATGTGTGAATCCTGAGATATCCATGGCCTCTCTTCTTCCATGGGCGATGTGTTTTTACCTTGTATTGGTTTGTACTGACAAAATATTTGGGAACCTGTACTCTGTAGCGAGGCCAGCTAAGGATATCCGAGAGTAACTTCAGTGTTGATCACATTAAAGGCTTTATTCAATCTGTGAAGTTGAAGCGCTACAGACCCTGCGATATAAATTGAAAAGGTCATTTCCAATTGAGCCAACACATGCAGCTTTTACCGTGAATGCAGTCTGCAAAAGCAGGAACATTCCCCTTGTTTCAATCATGCTGTAAAGCTGAACTTCTGTGATGTGGATTGAATGGAGCCCTAAATCTTGACCACTAAAGACTACTACTGAAGTACTACAAACATCTGACCTGGTTGATGACTACTGAATATTGACATCGGTATGTTTGACACAACGCATAAGACACATTTTTTGTTTTACAGTTTGTCCACTTTTTGCCTGTTTTGTACAGCAGTTTATATTGAAACTAAGTTTACAATTTTTTCATCTTTATAAACAATTGCGTCAAACTAAGGCTCGTCTTAAGTGGTACGGCGCATTCGGAAAGTATTCAGACCCCTTGACTTTTTCCAAATTTTGTTAAAATTACAGCCTTGTTCTAAAATTGGTTAAATAAATGTTTTTCCTCAATCTACACACAATACCAAAAAATGTATTAAATAAAAAACAGAAATACCTTATTTCCATAAGTATTCAGACCATTTGCTATGAGACTCAATTGAGCTCAGGTGCATCCTGTTTCCATTGATCATCCTTGAGGTGTTTCTACAACTTGAATGGAGTCCACCTGTGGTAAATTCAATTGATTGGACATGATTTGGAAAGGCACACAACTGTCTAAGGTCCCACAGTTGACAGTGCATGTCAGAGCAAAAACCAAGCCTTGAGGTCGAAGGAATTGTCCGTAGAGCTCTGAGACGGGATTGTGTTGAGGCACAGATCTGGTGAAGGGTACCAAAAGATTTCTACAGCATTGAAGGTCCCCAAGAACACAGTGGCCTCCATCATTCTTAAATGGAAGAAGTTTGGAACCACCAAAACTCTTCCTAGAGCTGACTGCCCAGTAATCGTCACATCTGGAGGAAACCTGGCACTATCCCTACGGTGAAGCATGGTGGTGGCAGCATTATGCTGTGGGGATGTTTTTTAGTGGCAGGGACTGGGAGACTAGTCAGGATAGAAGGAAAGAGGAATGGAGAAGTACAGAGATCCTTGATGAAAAACCTGCTCCAGAGCACTCAGAACATCAGACTGGGGCGAAGGTTCACCTTCCAACAGGACAACGACCCTAAGCACACAGCCAAGACAATGCAGGAGTGGCTTCGGGACAAGTCTCTGAAATGTCCGTGGCCCAGCCAGAGCCCGGACTTGAACCCGATCAAACATCTCTGGAGAGACCTGAAAATAGCTGTGCAGCAACGCTCCCCATCCAACCTGACAGAGCTTGATAGGATCTGCAGAGCAGAATGGGAGAAACTTCCCAAATACAGGTGTGCCAAGCTTGTAGCGTCATACCCAAGAAGACTCTGTAATCTCTACCAAAGGTGCTTCAACAAAGTACTGAGTAAAGGGTCTGAATATTTATGTAAATGTGATACTTCAGTTTTTATAAATTTGCTCAAATTTATAAAGACCTGTTTTTGCTTTGTCATTATGGGTTATTGTGTGTAGTTTAATCAATTTAAGAACAAGGCTGTAACGTAACAAAGTGTGGAAAAAGTCAAGGGGTCTGAATACTTTCCGAATGCACTGTAGATGGTGACAGTATCATATATAAAACAAGTTTAGAAGATGTGTAAATAGTTCTATATTATTTTTCTAGACGACTTAAACGAGTAGTATTCTTGAGGGTTGATTCTGCAGGAGTCTGACTCTACCACAGAGCTCCCCAGACTAGATCTGAAGTGTTACTTGTGGCAGACAGCAGCAGTCCATTTTTTAATGAGATGATACATCTATATACAGTATCAATGGTAGAAGTCTTGACTAAATGTACCTCAAATCCTCCCTCTGGAAAAACATGTTTTTATGTGAGCCAGTAATGCTGTGCAACAATAGTGACTGTCCTTTCCTAAATTCAGTAAGGGACTATGAACCAAATGCATGCCCAACAATGAAGTTGAACAAAATGTCCTGCTTTTTATGGATCTTGGCATCTGTCATGTTGATAACAAAGCAGTGTCTTTGTTATGATACATAGTGGAAGCAGAGCACTGTGGGTAGATCAGTGCTAACTGGGAAGTGTTCTGTGAACTGCAACACTTACGACTTTGTTTATTTTGTTGAATTTTCCTTTTTCAAATGTAAATTGGCAAATGTTAAATGACCCTCTATTCCTGCTCTGAAAACACTTAACATTTGTTTGGCAAAACAGGAATAAACCAAAAGACAAATTGGTCAGTGTGCTAATCATTCTGCTTCATACACTGCTGCCTCATGTAGAAAATAGATTTAGCCTACTTCCATGGTTGCGTTTATACAGGCAGCCCAATTCTGATCTTTTTAAAAACGAATTGGTCTTTTGCCCAATCAGATCTGAAAAGATTGGACGTGAAAAGATGTGATGTGATTGGTCAAAAGATCCAAAATGGACTGCTTGTGTAAGCGCAGGCTAAGAGCACACACCATCACCAGAAGATAGTGGGATACCAAACGAGAGAGATTTAAATGAATGTAAAGTGTACAACATGAAGTAATGAAGTGCACTAAAACATATGTAATAGGACATCTCCCATTGACAGATGTGAAACAGACACTGAACAACAGTGCAAATAGATAGAAATAGAACAAACATGACATGCAAGTTAATGGTATGAATGATAACATAGGAGGATCAGATTTCATTCAGCCTAACTTACAGATGACAATGTCCCAATACCTTCACACACTAAGCCTGATAAAACTGGGGAGTTAGCTGCTTTCCATTTTCCAGTGTAAAATAGTTATTTACAGGATATAAATATTTTAATGGTGGTCATGAGGATACTGTCCAAAACAATGAATAGAACAATTATGATTGTCGGATCCTAATCAGTTTACTCTTATTTGGTTCAAACCAAACTCCCAGTAATCCACATACTTGTGATTGGAGACTTCTCTTCCTGGATTTCCCCACAGGTGAAGGGACAGTAGGTGCACAATCAGCAGCAGGCTCCAGGTCCCATATCCACAAAGCGTCTCACAGTAGGAATACTGATCTAGGATCTGTCCATATAATATTATCTTATGATCCAAAAGGGTGAAACTGATCCAAGCTCAGCACTCCTACTCAGAGAGCTTTGTGGATATGGGCGCAGGTCAGAGGGCTACTCCTGTACGTGTCAGGAGCGGAGCAGCACGGTTGTTCACATGGGCATCTGGGAGAACCACCTGGAAATAGAGAACATTCAGAGGTACAGTGTAAATACACTACTACCAGTGAGACACAGGGAACCTGGTACATGGAAGGATTTACCATCATTTTGTGACATAGTTTCAGTGGCAATAAAGAAGACTGGGCTCACCTCTCTGGGTTTATATGGGCCTAGTTTGAAGCGACAGCAGACTGTCAAAACAGAAGCCAACAAACCCATAGATCATGCCTGTGGGAGAGAGAAGATCAATGAAGATGTTCAGGGTGCATTTCACTAACGTGGCACAGTATCAGGCTTGTAAAGCAACCGTGGAATGATTTGTGAGACATGAACAGTATGAGGTCTGCCCATGACACTGGGTGGTAAGAGTGAGTGTTGTCTGGACCTGTGGTGGAGAAGATACCCCCGATGATGCCACAGAGTCGTACCAGGAACTGCCAGAGGGGCATGTGCTGCTCACTGACCGTCACCATCAGAGAGCTGGTGTCGTACTTCATAAAGATCCCTGACACCGTGGCTGCCCGCCGCATGGTTGATCACCCGCTCCTAGACCAGACAGTGGGTAGGTAGAGTGGGGTGGGGGTTAATCTCTCCTTTACACACACACACACACACACACACACACACACACACACACACACACACACACACACACACACACACACACACACCTTTCTAACATCTAGCCTTTGTGTATGTGAATATGTGTGTTTGTAAGAGAGAAATCTATGGCTGTCTCAGGTGGTGGTGTTATACAGCAGAGCTTGAAGTAACTTTTGGCAGCCAGCAGAGGGAGCTGAATGGACTGGATGGATGGATGAGGAGACTGATCCGTTATCTGAACCCACTGCAGCATCCTCCATCATGGTCAACATCAAATAGAATTCCTCCCCCCCTGATGGTTAATATGAGGATTTGGGGAAGGCAGGCTGATACTAGATCTGTGCCTAAATCAGGACTTACCCTCTCCGTCACAGAGAACTGGTGTTTGTCTGCCGACACCTTGGACGTGTGCAGTTTGGTAGGAACCACCGTAATGAAATACTGGAACATCTCATTATCTGCAACAACAAGACAAAGAGCAAAGCCTTTAAACCCATCCATCTAGTGACAGACTACACAGACTACACAGAAAGGTGAAATAGGGGGCTTCAGTTCTTTCCCCTGGAGAAACTAGGCTGCTTTGAATGGCAAGTGAATGAAAGCAAGCCTGCAGTGAATCCACTTCAAATGGATACAAATAGCTACATTTTCTCCCTGCAAACTCATGACGCCATGCTGAGCAGAATAGGCTGGAAGCTACACACTGAGTAACAGCTGAATGAGGTTTGATAAGAACATATTCATGTGTTTACTTCCTGGTCTCGGTGAGGAGGATCAGTAACTTACGGTTGCTGGTGATTTTCTCTGTCCCGTCCAGAGGATTGATGATGCCGGGGATCTCTTCTCCGAAAGACACATGGTCTATCCGATGGGAGAAGTCGTACGCTGAAATGCATTGATGAAACCCAGCTCACATTCAGTAAGGTGAAATAGGACATTGAAAACCTCTATTTGGGAGTGAATCATTCTGAGAAAATAGTTATTTGGCACTGCATTAGAATACATACTGCTCTTATCTATCACTTGAAACATGGAAATGCAGATTAAATGTAAGCAACCAGAGAACAGTACTAATGTTGTCCTTGTCAAAAACAAATAACTTATGCAAATGAGTGTCACCCTTCCTGGTCAGGCTGGCAGAGAACTTACTGTCATGGCTTACAAAAGCTGCTATATGAGCATGGCCACGAGGATGATGAATAGGCCTGAGATAGACAGAGGGTTGGAAGCGTGAGGAGCATTTTCATCAAAAAAATATATACTGTGCTCTATAGGTTGAGTGCACTTTTTCCCATCAGACATATAGACTCATAAATCATTCGCAGCATCAATTTGTGGAGCTTGGAATCTTCTAACATATGAGACAAACTCCATGAACTTCTGAGTCTGTGGCAGTATTACATAGCTTTCCCCCATTACACCCATAAATAATGATTTACATACAACATGCACTTAAATATAACCCTGTTGTTCGGGCCCTGAATGCTGATTGGTTGAAAGTAGAGGTCGACCAATTAATCGGAATGGTCAATTAATTAGGGGCGATTTCAAGTTTTCATAACAATCGGAAATCGGTATTCTTTGACTTTTTTTTGTTTTTTTACACCTTTATTTAATCTTTATTTAACGAGGCAAGTAAGTTAAGAACACATTCTTATTTTTAATGATGGCCTAAGAACGGTGGGTTAACTGCCTCGTTCAGGGGCAGAACGACAGATTTTTACCTTGTCAGCTCAGGGGATTTAATCTTGCAACCTTACAGTTAACTAGTCCAATGCTCTAACCACCTGATTACATTGCACTCCACGAGGAGCCTGCCTGTTACACAAATGCAGTAAGCCAAGGTAAGTTGCTAGCTATCATAATCACTAGTTATAACTACACATGGTTGATGATATTACTAGTTTATCTAGCATGTCCTGCGTTGCATATAATCGATGCGGTGCGTATCGTTGCTCCAATGTGTACCTAACCATGAACATCAATAACTTTCTTAAAATCAATACACAGAAGTATATATTTATAAACCTGCATATTTAGCTAAAATAAATCCAGGTTAGCAGGCAATATTAACCAGGTGAAATTGTGTCACTTCTCTTGCGTTCATTGCACGCAGAGTCAGTGTATATGCAACAGTTTGGGCCACCTAATTTGCCGCCTAATTTACGTAATTATGACATAACATTGAAGGTTGTGCGATGTAACAGGAATATTTAGACTTAGGGATGCCATCCGTTAGATAAAATACAGAACGGTTCCGTATTTCACTGAAAGAATAAACGTCTTGTTTTCGAGGTGATAGTTTCCGGATTCGACCATATTAATGACCTAAGGCTGTCTGACTGAGCGCTGGTAGGCAGCAGCAGGCTCGTAAGCATTCATTCAAACAGCACTTTAGTGCCAGCAGCTCTTCGTTGTGCTTCAAGCATTGAGCTGTTTATGACTTCAAGCCTATCAACTCCTGAGATTAGGCTGGTGTAACCGATGTGAAATGGCTAGCTAGTAAATAGCGTTTCAAACGTCACTCGCTCTGAGACTTGGAGGGGTTGTTCCCCTTGCTCTGCATGGGTAACGCTGCTTCGAGGGTGGCTGTTGTCGATGTGTTCCTGGTTCGAGCCCAGGTAGGAACGAGGAGAGGGACGGAAGCTATACTGTTACACTGGCAATAATAAAGTGCCTATAAGAACATCCAATAGTCAAAAGGTATATGAAATACAAATGGTATAGAGAGAAATTGTCCTATAATTCCTAGAATAACTACAACCTAAAACTTCTTACCCGGGAATATTGAAGACTCATGTTAAAAGGAACCACCAGCTTTCATATGTTCTCATGTTCTGAGCAAGGAACTTAAACGTTAGCTTTCTTACATGGCACATATTGCACTTTTACTTTCTTCTCCAACACTTTGTTTTTGCATTATTTAAACCAAATTGAACATGTTTCATTATTTATTTGAGGCTAAATTGATTTTATTGATTTATTATATTAAGTTAAAATAAGTGTTTATTCAGTATTGTTGTAATTGTCATTATTACAAAAAAAAATTGTATTTGTATTTATTTATTTTATTATTTATTTATTTAAATCGGCCGATTAATCGGTATCGGCCTTTTCTGGTCCTCCAATAAATCGGTATAGGTATCGGCATTTAAAAATCATAATCGGTCGACCTCTAGTTGAAAGCCGTGGTATATCAGACTGTATACCATGGGTATGACAAAACATTACTATTTACTGTTCTAATTACGTTGGTAACCAATTTATAATAGCAATAAGGCACTCCAGGGGTTTGTGGTATATGGCCAATGCACCACGGCTAAGGGCTGTATCCAGGCACTCTGTGTTGCGTCGTGACTAAGAACAGTCATTAGCCGTGGTATGCCCCCTAGGCCTACTAACCTCGGGGGCAAGGCAGGCCTACTAACCTCGGGGGCAAGGCAGGCCTACTAACCTCGGGGGCAAGGCAGGCCTACTAACCTCGGGGGCAAGGCAGGCCTACTAACCTCGGGGGCAAGGCAGGCCTACTAACCTCGGGGGCAAGGCAGGCCTACTAACGTCGGGGGCAAGGCAGGCCTACTAACCTAGGGGGCAAGGCAGGCCTACTAACCTAGGGGGCAAGGCAGGCCTACTAACCTTGGGGGCAAGGCAGGCCTACTAACCTAGGGGGCAAGGTAGGCCTACTAACCTAGGGGGCAAGGCAGGCCTACTAACCTTGGGGGCAAGGCAGGCCTACTAACCTTGGGGGCAAGGCAGGTCTACTAACCTCGGGGGCAAGGCAGGCCTACTAACCTCGGGGGCAAGGCAGGCCTACTAACCTCGGGGGCAAGGCAGGCCTACTAACCTAGGGGGCAAGGCAGGCCTACTAACCTAGGGGGCAAGGCAGGCCTACTAACCTTGGGGGCAAGGCAGGCCTACTAACCTTGGGGGCAAGGCAGGCCTACTAACCTTGGGGGCAAGGCAGGACTACTAACCTTGGGGGCAAGGCAGGTCTACTAACCTAGGGGGCAAGGCCATAGGAGCTCCCTTTAGAACACTCTTGTACAAGACTCCTGTAGAGAAAGCTCCTCCCTCAACCTGTTCTGTATCAGCAGGGTCCTAAGGAGAGTTGGGAGAGGGAGAAACACGTTAACTACTCATTTCATACAGGAAGGAGAACAAAATTGTTTTTTTCTTTTGGAATGTGGTTGAGTGAGATTTTCTGACTATTAACAAAGTGCTTAACTTTTAAATTCATGATATGTAGCCATTGATTATTTAGGAATAAAACATAAATGTCTCATGAGCTTAGATTCACTGTCTAACCCAATCAGAACTGTCTAACCCAAAATAGAAGCTTGTTTTACTCTTTTGTTTATAAACAATTTACTTGTAAACAAACACTGTATAGGCTCAACAACAAAAAATAACAATTATCATTTTGATATCATGGATGGTCAGTCCTTGGATCCATAGCTCTCTCTATGAATTTGAAAGTGGTTACATTCTAAACTGCTTACCTGTGCCACAGTCTTTGCTGCGGAGTCAGCTCAAAAATCACCTGAACATTTATACACATGGAAGACAATACACAGGGAAGAAAAACTCCCAGGGTTTGGGATCACCAAAGTCTATTTGTATGTAATAGAATGCTCAGTGATCTACTCACAGGCTCATACTGAATGCCACAGTTATCATAGTCTTTGCCAGGTCCAGAATGTCTGGACCCACATCTGAAAGAGCACACCAACTCAATCTTTAGCCCCAGGGGGTTGTGGGGAAAATGATACAGTACATCTAACCCTAACCCAAAATATGAAGGCCTACATTTCATGAATGATTCCAATAAATAATGTGTGATAAGGTTGAATACTTACGTTGGCATTTCATGGCAACTGTAATATCTATGTTTATTCTCAATTTACTGTAAATGAAGAAAAAGTACTGTCAGATTCCAAGATAATGTATTGGCAGTAAAACATAGTTCAGTCTTAAATAAGAGCTTATCATGATGAAACAAAATCAACAGTTCTATGTACCTTGAAATTGAATCAGCATTCAGACATATGTGAGCAGTATTGAGAGTGAAATCTCACCTGTCCCCCCTGTGGCTGTGGTCTCGACATAGCTCTCTGGGACCTTGGGGAAGGCATCCAGCTCCTTAACCAGACTCAGGGCTTTCTTCCTGTACAGACACCTCATCTTCAGGACCACTCTCCACGTCCTCCCTTCATACACCTGGGAAAGAGAAATCATACAGAATAGTCCATTATGTTTTTTTTTCTCTAATCTGTGTAATATAGGAATAAAATAATATGCAGGTTACCACCATCATCGCTGCACACATCGGTCATACCTGGCTAGGCTTTTTCAGTTTTTAAACAGCTAATTATAAATGTTTTTCTGTGAGTTCAATGTGCACATTGCACAGTTTCTCTAAAGAGAAATGAGATCCAGCCTGAACTGTGCAATGTAGTAGGGTGTTGTAGTTTCCAACAGGCCAATATTCTACATAGTTTAGTGCATAAAACATGGTCATTAACTACAATGACCATAATCCATTTCGCATCTATCTGTCAGGTCCGTTTCTTTTTTTTGTTTGCACCTGCTACGGAAGATACAAGAATGCATGACCATGAGGGGATGGATATAGAGTACCACAGTGTGAGTCATAAAACCTAGTGGTCAAACAAAGAAATGGTTCCAATCATTTTTCCAGCATTCATTTTTCCCATAGGGGACTTTAGAAACACTTAAAATAATGGCTGTTCCGTGTAGGTTTACCGTGCCTGGAGTGACGTTTTGTTAACCGTGTAAATCTCTCTAGGACAAGGTCACTTTTGATGGCTAGGTTTTATGGGTTTTATGACACCTCTATTGAGAGCAGCTGTTGCTTGCCCAGGTATCTCTAGTTGAAAATACATGATCAAAGTGATTGATAGTTGGTATTCAGTAGTCATAAAAGTATGTGATTTTGTCAGACAGCATAGGCAGCAGCTCTATAACGATGAGATGATGTCTTGGAATTAAATAATAGTCATCAAATTTAAAAAACTAATATAAACAACGGAAATAAATTAATGTGAATATGATGGTTAATAAGTGATAGCAGTAATGGGCAGTCACTACTGTCATCACAGTATATTTATAAATTGTTTTATTCTGTGTTATTACTGCATTTAACCCAAAGTCGAAAACCGTGATTCTTTTTTAATAATGAACCAAAATCGAACCGATCTCGAAAAACAATCGCTCAGCACTACCGCCAATAACGTTATCTATGCAAAACAACTGAAATAGCCCACCAACGTCAATAGGCTATATAGTGTTTCCTTCAATGGCTAGTGATAGTAAACATCATAGAGCCACATAACAACACCAGCATCACCAACGAAAGCTACAAGTGAGCAAAGATGCTCATGGCTGTCTGAGAACCATTCATTAATTCATTCATTGTCTCTTCTTACCTCGGTTTCATGCGTCTATACTCCAGTAAATTGATTGCAAAGCAGATATCAATTCATAACATTATAACTAATGAAAAAAGACGTTTGTTAGCTTCTAGCGTCCTTTACGGGGTGCTGTCTTGTCTTAGCAACACGACCACCCGCTAGGCGATAGGAACTGTCAGTGGTCATTTTCCATTAGCGCCACCTGTTGACGAGCTCGCGAATGGCTCTAAATATGTTGCCATTTTACGCATTGTGCACCAGATGGCGCTCGAGTCCGTGAAAATACTCTCACGCCGCATTCTTTGTCTTCTTTCAAAGCTTGTTCCCTAAAGTGTAGGACATTAGTCCAAATTTTGCATCAGTTTATCAAGTTCAAAACTATTTTATGTTTACAGGATGATAACTGTTTGTATTAGCTTCACTATTTTAGACCTAGCTATATCATGCCTAGTATTTTGCTGTTTCACAGTAAATTAGTGTGATAATGTTTTTACAACATACCTTTTACTTTAAACATACACATTAAGTATACATTGCAATTCCGTTTTCCATTTGAACATATTTTCATCCCTTATAATTGGCCTGCTCTGACTGCATGTTGGCACACACACACACACTGCTTCTTCAACTGAAGTAACTCCAGCTGTTTAGACTTTATAATTAATTAAGAGGCATTGTTGGGCTCATGCACAGCTAACATCAGTAGGTTATGAGATTTAGGGCTAGGGCTAGCTAAAATTCTCCCTGGCGCAAGTAGAAAATATCTAATCACAACCAGCCCTGTCCTGAGAACAGTCTTGGTTTCCACTAATGCGATTCTGCTTAAACAGACCAATACAGGCGAAGTATCCTGCCTGGCTGATGCTTATTCAGACATGCCCACTATGGTGACAACAGCTCATTAAAGCAGCGTGGCTCCCCACAGGGAGCTGTCATGAAACCTCAGGGAATGCCCCAGGCCATATACACACCATCATGACTGATGGGCTTTGACCTAAGCACCATGCAACACCCTCAAATCAAGCTGTAGCAAGACAATTTAAACATTCAACCTCAGTTACACTTACACGTTAAAATCCGACAATTATTGTCATGTTTATGAAATATCGACTTCTAAATAGCATCATTGTCTCTCCTTAGGATGGCTTCATAAATGGTTCTCTAGTATAAATACAGTATCAGGCACATGCCAAAGTCAGCAAATAACTGCATGTTTCCATAGGTGCAGTCACGGTGCCGCATGCCTTGCATGCATTAAGCCTACTTGACTATGCAGAGCTGCACAGATGGGTTTATGGGGGGATGGGCACTGTCAGCTCACACAGATCAAACGGGTCGGCAGTCCTATTGCTATTCCCTACGCACAAAGCACGTCACAAACGCACGGTGAGAAATACCAGGCAGGGAGAGCATTTTGTTGTGTTGCTCACGCTTCCTGTATTCTGAACCAGGCCATATGAGTCCAAACCAATGGCAGTGCTTTTCCTGCTGAGTGCAGCCTTGGGCACTTTGACCAAGTTGTGTCAGTTTGCATCATATCAGTGTTGTTTATAGGTCAACGATTACTGTCGAGTTAAATAAAATAAAAACTATGTACATCATTCACAGTGTTATAAGTATAGGTATTTGCTATTACACTGAGTAACTAGGTGGAAATAAATCATTTGGAAATTGACGTCAGAGATAGGCTTGCCCCAATGGCTTTCCCATGCTTTCTTTCGCATATGATCGGGTTTCCCCTCGACTCTTTCCGCGTACCCAACCAAATCCCCGCCCCACTTTATTCCTGCGTTGTTTGGGGACAGTAGGAAGATGGCGGCGGCCCCGCTGTACTGTGTCTGCCGGCAGTCTTATGATGTGAGCCGGTTCATGATCGAATGCGACCTCTGTAACGACTGGTTTCATGGCAGGTATGGAGATTACATCTTCCTTGACACATGCAATCGATTTAACCGAATAAACGAACAGCAGGTGCTTGGGAGTAAGCGAGGATTGTCTTGCAGTTGTGACTGCTATTTGTGTGTAACCGGGTCTCTCACACTTGGCACCTCGATCTAGCTAAACTTTACAAAATAGTAAACCGAGCCAGTGTGTTTTATTTCTATTATACATATTGGGAGTTAGTATTTTACTCTACTTATTGGGCTATTAATCGTGTGTGTTGGAGGTTTAAATGCTATCTTAGCCGAAAGCAGTTTGTCAAAAGAAATTAGCCTAACGTTACTAGTTTGCTACTGTTAGCTTGCCAGCTAAGCTTGTGTGTGACGAGCTGTCAATCACGGTGATCAAAGCCAGCCCTTTAAACATTTGGTCTGTTGAAAGAAGCCTATAGGCTTAGCCTATCCAATTGAGTTGAGAACAAAGTTGCCTGGTTATCGATTAAAGGCGTGGGTTCTGATTTTAATCCAGCTTGTCATCCTTTACTATTGAGTTGGGTTAATGCTAGTCTGCTTAATCAGCCTCTAATATACAATAATTGTGTATTACAGCCTGATTAATCAGACTATGTTCGTACATGTGACAACCTGACCTGATCCTAATAGACTTTCCTATTTAGGCCACGCGCTTTTGTGAATTGGATTGAAATGTAACGTCAATCTCTGGCACATTCTTGGTGGCATCACTTCACTATCCAAGTGACCTCCACTAGCCAAGTGACCTCTTGCATGATCAACATTTTTAAGGGTAAACTACACAAATCCTACTATTTGAGTGAGTGTCCTCATTTGGCCTTGTTTATTTTTATCCCTAACTATTTAGTGGCCAAAAACCTAAGATGAGAAAATATGATTGTTTTTGAGCTTTTGATTGACAGCTCGAGGTTGGGTATTTAAATCCCCCCTCTCACCGAAAATAGGCACATGTGTTATACCCCTAGTGGAAGAAAGGAGTATTGAGGAGAAAATTGAAGACAACTAATATGAATACAATAACAGTTTGGCTTGTGTGGATATTACAAAGCTATTGCGTAACTACACTCTGTAGACTGCCAAGAAAGCAACGCCCAGAATGATGGGATGCCTGAGCCAGGGAACTCAGTCTGTGTCATGTGCCAAAAGAAGAGGAACAAACTTTGGAGCTTCCCCATTGACTAATAACACATGTACACACTGCTCTGCCCAAAACCAGGGGCTTCTCTACCAATCTTTCCCATCAGGCTCGCCAGAAGGAAGTGGCATGCCTCTGGCTGTGAATGGTATGCAAACGTAGTGGAAAGCAGAGAAGCTGCCATGCCTGCACCATAATCCTGGTGCCCGCTTGTCGGCACACCACCATACTTCCACAAGTGTGAGCCGGGGTTGTGACTAGCTGCCTGGCCAGGAGGGAATCTGCTTTCTCTCACCAGTGACTGAACCCTGGATACTCGTATACACAAGTATGGCTTACGGCTCCCAAACGGAACTAGGCAGAGGAGCCAACCAGAGTGCTCTGTGTTGTTTATAAGGTGTAGACTATGGACCAGGTAAGGGGGAGAAGGCAGAAATAGCGCCCTGCTAGTTTCCTAATGGCCTAACACACTACACTACAGGCATGTGCATAGGGCCTGTGCAGTAAAAGAGCCTCACATCCACTGAGCTGGCCTGTGCTGCGGATGCTTCTGCTGAGACTATGGAGATGGCACACTGCTGAGACATTGCATTACGAACGACAACAAACCCCGTATGGCGTCAGTGGCTCACGTTGCAGCCCACAGACCTGCGTCTCTCTCCAGGCTGCGTGGGTGTGACTCCCAGTTCATGTCTGGTTCTGGTAGAGTGTGTGGTAGTGGTGAGACAGCAGAGACTGGATGGGACACAGGGGAATGATTGATGGTAGCTCCACAGAGGCAACTTCAATGTACCATCCATCATTATGTCCTACACTCTCAACCAGGGGAAAAGACTGAAGAGAGATGGATGCTCTCACCCTGTCCTCCTCCTCCATGTTGTGAGAGAATTTGAATTTGTGGGAGGGCTTGTGTTTTTAGTGTGTGTGACTCAGACCTCAGATGATGGTTAGTGTCATGTTTACATTCATTAGTGGGACTCAGTGGGGTCTTTGTCTCTGGGGTAGCCAATGACATTACTCTCAGATTGATCAATGCTGATTAGGAGTTCAACAGCATCATGTATTGATTTCCAGTCGTTTAGAGTCACAGGATATTAGTTGGTCCGCTAATGACGATGACACCTACTTTGCCTACATACAGTTGAAGTCGGAAGTTTACATACACTTAGGTTGGAGTCATTTAAAACTTGTTTTTCAACCACTCCACAAATGTCCTGTTAACAAACTATAGTTTTGGAAAGTCGGTTAGGACATCTACTTTGTGCAAGTAATTTTTCCAACAATTGTTTAGACAGATTATTTCACTTATAATTCACTGTATCACAATTCTAGTGGGTCAGAAGGTTACATACACTAAGTTGACTGTCTTTAAACAGCTTGGAAAATTCCAGAAAATGATATCATGGCTTTAGAAGCTTCTGATAAATTATGTAAATTAGCCTGAGTCAATTGGAGGTGTAGCTGTGGATGAACAGTTGAAGTCGGAAGTTTACATAC